>NC_137058.1:5038430-5190420 GCF_032717465.1 Coenobita brevimanus
AAACCCCACCCCAACCCACCTCCCCCTTCACCCCTTCCCCATGCACACAAAAACCCTACCCCATCCCCCCTCCCCCTTCTCCCCTTCCCCATGCAATCTAAATCCCTACCCCATCCCTCCTCCCCCTTCACCCCTTCCCCATGCACACTAAAACCCCACCCCATCCCTCCTCCCCCTTCCCCCCTTCCCCATGCACACTAAAACCCTACCCCATCCCTCCTCCCCCTTCACCCCTTCCCCATGCACACTAAAACCCTACCCCATCCCTCCTCCCCCTTCACCCCTTCCCCATGCACACTACAATCCTACCCCATCCCTCCTCCCCTTTCACCCTATCCCCATGCACAAGAAAATCCTACCCCATCCCTCCTCCCCCTTCACCCCTTCCCCATGCACACTAAAACCCTACCCCATCCCTCCTTCCCCTTCACCCTTTCCCCATGCACACTAAAACCCTACCCCATCCCTCCTCCCCCATCCCCCCGTCACCATTCACACTTAAATCCTACCCCATCACTCCTCCCCCTTACACCCTTCCCCATGCACACTAAAACCCTACCCCATCCCTCCTCCCCCTTCACCCCTTCCCCATGCACACTAAAACCCTACCCCATCCCTCCTCCCCCTTCACCCCTTCCCCATGCACACTAAAACCCTACCCCATCCCTCCTCCCCCTTCACCCCTTCCCCATGCACACTAAAACCCTACCCCATCCCACCAGCCCCATCACCCCCTCCCCCATGCACACTAAAACCCTACCCCATCCCTCCTCCCCCTTCACCCCTTCCCCATGCACACTAAAACCCTACCCCATCCCTCCTCCCACTTCACCCCTTCCCCATGCACACTAAAACCCTACCCCATCCCTCCTCCCCCTTCACCCCTTCCCCATGCACACTAAAACCCTACCCCATCCCTCCTGCCCCTTCACCCCTTCCCCATGCACACTAAAACCCTACCCCATCCCTCCTCCCCCTTCACCCCTTCCCCATGCACACTAAAACCCAACCCCATCCCTCCTCCCCCTTCACTGTAGGAAGGGTCGCTTTTACTGGCCTGAATCATTCCTTATTCCACATACAAGAGCTGACTTATCTGTGGTGTTGTTTCCTGCATGGCTCCCATCATATTTCCATGATGTCCTGCTATAAGAAAGAACAGTCCTTTAATCAAGTCCCTGTGTTCCGACCAGTGCAGCCCCTGATGGACGCTATTTGTCCGTTTTGTGGGATCTGTAGCAGAGACTATTCAGTTGTAAATGACATGTTCATGTGCAGTGCAGGTTTAAGCACAAGTGGGATACAAAAACGCATTTTTTTATTCATTAATAAACCTAAACAGTAATACATTGTTGAGGAAATGCAAGTACCAGAAATAAATACAATAGTAAGTACTGTATATATATTTGTTCAAGGTTTGTGCAAAATTCATCCTCAGATGACTTCCGTCTCATTTTAATCAGTTCAGAATGTAATATGAACGTGATATAACTTTTCTCATAAAACTCTCTCTCTCTCTCTCTCTCTCTGGTGTTGGCCACACTCTGTTTAGTGTCCAGGTGTCTAAGCATAATCTTCCTCTCTCCTGTATTTCCTCCCTCCTCCAACCCATGTTTCTGGTAACGTTCTGAAGTTTGCCACTCTACAAAGAATAAAACATACATCATTTACTTTTTCTTTTTTTTATGTCCATCTCATGGCTGTTTAGATATTTTTGGATGGACTGGTATCTCACTTTGGTAATTAATATATTTCCTGTCTTAACACTTTATTAAGACCATACATTTTAATACTTTGTTTTTACATAATGATATAATTCTTCAGGGTTAGCCTACGCTTCAATGAATACTTTTTTATTCATACTGTCGTGTGGTATTAATCATTGCTGTCGATAATAACCTCAGTTTTCTGACATATTTTGCAACCTCTGTACATTTTCTGGTATTTTAACTCCTTCCAGTCTCTTTCTCTCTCTCTCTCTCTCTCTCTCTCTCTTTTATGAACAATAATCAGCAAAATTTTTGGACCTCCAAACTAGGTTGTAAAATCAAATGTATCATTGGTTAAAGTGAGCTACAAGGCATCACGCAGGCTTCTATGCTCACTCAGGAACGAGTGTTTTGCGTAGACCCAAGTGATAGCAGCGGTAACCTGCCTCTAGCTATGGCATTATAGACTGAGCCTGTGACAGAAAGCATTGTTGATTGAGTTCCCTTCCTCTCCTCCCCACACACAACGACAAGTCGGCAGGTACCCGCATGGCACACCGGCTAAGTCATTAAATGCTGCAGTTTTGTATTATATCGTAATTTTTGTCTGTCATTTTGATGAAATAAGTTTTTTTGAGGATACGAATTGTTAGAGGGAGGTTTTTGATGGTACAGATTGGAAGGAATTATTGCAGTCTTTTTACGAAAATTCTCGCCAGCTGGACACAAAAATCTTATATCAGTATATTATATTACTACTGGATGTTGGAATATCGCCTTAAGTTACTTGTCACGAACTGGAATTTAATTTTTATGCCTCCGGCCACCTATGGTCGAGGAGGCAATAAGTGATTGGTCTGTGTGTGAGTGCAGGCGTGGGTGCAGGCGTGGGTCTGTGCGTTTGTAACACTATTGTTGGCGCGATATTTCCTGAAACTATCGGCGGATTTCCACCAAACTTTTGTCAGTGATGCAGTACGAGGAGATGATGAATTACTTAGACCAGCTAGGTCAAAGGTCAAATGGGGTCGACTTAGTTTAGCCTTGTGGGCGCGATATCTCGTGGACCCTTAAACGAATTTCTTCCAAACTTTTGTCAGTGATGCAGTATGAAGGGATGATGAACTGAATAGGTCAGCAAGGTCATGGAGGTTGTATGGTGAGTCTATGCACAGGGCTTGGCAGAGGCATACCGAACGATGCTTTGCGTCAATAACTAAGGGACCCGAGTTCTCGACGTTTCATTGGCACCAGTGTGCGCGATCTAAGACCCTGTTTCCATTCTATATCTGCATATGTAACTGCAGTCCATGTTGGGGTAAATATAATACTCCTGGACCTGACGTATGAAATCTATATAGGATCTTTGACTTCCTTCAATTAACCTCAGTTATCTGATTACGTCCAGGATAGACTTCCCCACACCTGTTAAGTCCAGGATATACTTCCCAACACCTGATACCTCATTCTTCTGTATCACATCACCTGACACTCCCACCTCCCTATTAACCTCTACGCTCTTCACCTACCCATACACACTAATACATTCCATCGCTAATATTATTTCACCTGACACTCCCACCTCCCTATTAACCTCTACTATCTTCACATACCCATACACACTAATACATTCAATCGCTAATATTATTTCACCTGACACTCCCACCTCCCTATTAACCTCTACTCCCTTTACCTACCCATACACACTAATACATTCCATCGCTAATATTATTTCACCTGACACTCCCAACTCCCTATTAACCTCTACTCCCTTTACCTACCCATACACACTGATACATTCCATCGCTAACATTACATCACCTGACACCCTATGCGCAGGGGGAAGGAATATTACTAGCAGGACGGAGTCTGAAAATCCTGAAAGTTGCTGCTCCGAATGAGAAGTACATTTGTCCACATGTATGAATAACATAAATGTTAAGACTAACGTACCATTGAATATATTGATAACTGAGAAATCACAAGTTTATTTGACAACGGTACAGAAATCCAGATCTTGGAAAAACTTAATATGTAGTACTAATTAAGCATCGTTGACAAATATGAGTCACTATAAAACATAATTTAAGTGTAATTTAAATGTTTAAAATATCATGTCCTGATTTCTAATTACTTGAAAACTGATACCGAGTATCAAATATGTATAAGGCTAAACAAAATGCAGTTAAATACGTTTACTCTTACGTATTAAGAAAAATACCTCTATTTTTGCCTGCAAGGACTCAAAAAATTTTAACCATAATTTCCGTCAACGATGCGTGAATCAGTACATCAACAGAAGGATCTGCCTTCAAAAATCAGACTTTTGCTCTAAAAAAAAAAAAAAAAAAAAATCCTAGTCCTGGTGGGTGGGTGGGGGGATGTCACCTTCCAGGACCCACCGCCTTGTACACCTAAGCTTGACACCCACTTCGCTAGTAACCTATACTCTCTTCACATGCACACTCACCTTCACATTCCACCGCTGATATTGCACCTGACACTCCCACCATCATGTTATCCTCTAATACCAGTCCCTCCTTTTGTCCTGAAATAATCTTACCTTAATATACCGGTAGCTGATTTGACTGCAGGTCTGTTTTCACGGTTATTGTGGACTCAATATTTGAGTACTCGTTCGGGCTCATAAGCCTGACTACACTTTACTGGGGGGGGGGGGTACTCTCAAGGGCGGCCATTTTTCCTGAGTTCTAAAGTCTCAGGATTCTGGGGAAAAATACTATTTTCCTTGGACACCAGTGGAAGTATGAGAAAATGTCGATAGAAGCAAAGCCCACAAAATTATTGACAATTTGTATACTACCTTCTCTGCGAGAAGTGCTTAAAATGAAATTTAGGCCTCATGAAAAAAAAAAATAAGAAATAGTTTTTTATCATGGCAGCGAATCTTGCATAAAGGAAGGCAGGCGTCTATATGAGTGGAATAAGCTCAGTGCTGGAGTAAGACAAGGTTGTGTAACATTCCCGTGGCTGTTCAGTATATACTGTATATGGATGGGGTTATAAGAGGTAAAAATTCGAGTCATTATGAGAAGGATGTGGATTGTAATGAATGGGGAAGGGCAGCGTTTCTCAAATCTGTGTATGCCGATGATCCAGTGCTGCTTTGAAGTAGTGGATAGGAGCTTGGTAGATTGGTGCAGAGGTATATCGGCATCGCGCCTCGAAGAAAATGCAGAAAAGGGTGATGTGATGATTGTTGAGAGAGACAATGATTCCAGCATGACGAATGGAGAGACACTTGAATTGGTGAGATGTTTTAAGTAACTAAAAAAATAAAATAAAATGAGGTGTGCACCTGAGGTTCTGGCGACGAGTGGGGTGTGTTTGATTTGCGGCTGCGATTGGCCGCCGATGATGTCATCACAACCGACTCCAGATGATCGATAATATCTATCATTAAATATTTTCATCTTATGCTCATGGCAATAAAATATTCAGTCGTTCATCCAAAACACAAATAACATATTTAATCAGGTCTTCTGTTAAACAACCTAACGGTTTAAATACCTTACTTACCGTAAATAAGTAAAGAGTACTTGCCGTGACGAATAAATGCTCACATCCATGTCGATGGCAACACTCTCCAAGGTGTTTTCAAAATACTCTGTCAATTGCCATTGTGTCAAGAATGTCAGTTTGCATTATTCATGTATTAATGAATGTCTAAACTGCAAGGGCTGATATAACGCTACACTGATCTAAGCGAAATGAGTGGCTATCCCTTGTTCGAAAACGTTTGTGCAACAATAGAATTGACTCAGTATGTATGTTAGCTTGATAAAAGAAAAGGTAGTCTGCTGGATTTTCTTCATCATAAGAACAAACATGAACTATCACTTCAATTTATATCATGAATGGCAAAGTTGTAATGGTCAGCAGAGATTATAAGTATTGGATTCCAAGAAGAGATGAAACAGAGTTGGCGGGAAAACTCCATACTCACGCCAAACCTGCAGCCTAACACTTGGCACAAGTGAATCCTCTCTTTTATAGATAAGTTCATTATAATATGAACATTCTGCATGTAGTAGGTTGATCAAGGGTGATTAAAACAATATTATATATAAGAAAGTATACCAACACATCGAAGTAGATGATGAAGATTGTGTGAATAGATCACTAGTTCCAGTGACAGTTCGACTAAGGCGGCGGGGTATTTTTAATCATTAGCAGTAATAATCAGGATGATAGTAAACACAGTGCGGGACAACGAGGAGCTTATGAACATGCCTTTTAAAAAGGCAATAAACAAGAAAAAATAACAATAGCAGAGAGAGAGAGAGAGAGAGAGAAAGGGGAGTCACATTCATTCAGTGTTGCCAGATGGTGCAGAGGATATTTCAGGAGAAAATTGCCAAAAAATTCAGTAGATATAGGTAAAAATTCGGTAGACAGACCAGTATATATATGCACCATATTGGTACTTAACATACATATTTCTGGAATCAATTTAATGAAATTAAGGAGAAGCTTTTTATATATTTAATCTTATTACAATAGTTGGTGAAATATTACAAAAGATAATTTTCTTCACAAACTAAAAACTACAAAATCATTCTTTTATATGCAAATCAACAGGAATACGAAAATGAATATAATGGATATCGAGTAGCTTTTTAACGACCGTAAATGACAGTAATTCGGACATAGTTGTTTTTTTCAGCAAAAATGAACTGATAAAGTAAGTCAGTATAGACCATCGTTTACTTTAAAATATCCCCAAAACATATTATGATCTATTAAAACTTCTCACCTTTCAATTATGGCGAGGCACAACTGGGTACTCGTAAGATTTGCTGCACTAATGTCTATCTCCCTGCACCTCGTCTCGTCCTCGGCGCAACTGCCAACTGCAGTGCCGAATTTCTGACTGACTAGGAAAAGCAGGGCTGCCAAATATTGTTACGTCAAGGCGCTATATTTACAAATAAATAGCTATAGAAAAGCGCTGGATTCGATATTGGCAGAATTACTAACTAGTTAACCTTACAAACTTAACATCCAAATAAATCAGCAAAATATTTTGAGCCTTTAGGCCATTATATTAGGTCTCGTGGATGTGTTTTCCTCATTGTCTGCAACTCATCCCCGAGCGTTCAGTCTCGTCGCCTTCCTGTACACACCAAGTCACCAACGTGTTTAACACGAACGGGTGGCAGTCGGCAGTGGCACACGTACAGAAAACATCACAACACCGGCCATCCAGTCCTCCCTCACCCCTCCCCTGGGCCTCCCACCCTCTCTCTCTCTCTCTCTCTCTCTCTCTAATTAGCTTTTATGGATTTTCAACTGCCGGGAAGCATAATTTCTGTAGATTTTCTGGAAAACCTTTCAAAATTCAGTAGATTTGAGCAATAATTCGGTATTTCTTGAGATCCATCAGAAATTCAGTAGATGTCACGATATTTCGGTAGATCTGGCAACACTGCATTCATTGCTACCCGCGTCGGCCACTAGAGTGTTGCCATCGACATACATATGAGCATTGATTCGTCACGGCAAGTACTCTGCTTATTTACAGTAAATAAGGCATTTAAATGGTTACCTTGTTTAACAGAAGAACAGATTAAATATATCCTTTGTGTTTTTGATGAAATACAGAGTAGTTTATTCCCATTTGCACAAGATGAAATTCTTTAAAGATTAATAATGTCGATCATCTGGCAAATGAAACACACCCTACTCGTCGCTAAGATCTGAGGTGCACAGCTCAACAAATTGGGTATAGTTGCAGTGACAGAAGACGGAGTAAATGTACAAATCAAGTGGAAAGTAGAATGGCATGTAAATGAAATGACGAGAATAAGAATAGACGAACTGGGGTTGAAGAATGTGTGTGGACTACTGAGAATTGAAATATAAAGAATAATGTGATTTGTGAAAGACGGGGAATAAGGAAGCCTGTGTTCACCAGACTCGAAGCTGTGTGCATAGAAGGTATGGTCATGTGGAGACAATGGCTGTGAATAGAATGGTGGAAGTGGTATACATGAGTGGGTTTTCAGGTACGAGTAATCATGGTAGGCCAAGAAGGAGTTCGATAAGTACTGTGGATGAATATGTGTGAAAATGAAGTATGGAGAGCGATGAGTCTAGGACAGTGTTTCTCAAACTTGGCCACTTCATTCCCCACCTGTGGGGATCTTAACATCCTTGTGGCCATCCTTCAGTTTTCTCCCAAGCAATTAACAAAATTATGAAAAAAATAAAAAACTTTGGTGCTCTCCACCTATTTTAATGCTTACTTCTGTCAATCAGAATGCATATATTGTTCATTACAAATGGGCTGGATGACACTGTATTCAGTCTGTCGACGATTCGAGGTTGTCACTGATTACGCATATCTATATCTGGGTCCACATCCAACCGGTTTCGGCTGTGTAGAAGGGTGGAGAAACCAGAGTAACATAAATATGTTGTGGGAAATGGCAAGAGGACTCCATGTGCGATTTCACACACACACTCTGACTTACTCTTCACACTAGCCTGCCAAGGCCCCCCTAAAATCCAGCCATGGCCCCTTTTTGGCTGTGGCTCCCAGTTTGAGAACCAGTGGCCATGGAACTGACAGCGAATCAACTTGGCTGGAAGAATTTTGTACGGATTGTATGGTATGGTATGGCAGCCCTGTTCTGTCCCACTGAACTGACGGTCGTCGGACTGACCCTAGGTGATAGATGGTAGTAAAAGAGGTAAGTATGGATGTGTATGTAGGTCTGTGAGCTGCAGTCAGGATTCCGGGGATTTGAGTTGTAAGTGAATGAGCGTGGGGCCATTCTGATGGGCAGAACTTTAGTTTCCTCTTCCATCGGATTTTTTTTTTTTTCTCTGAATCCTACCTTTTGCCATCCATTATTGAGAAAAAGGGCCATGGAAGATGATGATGATCATGATCATGATGACAAAATTTATATAATACATAAATTACTTGACACTTATAAGTGTTGTATAATTTTTATTCATTTTATAGTTAAAAGACACCAAATTTAGCTATTTATTCGCTGTTTACTCAAGCATAAGTAAACATATGACATTTAGCCACTAACGACTGTCAATAAAGTGAAATATTTCAAACTCCTGGAATGATTTTTTAACATAAAGTAACTAATTTTTGAGAAAATGCATAGGTTAATGTAGGTGAAAATATCAAATAGAATATTATATGCTCGTTCTGAAGCATAAACACACACACACACACACACACACAATGGTCATTCTTATTAATGACACAGCTTCTAAGGAAACACAAGGAGCCAATACAACGATCATTCAGCCTGGGTCTTAATCATACAAACCCAGCAACCAAGAACGCTCTGGGCTTCTAGATCTGTGATAAATACTCAGCTGAAAAAGGTTAAGTACAGTAAGAAAATACCATTACAGTATCCTAAACACGTCACCACCTTTACCATTTCATTTGTCACACACGTTGTATTACACCACATCCAGCCTTTGGTATTTGGTCCAGCCACAATAGTGATTCCATTAGCTTCAGTGAGATCCATTTCCACACACTGGCCTGTACAGCCTATCAGTCCCCTCCACCTAACTCCCTATGCACTGTTAGTACATTACTTTTGTTAATAGCTTTTCTTTGTGTGTGTGTGTGTGTATGTGTGTGTGTGTGTGTGTGTGTGTGTTTGTGTGTGTGTGTGTGTGTGTGTGTGTGTGTGTGTGTGTGATTAAGATGCGTAGGAAAAAGCGTTATTGAACCAATATCTTGACGGCTGAAAAACCTTTGTGCTGAAAAACGGAATCCATTAATTATACTTGGTCTGAATGCGTAGAGTATATATGTTTATAAACGAATAACCAAGTAAGGAACGATTTTTAATAACTAATCAACTCTCCCTCCCTCCCCTCCCTTCTCTCTCTCTCTCTCTGCAAATGAATCATCAGATCATAATCCTCATTGCTTTTTGCATATACTGAAGTCAGTAAACCAATCCCATCAGTAATGGCACATAGTAGGTGTACAGTGACACGCGTAATGCAAAACATAAAAACAGCGTTATGCAGGAAATACACCCTGGATAATATTGTACTAATTGACATCATTATTTCGAGTCTGGGCAGCTGGACATCTTAATTATATTCAATCGTTTCATAATGTGTTTGGATCGAGTCCTGTAAGGGTAACTAACACTGATGTCCAGTCCTGCACTGGAACATCATGGGTGACATCTTGAATTTAATCTCCCTTTTCTTTTCTTCTTCATCCTATTATTATTATTATTTTCATTATTATTTTCCTTTTTTGTTTTGTGGAGGAGCAGTTGGGTAAAATAATATGATTTGGAGTAGATGGGGGACGTGGAAGGAGTGAGCAAGACATTGACAAAAGAAATCTTGCTGCATGTGAGCTGGTGCGTGAGGTGAAGAGAAGACGAACGGGGATGTAGGGAACAGCATGGTGGAATGAAGAGGTGAGACAAGCTGTGGCACAAAAGAAGGAGGCATAAAGTGAGTGGATGAGAAACAGGGATGTGGAGGAAGTTGAGAGATGGAAGAGAGAGTTATATGTAGAGAGGAAGAGAGAGAGGTGAGAAGATTAGTAAGAGAGAATAAGAAGAGAGTGGATGAGGAATTTGAAGGGAATTTGAGGGTAAAATGGAGGGAATGTAAAAACAATGTTCTGGAAAGAGGTAAAGAGAGATAGACAGGGTGTTAAAGAAGTTTGTCAGGGAGTGAAAGATAATAATGGCAGATTACTAGTGGAGAGGGAGAAAAAGTAAGCAGATGAAGAGAACACTTTAAGGAATTGTTGAACATGGAGAATGAAAGTAATGCGAGTATAAGTGGCTGTGGAATGGCTGGGAAAAGGGATGGTGTGAGAAGAGAGGAAGAAATCAGTAGGATGGAGGTTGTGGAAGCAATGAAAGTCAAAATGGGGAAAGCCCCAGGAAATGATGGAGTGTGTAGTGAAATGCTGAAGCATGAGGGAGAGAGTGTGTAAGAATGGATGTGGAAGATGTGTAGATTGGCCTGGGAGGAAAGAAAAGTACCGGAGATTTGGAAGTCAGGTATAATTATTCCCCTGTTCAAAGGAAAAGGGGAAAAAGAAATGTGTGGTAATCAAAGAGGCAATTGACTTCTTATTAGGAAAAGTATACGGCAGGATACTTATTGACAGAGTTAAGGAAATAACAGAGGAATTAGTTGGAAACGAACAGGGAGGTTTTAGGAGGGGAAGAGGTTGTGTAGATCTGATAATTATTCTTAGGTCTTTAGTGGAAATGTTTCTGGAGAAGGGGAAGAAGTTGTATGCGGCCTTCATGGATTTGGAAAAAGCATAGGCTATGACAGGGTGGATAGACAAGGATTGTGGAAAGTATTAAGAATGGTGTAGGAAGTTGCTGAATGCCGTGAGGAGTATGTACGAGGGTGCTAACAGCCATAATTTTAAAAGTAATCTTCTCTCTAAGCTTTCCCCTTCCCGTCGATGGAGTTTTGATTGCCATCGGTATCCAAGAAGATTCCCTTGTAAAGGAAGGGAAAATGTTCAGGTTGGTAGCCCTGTTAAGTTGAAACGACTCTTCCTGCTGATATTTGGTATGGTGGAGCGTAACACTTGTAAGCAAATGCTTCAAAACACGCGTATCTCGTGCTGGATAATGAAAGCACAACACATCTGAGATGTGGGAGGTCGCCATCACATCCATACTGTTGGTTTGTATTCAGCCATAAGTGCCATTCTAAAACCGCAGCGGTGTTCACACCTCAAGAAAATATTTTGATGATAAATTATATTCGAGGATTATTATTGTCTTTAATGTTGTTATTAGTAAATGTAAGAATCACTTGTTAACGTCCGTCTCATGTACTCGCATGGTGGCGCTCACTTGTTTTTTCCAACTGGAAGACATGAGCCGAACCACTCGTGTGACCTTGATGGCAGATTTTTCTTTTCCGGGCAAATTAACAAGCAAAATATTTATTAAAAAAAAAAAAAAAACTCGTGTGACTGTGGCCATAATGTATAAGATTTGTTAGTGTCAGATCATGTAAGACTGGACGAATATCGGAGGCAGAGCGTCGTCTGCTCTGTTTACGTCTGGCAAAACATCTCAGCCGACATGGGTAACACTTAAAGAGATACAAAAAGCACTTTAAAAATCATTATATCGTTGTAAATCGTATTAGTACAATTTTACCGTACCTTTCATTGATATTTTAGATATCTTTGAGACAAACTACAAAAGAACGCACAAACATTGCAAAGGGATTTTTGGAGAGACGGATCAAATGATTCTGTCATGTTCAAATAATTTCGGCTGCTCGAAGGGAAGACCTTGCCCTTCGAGCAGCTCAAAAAGAGAAGGATTTTTTTTTTTTAAACAATATCATTTCAGCGAAGGATGACCTTCCCATGCATCTGAAAGGGAAGGAAAAGTTTAAGAATACGGAAGTAAGGCTGCAGTGCGTATGGACAGTGAAATGAGTTCATTTTTCTGTCTGAAGGTTGGATTGAAACAGGGATGTGTCATGTCTTCTTGGTTGTTTAGTCTTTATATGGATGGGGTTATAAACGAAATACAAGGTAGGGCAATGGATGTTGGAGTGGCCCTAATGAGAGAGGGCAGTGTATGGAAACTCCCGGTACTGTTATTTGCAGATGAACTGTGTTGTTATGTGAAGACGAAGGGGAGCTGCACGGCTTGGTTAATGAGTCTGGGAGAGTGTGTAAGAAACGTAATCTAAAGGCGAATGTAGGGATGAGTAAAGTTATGGTCTTCGAGTGAAATGAAGTCACTGAATGTACAGTGAGGTTGGATGAGGAGGAAATGAAAAATGTGAGTGCGTTTAAGTACTTGGGTAATGTGATGAGTAAGGATGGAAGTTTAGAGGGTGAAGTGCTTGAAAGGGTACAACAAGGAAGAAAGGCTGCTGGTTCTTTGAAATGCAGTGATAAGAAACAGGGAAGTGAGCATGGAAGTGAAAAATTTACTGCATGGCAGTACTGTGATACGAACTCTAACATATGGAAGTGAACCTTGGATCTTGTTGGAGGGACACAAGTCAAGAGTGAGAGCAGTGGAAATGAGTTATTTGAGAAGAGCATGTGGAGTTACATGGATACAGACTGACAAATGAATAAGTATGACAAGCGTTGTGGTGTGGATGTGGATGTGATAGGAAGCGTTAGGAGAAACACACTGAGGTGGTTTGGCCATGTGGAGAGGATGGATAGTGAGAGACTGACGAAGAGAGGGGAGGGGGAGGAGGGGAGAGGGATGGAGTGGAGAGGTATATGAGAGAGGGAGGTGAGAGCTCGGAGCAGGGCAGTGAAATGGCTGGGGTCAGGGCGACATGGAGGCGATTTGTTTATGGCCACCCCTTACGGGACTAAGGCGTCTGGCAAAAAGTAGATAGATTATTATTATCATTATTATTATTATTATTATTATTATTATTGTTGTTGTTGTTATTATGTGGTAGACGGGGGCGCTCACCATCCATTCACTCAATATAGTGCTGCTCTCGGGTGTCTGCCCTTTCCTCTCCTCCATCCTTCCTTCCTTCCTTCCATCCTCTTCTGTCTTTTTTTCCTTCATTCTTTCCTCGTTCTTCTGCCTACGGGTGACTTTACTCTCCCTTATCTGTCTTTCTTTCCTTCATTCTTTCCTCTTCCTTCTGCCTGTGGGTGACTCTACACTAAGTGACAAGCCAAATTGCTTCCTGTACACCAGGAAACCATTTACTATGCTGAGTGGTAACCATTATAACCAAATTTTGGCGCCTGGTTGTTTAGTAAGTACGGCGCTCCAATCGGATTGAGCCGGTGAAGGTTTATATCCAAGGGATGGTTGGGGTTTATTGCTCACGTAATGCCACTCAGGGATGAGGCTGGTCATTTTCACCTTAAATGTCAGGACCAACTTGCCTAGCCCCGGGCTCCTACTTTCCCCGTGGGGCAATGTAGGGTTGTATGATGATGATGATGATGATGATGATGATGATGATGATATCGTCGTCGTCGTCATCTTTGTTGGTGAACTTCCAAATATGTCGCATGAATCCTGGTCGTGGTCAGTTTTCCATCTGATATCGTTTTTATAGTTGTAATATACATCATATGTTTGCTTTAAAAAATATATCTTAATACATTACTGTCCGTAATAAACGTCAGTAACTAAGATGTGTAATAAGAGCTGGATCTTTTAGAAATGGTGTCCGATTCCCCACCAATTCCCTCCATTAAAGTCAATCTTGGTCGTGAAGCAGTTCATCTTTATAGTTCTTAAACGTGCTTCTCAATACAAACATGCACATTATTACTACAGTATTTAGTGTACATCTGCACACCACGTATTAGCTTTTTTTTTTTTTTTTTAATAAGTATTTAATTGTTCTCCCTCTGTTTCCTCTCCCTCTTACTTAAACCCTACTCCATCCAGCCCTCCCCGACATTCTAAGGAGGCCGGGTTTTGCAAGCATGAATCATAATTTATTCCATACACGAGAGCTGACCTATCTGTAGTTTTATTTCCTTCCTGCGTCTCATCACATTTTGATGTTTTTCTGCTTTAGCAAAGGACAGTCGTCCCTGTCTTCCGACCAGCGCATCCTACATGGACGTTCCTTGTTCCTCTTTTCATATCTTGCAGAGAAATTATCCATTTATGGTTTTGTGCAGTGCCGGTTTAAGAACAAGTCAGGTACAGAAACGAGCTTTATATTCATTTTTTAACGTAAGTCTACTTGGCAGAGGAAAGACATGATATATCAGAAAGAGACATCGTACAATAGAGATTATATATACTTGCACTCGATTTGTGCAGGATTCTGCTTTGCTCAGGACCATTTTAGGTCAATTAATTAAGAGTATAAATCGATATACTACAGCTGTTCAATTAACATCTATATAATAAACGATGTTCTCTCTCTCTCTCTCTCTCTCTCTCTCTCTCTCTCTCTCTCTCTCTCTTTCTCTCCGGGGGGCAACGTGCTGAACCATATTGTTTTTCTTCTTTAGGCAAACTACACTACATGGGTGGGTTGGCTGTAGGGTGGATGGGTTGGCAGGGAGAAAATAGGAGCATTTTGGAATAGGTCCATGGGATAATAGCTCCTTGGCGAGAAAAGGTTCATGTGAGAAAATACTGCTATGGGAAAGAGACTGGTAGTGCAACAGACCTTGGGAAATGAACCTAAGTGGGAACATAGGCTAAGTGGATAAAACTGGTCCAAGGCTGAAGTACGTCCATGGGGGATTATGTGTCCATGTGGGGAACATGCGTTTACCCATGAATGTGAAATTTGTCTCTGGCAGAATAAGTTTATAGGAAACATTCGTCCAGGGATGGATTACGTCTATGGGAGAATAGATAAGCCAAATGGGAAAAATGATCCACGGGGAACGTGGTCCGTGGAGAACATAATTCATGAGGAACGTAATCTATGGGGATAATATGACAATGGGGATAACAGAGCCATGGATATAACAGGCATCACAGGAGAATATAGGTCCATGAGGGAAATAGATCCTTGGGGAAAATAGGTCCATGGGAAAATTATATGGTGGAAAGAGGTGCCTGGAGGAAAATAGATCATTGCTGAAATGGGTCGTTGGAAAACAGATCCACAGTTAAAATAGGTCATTGGGAAAACAGAGCCAGGGGAGAAATATAGGAGGCTGGAGAGTTGATCACGAGGGAGAGTGGCCCAAGACAGGCTTTGTGGTTGTTAATATGTCAATATCCATATTTTAATGATCCGACTTCTGTCTGTTGGTTGGTTTGTTGCCGCAACAGCAAAAACGGTGCAACGTAGCGCAATTCTTGTTAGAACAAGGCGCCGTTAAAATGCTCTAACATGAAGAATAAAACAGTTTCCCTTCCAATCGGGCCATCGGTTCCCGAGTTATGATTCATTTCTGGCCTTTTGACATCGAGCGGAGGCAGCCAAAGACGGCCTTTAAGCGAGATAATCAAATGACGGCGATGCTGCTCATAGCCTTCGTCATCATCATCACGACCCTTCATTCCCACGTCAAGATGAGATGAGGAAAGATTCGTAAACAATAAAAGATATAGCATAAATGTAGGATACCTTTATCAATGGCATGCACATTTATAACCAGGGCCACTTAATTATTAGTACACAGTCATCACACAGTCACCCTCTATTGTTGCTCCACGTTATAATTTACACTTGTTGTTTTAGAAGTGCATCACATACAGTTGCCACCATTCCATCAGGTATACAGTACTCTACACAGTATATGAAACTAACTCAGTCTATCGTCAGTACCTTTGACTCATCAGCTTCCTTTCCTAATTTTCTTACACACTTGTTTATAATATCCATTCATGTGTCTAATCTATCTATCTATCTATCTATCTGTCTGTCTATCTATCTATCTACAGTATATATATCTGTATCTACCTATCTATAGATAGCACCTACCTCTATCTATCTATCTATCTGTATATCTATTTATCTATCTATCTATATCTATCCATCTATCTATCTATATCTATCTATCTATCTATCTATCTATCTATCTATATCATGTATAATTTATCAATGACACACATATATATATATATATATATATATATATATAATATTATATAATATATATAATACATATATATTATATAAAATAAATATAAAACATAATTAGAGAGAGAGAGAGAGAGAGAGAGAGAGAGAGAATTTATGTACAGTATGTGTGTATATATGCAAACAGTGTCATTTTTGCTGTTTTAACTGTTTTTACCAATGTTCAAAAAAGAGTTTTACATATTTACAATGACTAGTGTCTATGTTTCTTATTTAATTTTCCATTAATGATTATACGCCATCAGGCTTGTGATTCTGTTCTAAATCTTACACACCTATGCGTTAAATCAGTGCTACTGCTGAATATACATCCAGCTATTGGTAATATTATCCTGTTACCACTACCCCCCTTATTCCCTTTTCCCTGTTTATCATCATCATCATCTCTCCCTCCCTCTCTCTCTCTCTCTCTCTCTCTCTCTCTCTCTCTCTCTCTCTCTCTCTCTCTCTCTCTCTCTCTCTCTCTCTCTCTCACTCTCTCTCTCTCCCGTGTGATGTATCAGAACATAAGAACATTTATCTACATACCAGGAAGCTGCAGTCAATGGCACGACCAGACCATGAGAATAAAGAAAAAAAAAAAAGATGACATGGAAGAGTGTCAGTCTGTATAATAACTCAGGTCAAATACCCGCCATTATAGGCCAAGCAGTGCCCGGTGTGGGTTTGTCCTGAGTTATATCATAATTTCTCTTTAGATATTACTGGTGTTTCTGTAAAACCTCAGGAGCCAAATACCACAGAAAACATGTGAGATACAGTATTATGAAAAGAATGTGGTGAACAGTCGTACACTGATGCCAGCGCAGTGTCTGTCAGCTGGGCGTGTTTAGGGAGATTGACGCCAAAAATTACGCCAGTGATTAGTCCCCGTTGGCCTAAAAGCGTGGAGGATGGCATTCCGCAGGTAGTCCCAGCAAAACTTGCTAGTGCATGTAGACTTGTCATTATTGGCGGCTGAATGGATCACAAATTATGGCCGCTTGTCGTTAGGAAAGCATTACGTGGAGAATTAAAGACTGCATACAGCGGCAGTAATCTTGCATTCGACCGAAAAAAAAAAAACTTGATGTTATTACAACAGCTGTTGGTTTGCCAGTGGTGGTAGTGCAGCCAAGGCACTGCCAGCCGTACAACAAGTGCCACCTGTACACGAATGACGTAATATATGGGGTGTGGTCAACAGACATTTCCGGTTGGAATGGACAGTACTTATTCCGACGTACGAAATATCGCCACATATCACTTGTTTTTCCTAAAGTAAATTTTTCTAATAAGTTATTACTGTTCCTCATCACATTACCTACCAACGTGTCCTTCTACGTTGTCTTCATCCTCATACTTTCACCCTCCCCCCTCATTACCATTATCTTTCCCTACTCCACCGTACCCTATCCTCACTGCCAGTCTCAGACATATCCTCTTCACTACATTCCCACAATATATATATATATTTCCCGACAAGCAGTTCTTCTTCCTAATGGTCACTGAAAGCATCTCTGTGATGCATATGTGTACTGATTAATACGGTGTTTTTATGACATGAACTGGTAGTACTGTACACACAGATAATTATAACAGCCGTTGGCTTTAAAGGGGCTATCACACGGGAGACTCGTGGACGTCCAAACTGGCCGTGGACGTCCAAATTTGCCCCCACAGGAGGGTAATGGACGTCCACGGGTGGAAGGCCGCCAGAGCCATTCGTGGACGTCCATGGCGATCGTGGACATCCATGACTTCGTAGTCTCCTTCTTCTCTATGGAGTTTACATGTAGCGTGTGTCGTCTGCTATCTTGAACTCTGTAGTCAGTTGAGGTAGTATGTTATACAGTATTAAGATTAATTCAAAACAGTCAGTAAACTTTGTAGTTTTAATATTTCTGTCACAGAACCATTCTCTCATCCACAGTGCCCTCCTTCTCCCTCTCCTTTGTCTTCTTGCAGAGGCTTCTTCCTCTTCCTGCAGAGTTAGGACTGCAGCACCCATTGCAAAAGTCACAATCTAGGTTCACGTCCATTGTTCTTGTTGATAAACACGTCATCTGTCAGGGAGTTGGAAGTGACCTCCCAGTCGCGTGGGGTGAACTCGATAAAGAAGAAGAAGGTGGCCGTCGACGTCCACCGTGTGATAGGGTATAGACGTCCAAGCTCAGTTTGGATGTCCATTTTGTGCTGCACAAAACGTTCACGGGTCCCCGTGTGATACCTGCTTTACGGTCAGCATTCGGCACGAACCCTACCTCAGGTCACTTTTATCCCTTTCTTGGAGCACCCCTATCCCGTCACTGTTTTTCCAAGACGTGTGTGTGTGTGTGTGTGTGTGTGTGTGTGTGTGTGTGTGTGCGTGTGTTATGCCTTGGCGCCATCATGTATATTTCGCCTCGGAAACAACACGAGGCCTTATAACATTTCATCTGTCCTCGAAGCCGAGGCCCAGGACAAAGCGAGTTTTGAAGGATATGGCCAAAGTCGAAGTCGAGGACTTGGCAACGTGGCCATGAGACCGAGACCAGGCCGATTTAACACACACACACACACACACACACATATACAGGCACCTTTACAGTCTTTCTTTCTCTCTCTCTCTCTCTCTCTCTCTCTCTCTCTCTAGTACATCACATAGATGAATATTTTTTTTCTAGAAACCGATAATGAAGACGGAGAAAAAAAGCGAAAATGACTTACAACAAAATATGCAGTCACCACTGTTGTTAGCTAACTGTATATTTACAGGACTGATCCAGGCATGTAAATATACGCGTTTACGTTAGTTTTGATCATATATTTCTTGTTATGAAAAAACAGTTTTGGCAAACATTACTTCCTCTAACATCTGAATCCACAAATCAAAGTTTGTCATCGGAGGAAAGTACTTCCTATAACTTTTACTATAATATACATACATACATATATATATATATATATATATATATATATATATATATATATATATATATATATATATATATATATATATATATATACACAGGAGGAGAGAGAGAGAGAGAGAGAGAGAGAGAGAGAGGAGTAGAATGTAGCACCAGTCGAGCAGGGCAGTACTCCCAAGGTGGATGGAAAGCTGATTTCAGGGAGAGGTGGAGTTCCGGCTTCATCAGCCCCCGGGACTAGTTCCTGACCATTCCCCTTTGCAGAACTTTTTCAGTGTTTCAGTAACACAGAGAGTAGACCAGCATGCTCTCCAATACAGTTTTCTCTGTCAACATCAATCTACATGCAAAGTACACACTACACTACCTTTTCAAAATTAAAAAGAAAAAGGCGCAAAATAACCATGTCTCGGAGTCCTCAGGAGGGAACCATAAATGCCCCCACCATCCGCCCCTCTCCCGGTGACGACTCAACGTGCCCCGAACCACTGTTTGACTCACTTTTTCTTCATTTCTGCAACATTCGCGGCCTTTCCTCTAACTTTCTCTCTGTTGAACACCACTTGTCCTCCTCTAAACCTCACCTTCTCTTTTTAACAGAGACTCAGCTGTCTGAGGCAACTGACAGCAAACCCTTTTCTGTATCCTCCTACTTTCTCTATACTCATTTCAAAGCCAAAGGTGGCTGTTGTGTATATGTAAGAAACGACCTATCTTGCTCTCGTGTTCCTGAACTTGATTCTTCTGAATTCTCTACTCTTTTGCTTCGGCTCTCCTGTCATTCTCTGACTAAATATATCTGCGCTGTTTACTTATCTCCTAACTCTACTGACTATGAAAAATTCTTCGACTGTCTTACTTCTACGATGGAACACATCCTATCCACTTCTCCTTTCTCTAAAATCTCCATTCCAGAAGATTTCAATGTTCACCACCATCTTGGCTCTCCTCTCCTTTCACTGATC
Source organism: Coenobita brevimanus (assembly GCF_032717465.1). Classification (NCBI taxonomy): domain Eukaryota; kingdom Metazoa; phylum Arthropoda; class Malacostraca; order Decapoda; family Coenobitidae; genus Coenobita; species Coenobita brevimanus. The sequence goes on from NC_137058.1 coordinate 5,058,588, forward strand.
CACCTGGTGAACAAGCCTACATCTTTTCTATCCTTAATGACCTAGGGCAGCTTGTACAACACCCTACCCGTATCCCTGACCGCCTTGGAGAGAGCTCCAACATACATGACCTCTTCCTTACAACTCATCCTTCTGCTTACGCTGTTAATCTTTTCTCTCCGTTGGGCTCCTCCAATCATAACCTGTCTTATCGCTCTGGTACGGCCTGTGGACCCTCCAAAGAAACATCATCTGTGGCACTTTGCAGCTGCAGATTGGGAGGCCCTCAGGCAGCACTTCTTTGATTTTCCCAGGTATGATTATTGATTCCATTGCCGGGAGCCATCTGAGTGTGCATTGTGCATTACGGAGGTCACTCTCTGGGGCACGGAAGCATACATTCCTTTCTCATATCCTTTGACTAATGCAAGAAAGTGGTTTAATCACGCTCGTTGTAATGCCGTCCGCAACAAGGAGAGGACCTATAAAAGGTACCAGAACCAACCCACCCCTGAATCACATTTTTTTTTTTATGTTTCTGCCCGAGTTCATGTTAAGTCTGTTCTTCGCTGGGGTAAAAATAATGTCATCTGTACTAAATGCTCTCAACTCTCCAATTCGAATTCTTCCCGCTCCTTCTGGCACCTTGCCAAAAACCTTTCTAACAAATTTACCTCATCATCCTTCCCTCCTCTTCTCTACTCTGATGGTTCTGTAGCTATTTCTTCTACTGATTAAGCAGATCTCTTTGTTCAGACTTTCTCCTCCAACTCCACCTTAGACGATTCCGGTGCTGTTCCTCCATCACTTCCCACCTCTGACTTCCTCATGGCTGAAATTAATATTTCTTCAACCGGTGTATTTTCTGCCATCGCTGGCCTCAATACTAACAAGGCATATGGGCCTGATAGAGTCCCTCCTATTGGCCTCAAGAACTGTTCTTCTGTGCTTACACCCAGCCCAGGTAAACTCTTTCGCCTTTGTCTTTCAATTTGTACCTTCATGCTGGAAGTTTGCTCTCATTCTCTCAGTGCTCTCATTCACCAAGTGCCAGATAGATAGATATATGCATAGATATACACACACACATACCGTATATCATGATAGACGTTATAAAAGAACAGAAACGGAGGTGGGGAGGCCATGTAGCAGGAATAAGGGATAACTGATGAAGCAAGAGGCTGACTGACTGGACACCAAGAGACTGGAAGCGTGGCAGAAAAAAGCCAGACAGGAGGAGGAGAAATAAGATATAGAAATTTGCAGGGGAAATGTGGCAAAGATTGGCTCAGTCAAGGAATTCGTGGAGAAGGTTGGGAGACACCTTGGTCCAACAGTGGACTTGTAGTGGCTGATGATGATGATGATGATGATGATGATGATATACTGTATATATACACTTATATATACACACACACACACATACACACACACACACACACACACACACACACATATATATATATATATATATATATATATATATATATTTATATATATATATATATATATATATATATATATATATGATGGGAGATCTGAATGCTAGAGTGGGAAATGTAGCAGTTGAAGGCGTAGTTGGTATGCATGGTGTGCCTGGAAGAAATGAAAATGGGGAACGAATGATAGCGATGTGTGTTGAGCGAGAGATGGTGATTGGGAATACGCTGTTTGAGAAGAAAGATATTTATAAGTATACATGGGTGAGACAGGAGGGTGGAAGGGTTGTTGATAGAGCTTTGATGGACTATGTGGTTGTGTCTAGGAATATAATAGGAAGATTGTTGGATGTGAGAGTTCTGAGAGGGTAGGGTGGAGGTATGTCTGACCACTACCTGGTGGAGGGAAAGTTAAGAGTAGGTAAGAGATGGGTGAGAGCTAGGAGGGTTAGGTGTGGCAGGGAGGTTTTGAAAGTGAGTGAGTTGGATAAAAAAGAGAAAAAGATAGAGTATCAGGAGAAATTGAAAGATGAGTGGAACGCAGTGAAAGATTGGGAAAATGGCAGCATGGAGGAGGAATGGCAGTTGTTTAAGAGTGCTGTGGTGGGGCGTGCAGAGGAGGTGTGTGGTGTGAGACGTGTGGGTGGTGGTGTAAGAAAAGGAAGTGAATGGTGGTGCGAGGAAGTAAGTATGGCTGTGGCTGAGAAGAGACGTGCATATGAAGTGTGGCTGCAGAGGAAGGATGAGATGTCATATGAATGGTATAAGGAAAAGAGGAATAGAGCGAGAAAGGCTGTGCGTGATGCTAAAGTGGCAGCAGATGAGAGGTGGGGTAGGCGGCTGACAGAAAATTTTCAACAGAATAAGAAAATGTTTTGGAAGGAGGTGAAACGGGTGCGAAAGGGAAAGTCTGGGAAGGCAGAACAAGTAAAAGCAGAGGATGGAAGGATGTTAATTGAGATGGATGCAGTAAGGAAGAGATGGGCAGAGTATTTTGAAAGATTGTTAAATGTAGAGGAGGAAAAGGTGGCTGAGATTGTGGCGGATGGGAGGGTGCAAGGAATAAAAGTGTTGGGAGAGTTGAATGATTCTTTGATCACGAAGGAGGAAGTGGAGAAGGCAGTAAAGGAGATGAAAACAGGGAAAGCTGCAAGTATGGATGGGTGTGCTGTGGAATGCCTGAAGGGTGGTGGAGTGACTATTGTTGACTGGTTAGTAAGATTGTTGAATGTGTGCTTTGAGAAAGGTATGGTGCCAATTGACTGGGCAAGTGCTTGTGTGGTCCCGTTGTATAAAGGCAAGGATGATAAGTATGAATGTACTAGCTTTAGGGGTATAAGTCTGTTGAGTGTTGTAGGTAAGGTGTATGGTAGAGTGTTAATTATGAGAGAGAGGGTACAGAGGGAGTGATTGGTGATGAGCAGTGTGGCTTTAGAAGAGGGAGGGGATGCGTGGGTCAGGTGTTTGCTGTGAGACAAGTGTGTGAAAAGTATTTAGCGAAAGGCAAGGATGTGTTTTGGGCATTTATGGATTTAGAGAAAGCGTATGATAGAATTGATAGGGAGGCTTTGTGGACTGTTTTAAGATTGTATGGACTTGATGGTAGGTTACTAAAACGGATGAAAAGTTTTTATGTAAATAGCAGAGCGTGTGTAAGAGTGGGAAATGCTGTGAGTGATTGGTTTCCCGTGAGAGTGGGGCTGCGACAGGGATGTGTGATGTCGCCTTGGTTGTTTAATATTTACATGGATGGTGTTGTAAGGGAGGTGAATGCAAGAGTTTTAGGTGGTCTGAGTCTGGTAAATGTTGATGGTGGAGAGTGGAATCTGAAGCAGCTGCTGTTTGCAGATGATACTGCACTGGTGACTGATTCAGAGGAGAGATTGAGACAGTTGGTAGAGGAATTTGGAAGGGTGTGTGAAAGGAGGAATTTGAAAGTAAATGAGAATAAGAGTAAAGTGATGAAGTGTACGAGGTTGATAGATGGTAGGGGGATGAATATAGTTTTGAATGGTGAGTTGCTTGAGAAGGTAGAGTGTTTTAAATATCTAGGGTCACATGTTGCTGTGGATGGAAGAATAGATGCAGAAGTGAAGTTTAGAATAAATGAAGTAGGAAAGGTGCTGGGAGGAATGAAAAAAGTGTTTAAATGTCGTTCACTTAGAATGGATGTAAAGAGAAGGCTGTATGAGGGTGTTGTGGTACCGACTGCATTATATGGGGCTGAAACATGGAATATGGGTGTAGCAGAGAGGAAAAGTTTGAATGTAATGGAGATGAGGTGTCTGAGGAGTATGTGTGGAGTGACGTGTATGGATCGGGTGCGAAATGATGAAGTGCGAAGGAGAACTGGAGTTGTTCGGGAGATGGCTGGTAGAGTTGAGCAGAGAGTGTTGCGATGGTTTGGGCATATGGAGAGAATGGATAATGAGCGATTAGTGAAAAAGATAACTAGATCTGATGTGAGAGGTGTAAGGCTGAGAGGAAGACCACGAATTGGATGGATGGACAGTGTGAAGAGAGCGCTGGATGCGAGAGGGATGTCCGTTGAGCAAGGAAGTGTGGCTGTGCGTGACAGAAATGGGTGGAGAGAAATTGTGAATGAATAAGTGATGACGCAGCCCTGAGGGGATATTCTCCCTCATTTGGTCTGATCAGCTAGTCAGGTCAGGTGCGGGTAAGGGGATGGGTCTGTTATGATGTGGCAGGGGTAAACCAGTTCTGCTGTCGGGCCCTGCTGCGGATGTCACTGATTGCATTCCGCAGTTGACCCTTGTGCGGTGTGGTGCGGTGAGGATCTGTCCGTTCTCCCCTTTGGGGCTAAGATGCAAATGAATGTGTTTGAATGGATGAGTAAATGGAGAATGTGTCGTCCTGTCTCGGCTACCTCCCTTTCCTTAAGGGAAGCAGCCTAGGTATATATATATATATATATATATATATATATATATATATATATATATATGTGTGTGTGTGTGTGTGTGTGTGTGTGCGGGAGTAGGTGAGAATGAGAGGGCAAAGGAAGGAGTATGTATAGTTGTGAGTAAAAGATGGAAGAAGAGCATAAGACAGTATGGATCAGTTGGGTCAAGGATTGTGTGGGTAAAGTTGAAAGTTGGAATACAAATGTGGGCGATTGTGTGTGTGTATGCGCCAACGCAAGATCGTGCTAGAAGAGTGAGAGAAGAGTTCTGGACAAATGTAGAAGTGTGCATGGAAGAGTTTGGAAGGAAAGAGAGAGTGTTTTTGATCGGTAATATCAATGGTAAAGTTGGGAATGTGAAGGTGGATGGAATAGTTGGTGAGTGGGGTGTGCCTGCTGAGATAGACGAGAATGGGAGTGCGGTAGTGGACATTTGTGCTGGGAGGGGTTGGTGATAGCCAATACCCTCTTCAGGCATAAAATGATCCACAAGTATACATGGCGAGTGATGAGAAGGGTGGGTGGTGAACTGAATGAAAGGAAGGCAATGATTCATTATGTGTGTGTGGATGAAAGGATGCGAAGATGTGTAATGGATGCAAGAGCTTATAGAGGTTGGGGGAGTGGACTTTCTGACCACTACTTGGTTGTGGCCAGAATTAGAATTCAAGTAAGATGGAGGAATAGAAGAAGGGAAAGATGAGAGGGAGGAGTAGTTGCAAGGAGAGTGGAAAGGTTACAAGAGGATGAGAAAAAGGCAGAGTATAAGAGAGAAGTGGAGGAACGATTGGGCAAATATGAATTGGAGCAGATGGGAGACGTGGAAGGTGTGTGTAGGATATTTACAGAAGAAATATGTGCAGCATGTGATGTGGTGTGTGGAAAGAAGAGAAGACGGAGGGGGGTGCAAGGAACAGTGTGGTGGACTTAAGAGGTGAGACAGGCTGTGGCACAAAAGAAGAAAGCATACAATGAATGGATGAGAAATAGGGGCGTGGAAGAAGTTGAGAGGCGGAAGAGAGAGTTATGTGTAGAAAGAAAGAGAGAGGTGAAAAGATTAGTAAGAGAGAGTAAAAAGAGAGTGGATGAGGAATTTGGAAGGAATTTGAGTGTAAAGTGGAGGCACTGTAAGAAAATGTTCTGGAAAGAGGTGAAAAGAGTAAGACAGGGTGGAAATGAAGTTAGCAGGGGAGTGAAAGATAAAAATGGTAGATTACTAGTGGAGAAGGGAGAAAAAGTGAGCACATGGAGAGAACACTTTAAGGAATTGTTGAACATAGAGGATGGAAGTAATGCGAGTATAAGTGGCTGGGGAATGGCTGGGAGAAGGAGGGAGGTGAGAAGTCAGGAAGAAATAAATAGGATATAAGTTGTGGAAGCAATGAAGAAAGTTAAATCGGGGAAAGCCCCAGGAATTGATGGAGTGTTTGGTGAAATGCTGAAGCATGGGGGATAGTAGTAGAATGGATGTGGAAGATGTGCAGATTGGCCTGAGAGGAAGGTAGAGTCCCGGAGGATTGGAAGTCAGGTATAATTATTCCCTTGTACAAAGGAAAAGGGGAAAAAGAAGTATGTGGTAATCATAGGGGCATTTGTCTTCTTAGTATAATAGGAAAAGTGTATGGTAGGATACTTATTGACAGAGTTAGAGAAAGAACAGAGAAATTAGTTGGAGAAGAACAGGGAGGCTTTAAGAAGGGAAGAGGTTGTGTAGATCAGATATTCATTCTTAGATCTTTAGTGGAAAAGTTTCTAGAGAAGGGAAAGAAGTTGTATGCAGCTTTCATGGATTTGGAGAAAGCATATGACAGGGTGGATAGACAAGGATTGTGGAAAGTGTTAAGAATATATGGATTAAATGGGAAGTTGTTGAATGCTGTGAAGAGTATGTACGATGGTGCGAAGGCTGCAGTGCGTGTGGATGGTGAACTAAGTGAATTTTTCTCTTTGAAAGTTGGGTTGAAACAGGGATGTGTCATGTCTCCATGGTTGTTCAATCTGTACATGGATGGGGTAATAAAAGAGGTACAAGGTAGGGTAGTGGATGTTGGAGTGGCTCTGGTGAGAGAGGATAGTGTTCGGAAACTCCCTGTACTGTTGTTTGCAGATGATACTGTGCTGTTGAGTGAAGACGAAGGGGAGCTGCAAGGCTTGGTGGATGAGGTTGGGAGAGTGTGTACGAAACGGAATCTGGAGGTGAATGTAGGGAAGAGGAATGTGATGGTCTTTGAGAGAGGTGAAGTCAGTGAATGTACAGCGAGGTTGGATGGTGAGGAATTGGAAAATGTGAGTGCGTTTAAGTACTTGGGTAGTGTAATGAGTAAGGATGGAGGTTTGGAGGGTAAAGTGCTTGAGGGGGTGCAGCAGGGAAGAGAGGTTGCTGGTTCTTTGAAAGCAGTGATAAGAAACAGGGAAGTGAGCATGGAAGTGAAAAAGTTACTACATGACAGTATTGTGATACCAACTCTAACATACGGAAGTGAAGCTTGGACGTTGTTGGAAGGACACAAGTCAAGAGTGAGAGCAGTGGAAATGAGTTATTTAAGAGGAGCCTGTGGAGTCACATGGAGAGACAGGCTGACAAATGAGGATATAAAGGAGCGTTGTGGTGTGGATGTGGATGTGATAGGAAGCGTTATGAGGAACACACTGAGGTGGTTTGGCGATGTAGAGAGGATGGAGGGTGAAAGACTGACGAAGAGAGTGTATGTGAGTGAGGTGGAGGGGGGAAGAGGGAGGGGGAGGCCGAGGATGAGATGGAGGGATGGGGTGGAGAGGTATATGAGAGAGGGGGGTGTGAGTTGGGAGCAGGGCAGTGAAATGGCGGGGTAGAGGGCGACTTGGAGGCGATTTGTTTGTGGCCAGCCCAAACGGGATTGAGGCATCTGGAAATATATATATATATATATATATATATATATATATATATATATTGTTACATAGCCTATGATTTCATCATCCTTTGTGTAATTCTAACGTACAGTATGCTGCATGTTTAATCACGAGCGTGTTCTACCTCACTCCCCCCTTCTACCCTTATAGTAGAGGAAGTCGTTCTTTCTGTTGTTCAGTGCAGGATTGTCAACTCTTTGTCCCCTATGGCTTCATTTGCGCGTCCTTCTTACAAGTTGTATCAAGCTCTGCCGGCCCCTATATAATGAGCTCAGTCTCTGCATTAATTGCCACTTAGATCTACTCCTCATTTTGTTCACATCTCTGTCCTCCCCTGTACAGTTGTTATTGTTGTGAGTGCTCAGGACGTCTCCAACCATCTAGCAGCTGTGTAATTTGAGTATAAGTGTTATTACATTTTTTCCTTGTACTGTATAGCATAAGGTGTTGATTCGTAGGCCTAGTGAAGTTTTTGTGATTGATGTGGAGTTTTTATGTTAGTCATTATTGATAATATTTTGTATCTGTAATAATATATCTTGCATTCACTGAGCATTATCCGGTTTTCTCATTTTATCAGGGCTGACTTAGATAAATTTACACTTGCTAATTTCGTGTTAATAGAGGCTATTGCAGTTAACCATATATGTAACCTTTTTGCCATTACATTATCCTTATGAGTCCTGAATGTTTAATTGTTACTTTGAGCATTAAACTTTAACTTGTAATTTTACCTAACTCTTTTGTTTTGAACCTGGAACTTTGCGGGACAGTTTTCTCTTTTCCGTAACATAAATATGGCGACCCTGCCAGGATATTCAGGATATTATCATAAGGATATTGCTTGATATTTTATGACTGTGATTTATTCATGATGTCTACTATTACTACGCCTGATGAAGCCAAAGATTTTTTGTCAAATGTGCAAACAGTGTGTGATGTAGAAAACAGAACAAAGAATGAACTTAAGCTTGTTGCTCAACAATTGGGAATTGTTGTTCGCTCTCATCATTCTAAAGATCAAATTGTCGACATGCTTAATGAAAGCTTATTAAATGTAACTCCTCCAAATAAGCAAATGCAGATTGAAATAGCTAAGTTACAGCTAGCCCTGCAGGAGGCTGGTGCTAAGGAGGCTGAATTTCAGGCAAATGCTAAGGAGGCTGAATCTCAGGCTCGTATTCAGGAGGCACAGGTACAGGCTCAGGCACAAATTGAACTTCCTAGGATTCAGGCAGACCATGAGTATCGCATGAAACAAGGTGGAACTGGATCATCAAGCTCTGATGATTTTGATGTGGCTAAAAATGTTAAACTTGTCCCTCCTTTTAATGAATCTGATTTAACAAAGTATTTTCAGTTGTTTGAGAGGGTAGCTACAGGTTTTAATTGGCCCAAAAAGTATTGGCCAGTACTCCTTCAAACTGTTCTCACCGGTAAAGCTCAAGTAAGTTATGCATCTTTGCCTCAGGATCAATCTGATAATTATGATGTAGTTAAGAGCTTGATTCTTAAGGCCTATGAGCTTGTTCCTGAAGCCTATAGAGTAAAATTTAGGACAACCTGTAAGCAAGATAAGCAATCCCATGTTGAGTATGCAAAAATCAAAGAAGATCTGTTAGAGCAGTGGTTAAATTCTAAGAATGTGGATTCTGATTTTGATAAATTTAAGCAGATGATTTTGCTGGAGGACTTCAAAAGGTGTATTAATAATGATGTAAGCCTATATCTTGATGAGAGAAGAATAGATAATTTGTCTGATGCTGCAGTTTTAGCTGATGAATATGTTCTCACTCACAAGAGATATTCTAAAGAAAAAAGGAAAGCTGAGAGTAAGTACGTTGCCTCTACTCAGAGTACAGGTAACAGGAAAGAGAATAAAGATGATGTTTCACAGGAAGTAAATACCAGCTCCACCTCTAGATTTCAGAAAAGTTAATGTACTTATTGTAGTAAGCTTGGTCATACTACGGAGAAATGTTTCAGGAGACAGCGTGATGTGAACAAAAAGGAGTCTTTAAATATTCAGTCAATTGGTCTAGTGTCCACCCTTGAGAGTTCCCAGAATTCTTTAACTGAGTTAACTGAACCTGCTTTGAGGGGTAAATTAAAGTCTCATGATGAAGCTCCTCTTTTGAGCAGTAACGTGGGTGACACTCTCAAGAGTTCATATGCTAATTTCCTGTCTGATGGTTTTGTCAGTCTTCTGGACAGTAATGACAGGAAATCAGTTAAAATATATCGTGATACAGGTGCTTGCCAATCCCTTATGCTGACCAGTGTTCTAGGCTCTAATGTTAATTCCTCTGATGAAACTGTAATCTTACAAGGTGTAGGGAATAATTACTTCTCTGTCCCTCTGTGCAGAGTGAATTTAGAGTCTGGTTTTGTTAATGGTTCCGTTATGGTTGGGTTGGTTGAGACACTCCCAATGTCAGGTGTAACTTTCTTACTTGGAAATGATATTGGTGGAAGTTAAGTGTGTCCAGCTCCTCAGTTGTCTAGTGAGCCAGTGGCTGCAACCCAGGATTGTGATGTCCCTGATGTGTTCCCTGCATGTGCTGTCACTAGGGCTAAGTCTAAAGTTACTGGTGACTTAGAGGATAATGATGATGATGATGTTATCCTAGCCGACACTTTTCTTGCTAATTTGGACCACTCACCAGATGAGGCAGTACCCCGTAGTGTTGATAATTTGTCTCGTCAAGAGTTGGTTGAGTTGCAGGTTGCTGACTCTGAGTTGAAAGGTCTAGCTAACTCTGCTTGCAGTGAGGAAGAGTCAGCTGGAGCTTCGACTTGTTATTATATAAAGTCAGGAGTACTTATGAGAAAATGGAGACCCCCAACAGCATCAGCCGACTGTGAATGGGAGGTTGTACATCAAGTTGTCATCCCTCTTGTTTGTAGGCAGGATATCATTAGAGTGGCTCATGATTCCAGTTTGGCATGACACCTTGGAGTGAGGAAGACTGTGGCAAGCATTTTGAAACACTTCTACTGGCCAGCTATCTTCAGGGATGTTTCCTGGTATTGTAAGTCTTGTCACACCTGTCAAGTTGTGGGGAAGTGTAATCAGACCGAAAAGGTTGCACCTCTAGTTCCCATTCCTCCTTTTGAGGCGCCATTCACCCGTGTGTTGGTGGATATTGTGGGCCCTCTTCCTAAGACTTCTTCAGGATTTTCTTATGTGTTGACCCTGATTGATATGGCTACTCGTTATCCTGAAGCCATTCCACTTAGAAATATCTCAGCAAAGAACGTGATTAAGGAAATGCTAGGGTTCTTCACAAAGTTTGGTCTACCCAAGGAGGTACAGTCAGACGGGGGAAGTAATTTCATGTCAAATGTTTTCAAGCAGTCTCTGAAAGAATTGGGCATCACCCAGATCACGTCTTCAGCTTACCATCCCCAGACCCAAGGAGCGTTGGAGAGATATCATCAAACACTCAAATCGATGCTCAAGAAATACTGTTTGGAACATCAGAAAGACTGGGATAAAGGTCTTCCATTCGTTGTATTTGCCGCAAGAGAATCTCCAAATGAATCACTGGGCTTCTCACCCTTTGAACTACTGTTTGACCATGAAGTAAGAGGACCCCTTAAGCTACTCAAGGAATGCTGGTTGTCGGAGGAAGATGACGTCAACCTGCTGGAGTATGTGATGAAGTTCAAAGAACGGCTGTCCACTGCTTTACAGCTGGCGAGAGAGAATTTAGGAGCTGCTCAGGAGAAGATGAAGACTTGGTATGATAAGAAGTCCAGGTTACGCCACTTTCAGCCAGGAGATCAGGTTTTGATTCTGCTACCGGTGCATGGGCAACGTCTCAAGCCAAGTTTAGTGGTCCTTATTTCGTGGAGAAGAAACTCAGTGATGTCAACTATGTCGTCGCCACACCAGATCGTAGAAAGAACAAGCAACTTTGTCACATCAACATGCTAAAGTTATATCACAGGCGGGACGAAAATAACCCAGTCTGCACTGTAGCTGTTCCACCCGAGTCTGCAAGTGAAGCTCTCCCATGCAGCATGAGCCTGAGTGATAGTTTGGGGAAGAATCCTGATATCATGAATGATCTCCAGACTAAGCTTTCTCATCTAGCTCCCGAGGAAAGGCAGGAGTTTTCGGCATTACTGCAGGAGTACCCGCAAGTGTTCCGTGCCACTCCAGGAAGAACCACTGTGTTGATGCATGATGTCGATGTTGGAGACGCAAAGCCAATTAAACTGCCTCCTTACCGTGTGAACCCAGTGAAAGTTCCTCTCATCCAGAAGGAGCTTGGCTACCTGTTGGACCACAAGATGATTGAGCCCTGTCAGAGCGAGTGGAGTTCTCCTGTCACTCTAGTCCCTAAGCCAGGTGGGTCACAGCGGCTTTGAGTCGACTACAGACGTGTTAATCAGATAACCAAAACAGACACTTACCCTCTCCCTCGTGTGGAAGATGGCATAGACAAGATCGGAAAGGCTAGGTACATAAGTAAGTTTGATTTGTTAAAGGGATACTGGCAAGTACCTATGACTGAACGTGCTAGGGAGATCTCATGTTTTGTAACACTAGGAAAGACTTTTGCATGTCCTGTAATGCCATATGGTATGAAGAATGCACCAGCCACTTTTCAGAAGCTCATGAATATTGTAACAGAGGGTTTGGCAGGATGTGTTGTTTATATTGATGATGTATTAATCTTCAGTGACAACTGGAAAGATCACCTATGCCATGTCAGTAAATTTCTTGAGCGTTTGGTTCAGGCTAATCTTGTAGCTAATTTATCAAAGTGTGAGTTTGGTCAAGCTAAAGTTCAGTACCTTGGGTACGTAATTGGTGATGGACACGTTGTACCACCAGGAGCTAAGGTTCAGGTTATAAGTGATCTTCCCAGACCTAAAAGTAGGAAAGAGCTACAAAGATTTTTGGGAATGGTAGGTTATTACAGGAGATTTGTTCTTAACTTTTCAATTCTTGTATCACCACTTTTAGACCTACTGAAAAAGGGAGTTAAATTTGTCTGGACCGATAACTGTGAATCCACTTTCAGCAAACTTAAAGCTATCCTATTAAGTCAGCCAGTGCTCGCTACTCCAAATTTTGCTAAGCCTTTTAAGATGGCTGTTGATGCAAGTGATACAGGAGCTGGGGCTGTTTTGCTGCAAGAGGATGATCAGGGTATTGAACACCCTGTATCTTATTACAGTAAGAAGTTCACGCCACCTCAAAAGAACTACTCAAATATTGAGAAAGAGCTTTTGGCCTTGATTTTGGGTTTACAGCATATTTCATTTTATTTGTGTTCTGGTTTTGACCCCATAGTCATTTATACCGATCATAACCCACTGAAATTCCTTAGTAAGCTTAAAGATAAAAATCAGAGATTGACAAGATGGAGTCTACTTCTTCAGGAGTATTCATTAGACATACAACATATCAAGGGGAAAGAAAATGTTATTGCAGATTGCTTATCTAGACTTTAGACAGATTGTTTTAGAGTAATAAGAAATTTCCTTTGTAAATTTCTTTTTCTTTGTGGGGAGGTGTTACATAGCCTATGATTTCATCATCCTTTGTGTAATTCTAACGTACAGTATGCTGCATGTTTAATCACGAGCGTGTTCTACCTCATTCCCCCCTTCTACCCTTATAGTAGAGGAAGTCGTTCTTTCTGTTGTTCAGTGCAGGATTGTCAACTCTTTGTCCCCTATGGCTTCATTTGCGCGTCCTTCTTACAAGTTGTATCAAGCTCTGCCGGCCCCTATGTAATGAGCTCAGTCTCTGCATTAATTGCCACTTACGATCTACTCCTCATTTTGTTCACATCTCTGTCCTCCCCTGTACAGTTGTTATTATTGTGAGTGCTCAGGAAGTCTCCAACCATCTAGCATCTGTGTAATATGAGTATAAGTGTTATTACATTTTTTCCTTGTACTGTATAGCATAAGGTGTTGATTCGTAGGCCTAGTGAAGTTTTTGTGATTGATGTGGAGTTTTTATGTTAGTCATTGTTGATAATATTTTGTATCTGTAATAATATATCTTGCATTCACTGAGCATTATCCGGTTTTCTCATTTTATCAGGGCTGACTTAGATAAATTTACACTTGCTAATTTCGTGCTGAGTCCTGAATGTTTAGTTGTTAGTTTGAGCATTAAACTTTAACTTGTAATTTTACCTAACTCTTTTGTTTTGAACCTGGAACTTTGCGGGACAGTTTTGTCTGTTCCGTAACAATATATATATATATATATATATATATATATATATATATATATATATATATATATATATATATATATATGTATGTTCTATCTCTATCCCTAGTTTTTCTACCAGCCTGGCTCGAGGGAAGTCGAAGCCAGGGCTAACGAACAGCCAGGCGAGTGGACACGGTTACTCCAGCAGTCTGATAATGGTTCACGATGGCGGAATGACTCACACACTTTAAGCCGAACATGGTCGCTGATTCCTGCCATATAACCACAGTCATGTAATGTAACTGAAATATTTGTCATGAAATAAAACTGAACACGGATGAAGGCATTAATATCACTTAATGCACCCTTTCAGTACTTCTCGGCTTCCCATGCATTATGTGAGTATGGTTCCTGTTCAAACTATCGTTTTCAATGCCCATAGCACTCTCGAAGCATCAATTTAATTTAAAAGCAGTGATTGGTCAGGCTGAATGAGAAGGAATTGAAAGCATCAAGAAAAATGTATGTATAATACTGACATCTGCATCATGATATATCCCCAATATTACTTGAATTAGTTGCTTCACTGTAATCTCATATTACGAAGCTATTTCGAGAGTACTGTGAACACTCTGAAAAGATAGTTCCAACAGGAACCGTGTTTACATGATGTATGAGAACCCGAGAAACATTCGAAGAGTGCATTAAACTATGTTAATGCCGTCTTCCTTAGTTATATTTCATGACAACTATTTCACTCATATTCCATGACTCGTTATATGGCAGGAGTCAGTGGCTATGTTGGGCTTCATGTGTGTGAGTCATTCCGCCTTCGTAGACCATTATCAGACTGCTACACTAAACGTGGCCGCTCGTCTGGCATTTCTTCAGCCCTGCTTTTGACTTTCCTCGAGCCAGGGGGTAAAGAAACTAGGGAGTGCTATAGTATACTGTATATCTATCTATCTATCTATCTATCTATATATATCTATCTATCTATCTATATATATATATATATATATATATATATATATATATACTGTATACACTTCTTTTTTTAATTCTTCAGTAAAGGATTTGGCGTTGGCCCTTGGTGGAGGACTATGGTTTTGGAGCGTGTAGCACTTTATGACTGGATGCCCTTCCTGATGTCCACTAATGACCCTTGGGTGGCCTCGAACCTCCTACGCTTCGGTCAGAGCGCTCTAACCCACTGAGCCACGGTTGCTACAACCACCTAGGTGACACCGTGACAGGAGAGCGCTACCTCTCCCGGCAAGGCAGCTTACCCGGGCGCGGCGCGAACTCACGACTCTTAGGTCTCGAATAAGGCGCTCTACCTCAGTATATATAACGTATATATATATACTGGAGAGAGAGAGAGAGAGAGAGAGTGATTCAGCTAGGCGGTCTTTAATTTAGGGGACGACATCATTAGATAATTCTAAAAAACAATGTATCTATGGCTAAATGTCAAATTGTACATAGTTTGCCTGTTACATTTAAGATGTATTAATGAGGGTGAAAGTTGAAGTGAAACCCGTGTAGGTTTTTGTAATTGTTTATCACACTTGCCTTATGTACAGTCTGGGACTTAAATTCTAAGACTCAGCTTCAGCACGATTTTCAGCCACAGATGAAGCTTTGATCGTTTATTGAAGAGAGAGGATGGAGTCAGGAAGTAAGGGACGCGTGAATGAGGCGAAGGGGGTCTGTGGGTGGAGTCCTGGCGCTCAGATTTATTGTTTTGTGTGTGTGTGTGTGTGTGTGTGTGTGTGTGTGTGTGTGTGTGTGTGTGTGTGTGTGTGTGTGGACTGCAAGGCAACGATTTATATCAAGAAAAGAAAAACAAATTGGGGTTGTGTAATTTAACAATGTTTCGTGAGTTATTCAGTTTTGATGTCACTATGCCATGCCTGTCTACCTAATATTCTGATTAAAAAGAAATGTCATCACTTTCCCTTTTACGCTGCTTCACTGTGAATCTCTTACTGTAGATGAGATCAAAGACGCGATCCCAATCCTATCTAATCTCTCTCTCTCTCTCTCTCTCTCTCTCTCTCTCTCTCTCTCACACACACACACACACACACACACACACACACACACACACACACACATCACATCCCTGCCTATTGCCGTGTCAGGTGAAAGCAGCGATCACCTGTCATCTGTCTAGCTACATGTCCGTCTGTCTATAACCAGAACCCTCCTTGTCTCTTTTCCTCAGGCATGTGGCTGCCCTGTCTCCAATTCACACCTTCCTCTCACTCGTATATCCGCTCATTCCCTCCATCTCATCCTTAGTCTCCCCCTCCCTCTCTCCCCGTCAGTGACATACACTCTTCTAGACGGTTTTTTTTTTTTTTTCCATCCTCTCTTCATGACCACTCCACCTCAGAATGTTTGTCTTACCTCTTTCAGTGGCACTCACTTCATCACAAAGCTCCTTCACTTCCTCATTTGTTTCTTTGTCTCTCC
This sequence comes from Coenobita brevimanus, assembly GCF_032717465.1. Lineage (NCBI taxonomy): Eukaryota > Metazoa > Arthropoda > Malacostraca > Decapoda > Coenobitidae > Coenobita > Coenobita brevimanus. The sequence goes on from NC_137058.1 coordinate 5,074,489, forward strand.
ACGTAACATCACATGTTCCTCTCCAATAACTCATTTGCCCTACAGACATTTAATCAGCGAATATATATATATATATATATATATATATATATATATATATATTTATTGACCAAAGATGGAGATATTAAAAACAGATGGAAAGAGCATTTTGAGACAGTTCTTAATAGACCAATACCACCAGAAGAGGATATACCGTCTGCTCAGGAAGATTTAAATATAGAAACAGGAGAGTTGAGGCTTGCAGAAGTGGAGAAAGCAGTAAAACAGTTAAAGAATAATAAGGCACCAGGGGAGGATGGTTTATTTCCGGAAATGTTTAAAGTGGAGGGGGATAGATTAATAATGATCTTGACCAAGCTATTCAATAAGATATGGGTGACGGGGTTACTACCGTCAGTTTGGAAGAATGGTGTAATTGTTAAAGTTCCGAAGAAGGGAGACCTGAGTGAATGTGGTAATTGGAGGGGAATCTCTTTGTCACCGATAGCTTTGAAAGTTTTCAGTAGAGTGTTGTTAAATAGGTTGGAGCCGGTGGTTGAGGGTATTCTGAGGGATGAACAGGCTGGTTTTAGAAAGGGACGTGGTTGCAATGATCAGATCTTTATAGTTAGGCATTTGATGCAGCAAGTTAATGAAATGAGAGTACCGTTAAGTCTTTGTTTTGTTGATTTTGAAAAGGCTTTTGATAGTGTTTCGAGAGAGACTATGGGGAAGATCATGAGACATTATGGAATACCAGAGGAGTTTGTGAGGGTCATTATGAACATGCATGAGGACACATTTTGTAAAGTGATGGTTGATGGTTGTCTGAGTGATTCGTTTGAAGTCAAGTCCGGAGTAATTCAAGGTGGTGTTCTATCGCCTTTACTATTTATATTGGTCATTGATTACATTATGAAACGCGTTGGAACAGAAACCGGTGCAGGTATACTTTGGGGAGAGAACAGGAAACTTTTGGATTTAGATTATGCAGATGATATAGTTTTGATTTGTGATGGGCCAGAAGAGATGCAGAGAGTGTTGGACTGTTTGGTGAGTGAAGGTCGCAAGGTGGGTTTTGGTTATTAATTGTGGAAAAACTGAAATAATCAATATGAATATGGAAAATGCGCAGGAATGTGTAATTGGAGGTATGGTTGTAAAGCAAGTTGATAGGTTTAAATATTTAGGTACTTATTTAGCCAAGGATGGTTCTTTGAACTTTGAATTCGAGGAAAGGTTAAAGAAGGCTAATCAGGCAATGGGAATGCTTAAAAATATTTGGAATAATAACAATTTCTCTGTGCATACAAAAATCAAACTTTATAAGGTAATGGTTAGGAGTATCTTAATTTATGGACACGAGTCTTGGTACAGCACAGTGACTATGGAAAATAAATTCTTGGTGTTTGAAAATAAAGCACTTAGAAGAATATTAGGAGTTAAGTGGTGGGAAATGATACCAAATAGTAGAAATAGAGAAATAACGGGAGTGCAGCCGATCGATGAATATGTTGGATTCTCACGATGGAAGTGGCTAGGACATGTGTATAGGAGACAGGGAATAGTACGAGGTACACCAGGGTTGGTGGCACTTGGTAGGAGAGGTAGAGGAAGGCCAAAAGAGACGTGGGTGAGGACAATGAGACGGGAAGCTGGAGATGAGTGTTGGGGAGATCTTGAGGAGTTAGCACAAGATAGGATGTGGTGGTGTGAGTTCATCAAGGCCCTATGCATCCCCGAGGGTGCCACAGGAAATGATTGATATATATATTGTTACATAGCCTATGATTTCATCATCCTTTGTGTAATTTTAACGCACAGTATGCTGCATGTTTGATCACGAGCGTGTTCTGCCTCAGTCCCCCCTTCTACCGTTATAGTAGAGTAAGTTGTCATTTCTGGAGTTCAGACCAGGATTGTCAACTCTTTGTCCCCATGGCTTCATTTGCGCGTCCTTCTTACAAGTTGTATCAAGCTCTGCCGGCCCCTATATAATGAGCTCAGTCTCTGCATCACTGCCACTTAGATCTGCTCCTCATTTTGTTCACATCTCTGTCCTCCCCTGTACAAATATTATTATTGTGAGTGCTCAAGAAATCTCCAAACATCTAGCAGCTGTGTGTAATTTGAGTATAACTGTTGTATTTTTTTCTTGTACTGTATAGCATAAATTTAATTTCTAGGCCTAGTGAAGTATTTTGTAATTCATGTAGGGATCTTTATGTCCATCAGTTTTAATATTATTTTGTATCTGTAATAATTTATCTTGCATTCACTGAGTATTATCTGGTATCTCATTTTATCAGGGCTGACTTAGATAAATTTACTCTTGCTAATTTCGTGTTAATAGAGGCTATTGCAATTAACCATATATTTAACCTGTTTATTTGCCATTACATTATCCTTATGAGTCCTGAATGTTTTGTTGTTAGTTTAAGCATTAAACTTTAACTTGTAATTTTACCTAACTCTTTTGTTTACGGGACAGTAGTGACTCTTCGTATTCTCACTTAAAGTGTACATTATCTTTCTCTGTTCCGTAACATAAATTTGGCGACCTCATATCAGGATATTCAGGATATTATCATAAGGATATTGCTCGATATTTTGTGACTTGTTACTTATTCATGATGGCTACTATTACTACACTTGATGAAGCCAAAGATTTTTTGTCAAATGTGCAAACAGTGTGTGATATAGAAAACAGAACAAAGAATGAACTTAAGCTCGTTGCTCAACAATTGGGAATTGCTGTTCGCTCTTATCATTCTAAAGATCAAATTGTTGACATGATTAATGAAAGCTTGTTTAATGTAACTCCTCCAAATGAGCAAACGCAGATTGAATTAGCTAAGTTACAGCTAGCCCTGCAGGAGGCTAAGGCTAAGGAGGCGGAGTCTCGTGTTAAGGAGGCTGAATTTCAGGCAAATGCTCGTATTCAAGAGGCACAGGTACAGGCTCAGGCACAAATTGAACTTGCCAGGATTCAGGCAGACCATGAGTATCGCATGAAACAAGGTGGAACTGGATCATCTAGCTCTGATGATTTTGATGTGGCTAAAAATGTTAAACTTGTCCCTCCTTTTAATGAATCTGATTTAACAAAGTATTTTCAGTTGTTTGAGAGGGTAGCTACAGGTTTTAATTGGCCCAAGGAGTATTGGCCAGTACTCCTTCAAACTGTTCTCACCGGTAAAGCTCAAGTAACTTATGCATCTTTGCCTCAGGATCAGTCTGATAATTATGATGTAGTTAAGAGCTTGATTCTTAAGGCCTATGAGCTTGTTCCCGAAGCCTATAGAGTAAAATTTAGGACAACTTACAAGCAAGATAAGCAATCCCATGTTGAGTATGCAAAAATCAAAGAAGATCTGTTAGAGCAGTGGTTAAATTCTAAGAATGTGGATTCTGATTTTGGTAAATTTAAGCAGATGATTTTGCTGGAGGATTTCAAAAGGTGTATTAGTAAAGATGTAAGCCTATATCTTGATGAGAAAAGAATAGATAATTTGTCTGATGCTGCAGTTTTAGCTGATGAGTATGTTCTCACTCACAAGAGATATTCTAGAGAAAAAGGGAAAGCTGAGAGTAAGTACGTTGCCTCTACTCAGAGTACAGGTAACAGGAAAGAGAATAAAGATGATGTTTCTCAGGAAGTAAATACCAGCTTCACCTCTAGATTTCAGAAAAGTAAATGTACTTACTGTAGTAAGCTTGGTCATACTACGGAGAAATGTTTCAGGAGACAGCGTGATGTGAACAAAAAGGAGTCTTTAAATATTCAGTCAATTGGTCTAGTGTCCACTCTTGAGAGTTCCCAGAATTCTTTAACTGAGTTAACTGAACCTGCTTTGAGGGGTAACTTAAATTCTCATGATGGAGCTCCTCTTTTGAGCAGTAACGTGGGTGATACTCTCAAGAGTTCATGTGCTAATTTCCTGTCTGATGGTTTTGTCAGTCCTCTGGACAGTAATGACAGGAAATCAGTTAAAATATATCGTGATACAGGTGCTTGCCAATCCCTTATGCTGACCAGTGTTCTAGGCTCTAATGTTAATTCCTCTGATGAAACTGTAATCTTACAAGGTGTAGGGAATAATTACTTCTCTGTCCCTCTGTGCAGAGTGAATTTAGAGTCTGGTTTTGTTAATGGTTCCGTTATGGTTGGGTTGGTTGAGACACTCCCAATGTCAGGTGTAACTTTCTTACTTGGAAATGATATTGGTGGAAGTCAAGTGTGTCCAGCTCCTCAGTTGTCTAGTGAGCCAGTGGCTGCGTCCCAGGATTGTGATGTCCCTGATGTGTTCCCTGCATGTGCTGTCACTAGGGCTAAGTCTAAAGTTACTGGTGATTTAGAGGATAATGATGATGATGATGTTATCCTAGCTGACACTTTTCTTGCTAATTTGGACCACTCACCAGATGAGGCAGTACCCCGTAGTGTTGATAATTTGTCTCGTCAAGAGTTGGTTGAGTTGCAGGTTGCTGACCCTGAGTTGAAAGGTCTAGCTAACTCTGCTTACAGTGAAGAAGAGTCAGCCGGTGCTTCTATTTGTTATTATGTAAAGTCAGGAGTACTTATGAGGAAGTGGAGACCCCCAACAGCATCAGCCGACTGTGAATGGGAGGTTGTACATCAAGTTGTCATCCCTCGTGTTTGTAGGCAGGATATCATTCTAGTGGCTCATGATTCCAGTTTGGCAGGACACCTTGGAGTGAGGAAGACTGTGGCACGCATTTTGAAACACTTCTACTGGCCAGGTATCTTCAGGGATGTTTCCTGGTATTGTAAGTCTTGTCACACCTGTCAAGTTGTGGGGAAGTGTAATCAGACTGAAAAGGTTGCACCTCTAGTTCCCATTCCTCCTTTTGAGGCACCTTTCACCCGTGTGTTGGTGGATATTGTGGGCCCTCTTCCTAAGACTTCTTCAGGATTTTCTTATGTGTTGACCATGATTGATATGGCTACTCGTTATCCTGAAGCCATTCCACTTAGAAACATCTCAGCAAAGAACGTAGTTAAGGAAATGCTGGGGTTCTTCACAAAGTTTGGTCTGCCCAAGGAGGTACAGTCAGACCGGGGAAGTAATTTCATGTCAAACGTTTTCAAGCAGTCTCTGAAAGAGTTGGGCATCACCCAGATCACGTCTTCAGCTTACCATCCCCAGACCCAAGGAGCGTTGGAGAGATATCATCAAACACTCAAATCGATGCTCAAGAAATACTGTTTGGAACATCAGAAAGACTGGGATAAAGGTCTTCCATTCGTTGTGTTTGCTGCAAGAGAATCTCCAAATGAATCACTGGGCTTCTCACCTTTTGAACTACTGTTTGGCCATGAAGTAAGAGGACCCCTTAAGTTACTCAAGGAATACTGGCTGTCGGAGGAAGATGACGTCAACCTGCTGGAGTATGTGATGAAGTTCAAAGAACGGCTGTCCACTGCTTTACAGCTGGCGAGAGAGAATTTAGGAGCTGCTCAGGAGAAGATGAAGACTTGGTATGACAAGAAGTCCAGGTTACACCACTTTCAGCCAGGAGATCAGGTTTTGATTCTGCTACCAGTTCATGGGCAACCTCTTCAAGCCAAGTTTAGTGGCCCTTATTTCGTGGAGAAGAAACTCAGTGATGTCAGCTATGTCATCGCCACACCAGATCGTAGAAAGAGCAAGCAACTATGTCACATCAACATGCTAAAGTTATATCACAGGCGGGACGAAAATAATCCAGTCTGCACTGTAGCTGTTCCACCCGAGTCTGCAAGTGAAGCTCTCCCATGCAGTATGAGCCTGAGTGATAGTTTGGGGAAGAATCCTGATATCATGAATGATCTCCAGACTAAGCTTTCTCATCTACCTCCCGAGGAAAGGCAGGAGTTTTCGGCATTACTGCAGGAGTACCCGCAAGTGTTCCGTGCCACTCCAGGAAGAACTACTGTGTTGATGCATGATGTCGAGGTTGGAGACGCAAAGCCAATTAAACTGCCTCCTTACCGTGTGAACCCAGTGAAAGTTCCTCTCATCCAGAAGGAGCTTGGCTACCTGTTGGACCACAAGATGATTGAGCCCTGTCAGAGCGAGTGGAGTTCTCCTGTCACTCTAGTCCCTAAGCCAGGTGGGTCACAGAGGCTTTGCATCGACTACAGACGTGTTAATCAGATAACTAAAACAGACACTTACCCTCTCCCTCGTGTGGAAGATTGCATAGACAAGATCGGAAAGGCTAGGTACATAAGTAAGTTTGATTTGTTAAAGGGATACTGGCAAGTACCTATGACTGAACGTGCTAGGGAGATCTCGTGTTTTGTAACATTAGGAAAGACTTTTGCATGTTCTGTAATGCCATATACAGATTGTTTTAGAGTAATAAGAAATTTCCTTTGTAAATTTCTTTTTTCTTTGTGGGGAGGTGTTACATAGCCTATGATTTCATCACCCTTTGTGTAATTTTAACGCACAGTATGCTGCATGTTTGATCACGAGCGTGTTCTGCCTCAGTCCCCCCTTCTACCGTTATAGTAGAGTAAGTTGTCATTTCTGGAGTTCAGACCAGGATTGTCAACTCTTTGTCCCCATGGCTTCATTTGCGCGTCCTTCTTACAAGTTGTATCAAGCTCTGCCGGCCCCTATATAATGAGCTCAGTCTCTGCATCACTGCCACTTAGATCTGCTCCTCATTTTGTTCACATCTCTGTCCTCCCCTGTACAATTATTATTATTGTGAGTGCTCAAGAAATCTCCAAACATCTAGCAGCTGTGTGTAATTTGAGTATAACTGTTGTATTTTTTTCTTGTACTGTATAGCATAAATTTAATTTGTAGGCCTAGTGAAGTTTTTTGTAATTCATGTAGGGATCTTTATGTCCATCAGTTTTAATATTATTTTGTATCTGTAATAATTTATCTTGCATTCACCGAGTATTAACTGGTATCTCATTTTATCAGGGCTGACTTAGATAAATTTACTCTTGCTAATTTCGTGTTAATAGAGGCTATTGCAGTTAACCATATATTTAACCTGTTTATTTGCCATTACATTATCCTTATGAGTCCTGAATGTTTTGTTGTTAGTTTAAGCATTAAACTTTAACTTGTAATTTTACCTAACTCTTTTGTTTTGAACCTGGAACTTTACGGGACAGTAGTGACTCTTCGTATTCTCACTTAAAGTGTACATTATCTTTCTCTGTTCCGTAACAATATATACACACATCATCAGCTATTACGAGTCCACTGCTGAACAAACGCCTCCCCTAACCTTCTCCACGAATTCCTTGACTGAGCCAATCTTTGCCACGTTTCCCCTGCAAATTTCTCTATCTCATCCCTCCACCTCCTGTCTGACCTTTTCTTCTACGCTTACAGTCTCTTGGTGTCCAGTCAGTCAACCTCTTGCTCCATCCGTTATCCCTTTATAGCAGATAGCAGAGTAGAAAAACACGATCACAAATCTCACAGTTATCAACAAAGTAAATGTCGGATGTGACCACAGAATGGTGGGTTGCACAGCCAGATTCAGTTTCAAAAGTGAAAGAAAGATGATTAGAGATAAAAAGAAATGCCCAATAAAAGTAAACGAAAACAAAGTAGCCTTTCAGTTGGAAATAAGGAACAGATTTCAGGCTCTAGGTAATGCTGAATGTGACATTGATGAGCTGAATGACAGACTAACAAAAGTGCTAAGAGAATCAGCAGAGGTAGTAGGAAAACCTAATACAGCCAAAGCCAAGAAGTATTCAGAAAAGACACTCGAGCTTATGAAAAAAAAAAAAAAAAAAAAAAAAAAGGAAATGAAAATACAAGGAAAACTGAAATAGAACAAGCAGAATTAAAAAAAATATATATATGAACAAAAGCCAAAGAGAAGAAAAAAAAAGAAAAACATGGATCAGATCAAAGAAACCATCAAGAAAGCAAAAAGTCTGAAACAGGTCCGAAGTAAAATGGCTCTAGGAAAGCAACAAATTACATCACTGAAAGACAAAAACGGTGAAGGCATTAAATGCAGAGATAAGATGGTGAAGATAGTTGAAGAATTTTACAAAGCACTGTATGCATCAAAGACAGTAGTACCAACAGCTAACTTTTCAGTTGACACAAGTGAAATACCTGAGGTAACACCAGACTAAGTAAATATTTCTCTTAAAAATATGAAAAGAGGGAAGGCTCCGGAAGAAGACGGAATAGTAGGAGATTTACTGTTGGATGCAGGAGCAGAAGTACAAAATAGGCTTGCTCACTCATTCCTTCAATGTATAAAAAAGAAGAAAATTCCCAAAACATAGTGTAATGCAATAGTTGTGTAATGCAAGACTGTGTGGTGTAATGCAGGATTGTGCCCCTCCCCCCCTGTGAAGGGGGGGACACAATCTGGCCGCACTATGGGGTGGTACTACTACTCTGCGGCCAGGTTGTGTTAGGAAGAATACTGCCACCGTATTCCCTGCGTGTCGTAAAAGGCGACTAAAAGGGGCGGGGTGAGGGGACTAGGGACCCCTTCCTCTGTTTTTTAGTTCCTAAAAAGAGACAGGCCAGAGAAAGGGATGGGGGATGGAGTTATCCCCGTACCCTGAAGATTGGGTCTATGAATGTGCGTGGATGTAGTACGATTGAGGCTAAAAGGGAGGAGATTGGGAGAATGTTTGTGAGAAGAAAGTTGGATGTGTTACCTTTGAGTGAAACGAAGATGAAAGGGAAGGGTGAGTCTATGTTTGGAAGTGTGAATGGAAGATTGTCAGGTGTTGATAGGTAGGGCAAGAGAAGGTGTGGCTTTGTTAGTGAGTCTGGAAGTACAGCAGTGTGTGATTGAATGGAAGGAGGTGTCATTGAGACTGATGTGGGTGAAAGCGAAATTTGAACGTGAGTTGTGATTGTTTGTGAGTGCATATGGGCCTGGTAGTGAAAGGGATGAAGAAGAGAGGGAGTCATTCTGGAATGATGTTGATGAGTGTTTCAGAGTTTTGGAGCGAATGTGAATGTAGTAATGATGGGAGATCTGAATGCTAGAGTGGGAAATGTAGCAGTTGAAGGTGTAGTTGGTATGCATGGTGTGCCTGGAAGAAATGAAAATGGGGAACGAATGATAGGGATGTGTGTTGAGCGAGAGATGGTGATTGGAAATACGTTGTTTGAAAAGAAAGATATTTATAAGTATACATGGGTGAGACAGGAGGGTGGAAGGGTTGTTGATAGAGCTTTGATGGACTATGTGGTTGTGTCTAGGAATGTAATAGGAAGATTGTTGGATGTGAGAGTTCTGAGAGGGAAGGGTGGAGGTATGTCTGACAACTACCTAATGGAGGGAAAGTTAAGAGTGGGTAGGAGGTGGGTGAGAGCTGGGAGGGTTAGGTGTGGCAGGGAGATTTTGAAAGTGAGTGAGTTGGATAAAAGAGAGAAAAAGATAGAGTATCAGGAGAAATTGAAAGATGAGTGGAATGCAGTGAAAGATCGGGAAAATGGCAGTGTGGAGGAGGAATGGCAGTTGTTTAAGAGTGCTGTGGTGGGGCATGCAGAAGAAGTGTGTGGTGTGAGACGTGTGGGTGGTGGTGTAAGAAAAGGAAGTGAATGGTGGTGTGAGGAATTAAGTATGGCTGTGGCTGAGAAGAGACGTGCATATGAAGTGTGGCTGCAGAGGAAGGATGAGATGTCATATGAAAGGTATAAGGAAAAGAGGAATAGGGCGAGAAGGGCTGTGCGTGATGCTAAAATGGCAGCAGATGAGAGGTGGGGTAGGCGACTGACAGAATTTTCAACAGAATAAGAAACTGTTTTGGAAGGAGGTGAAAAGGGTTCGAAAGGGAGAGTCTGGGAAGGAAGAACGAGTAAAAGCAGAGGATGGAAGGATGTTAATTGAGATGGATGCAGTAAGGAAGAGGTGGGCAGAGTATTTTGAAAGATTGTTAAATGTAGAGGAGGAAAGGGTGGCTGAGATTGTGGCGGATGGAAGGGTGCAAGGAATAAATGTGTTGGGAGAGTTGAATGATTCTTTAATCACGAAGGAGGAAGTGGAGAAGGCAGTAAAGGAGATGAAAACAGGGAAAGCTGCAGGTATGGATGGGTGTGCTGTGGAATGCCTGAAGGGTGGTGGAGTGACTATTGTTGACTGGTTAGTAAGATTGTTGAATGTGTGCTTTGTGAAAGGCATGGTGCCAATTGACTGGGCAAGTGCTTGTGTGGTCCCGTTGTATAAAGGCAAGGGTGATAAGTATGAATGTACTAGCTTTAGGGGTATAAGTCTGTTGAGTGTTATAGGTAAGGTGTATGGTAGAGTGTTAATTATGAGGGTTAGAGAGGGTACAGAGGGAGTGATTGGTGATGAGCAGTGTGGCTTTAGGAGAGGGAGGGGATGCGTGGGTCAGGTGTTTGCTCTGAGACAAATGTGTGAAAAGTATTTAGCGAAAGGCAAGGATGTGTTTTGGGCATTTATGGATTTAGAGAAAGCGTATGATAGAATTGAAAGGGAGGCTTTGTGGACTGTTTTAAGTTTCCATGGACTTGATGGTAGGTTATTAAAAGGGGTGAAAAGTTTTTATGTAAATAGTAGAGCGTCTGTAAGAGTGGGAAATGCTGTGAGTGATTGGTTTCCCGTGAGAGTGGGGCTGCGACAGGGATGTGTGATGTCACCTTGGTTGTTTAATATTTACATGGATGGTGTTGTAAGAGAGGTGAATGCAAGAGTTTTAGGTGGAGGTCTGAGTCTGGTGAATGTTGATGGTGGAGAGTGGAATCTGAAGCAGCTGCTGTTTGCAGATGATACTGCACTGGTGGCTGATTCAGAGAAGAGATTGAGACAGTTGGTAGAGGAGTTTGGAAGGGTGTGTGAAAGGAGGAGATTGAAAGTAAATGAGAATAACAGTAAGGTGATGAAGTGTACGAGGTTGGTAGATGGTAGGGGGATGACTATAGTTTTGAATGGCGAGTTGCGTGAGGAGGTAGAGTGTTTTAAATATCTAGGGTCACATGTTGCTGTGGATGGAAGAATAGATGCAGAAGTGAAGTTTAGAATAAATGAAGTAGGAAAGGTGCTGGGAGGAATGAAAAAAGTGTTTAGATGTCGTTCGCTTAGAATGGATGTAAAGAGAAGGCTGTATGAGGGTGTTGTGGTACCGACTGCATTATATGGGGCTGAAACATGGAAAATAGGTGTAGCAGAGAGGAAAAGTTTGAATGTAATTGAGATGAGGTGTCTGAGGAGTATGTGTGGAGTGACGCCTATGGATCGAGTGCGAAATGATGAAGTGAGAAGGAGAACTGGAGTTGTTCGGGAGATGGTTGGTAGAGTTGAGAAGAAGGTGTTGCGATGGTTTGGGCATATGAAGAGAATGGATAATGAACGATTGGTGAAAAAGATAACTAGATCCGATGTGAGAGGTGTAAGGCTGAGAGGGAGACCACGAATAGGATGGATGGACAGTGTTAAGAGAGCGCTGGATGCTAGAGGGATGTCTGTTGAGCAAGGAAGAGTGGCTGTGCGTGACAGAAATAAATGGAGAGAAATTGTGAATGAATAAGTGATGACGCAGCCCTGAGGGGATATTCTCCCGGATTTGGTCTGATCTGCTAGTCAGGTCAGGAGCGGGTAAGGGGATGGGTCTGTTATGATGTGGCAGGGGTAAACCAGTTCTGCTGTCGGGCCCTGCTGCGGATGTCACTGATTGCATTGCGCAGTTGACCCTTGTGCGGTGTGGTGCGGTGAGGATCTGTCCGTTCTCCCCTTTGGGGCTAAGATGCGAATGTGTTTGAATGGATGAGTAAATGGGGAGTTGTCGTCCTGTCTCGGCTACCTCCCTTTCCTTGGGGGAAGCAGCCTAGGTATAAAGGTAGATAGACTTTACAAAAAAGGTGACTCAAAAGATCTTAGTAACTATCGAATCATTAACTTATTATCAGTCATTAACAGACTCTTCACTAAAGTCCTTACAAACCCAATAACTATAAATTTCGAGGAAAACCAACCTCCTGAACAGGCAGAATTCCGAAGCGGATATTCGACTACTGATCATCTACACACAATGGATCGGCCAATTAAGAAAACTACGGAATATAGTAAACCACTGTGCTTAGGTTTTGTTGATTATAAAAAGGCTTTCGACTCGGTGGAGCACATAGCAATTATAAATTCATTGCGAGAACAAGGAGTGAATGAAAACATTGTAAAGCTGCTCGAAAACCTATATAAAGAGGGAGCTGCTACAGTTAAAGTACGTAAGGACTCAGAAAAAATGAAGATTGAGAAAGGAGTGTGTCAGGGAGATGCAATTTCACCAAAATTATTTACAGCATGTCTAGAAAGTATTTTCAGAAAGCTAGACTGCGAAAACAAAGAGGTGAACATAGATGGAGAAAAGCTAACCCAATTCAGATTTACAGATGACATTGTCCTAATCTCAGAAACAGCAGAGACACCGCAAAAAATGTTAAATGACCTGAACAGAGAAAGTCTCCAAGTACGGCTAAAGATGAACAAGCGTAAAACTAATGTTTAATCCACAAACACCAAAGAGGTTCTTCAGAATAAGCGGAGAAATTCTTGAAGAAGTCGAGGAGTACAATTACTTGGGACAAATACTAAAATTAACGAAAGATAATGATAGCGAAATAAAAAGACGCATTACAATTGGATGGAAAGCTTTAGGTAAACATAGAGACATTATGAAATGTAACTTGCTAGTCTGTATGAAATGAAATGTATATAACGAATGTATAATTCCAGCTATAACGTATGGTTGTGAGACCTGGAAACCGACAAAATCGATGGAGAATTAATTAATCCGTTCTCAGAGAGCAATGGAAAGGTCAGTGTTGGGAATATCTTTAAGACATAGGAAAAGATCAACTTGGGTGAGAGAGCAGACTAAAGTCAAAGATATTACAGAAGTTATAAAAGAAAAGAAATGGAGTGAGCAGGACACGCAGCAAGAATAAGGTATATATATATATATATATATATATATATATATATATATATATATATATATATATATATATATATATATATATATATATATATATATATATATATATATATATATATATATATATATATATATATATTCATACCAAGTCAACAATTCACTGAAAATGGTTTAATAGCAACTGTGCCAGAGCAAGAGCCCAGAAGTCTTCAGCGTATAACTATTACTTAAAATCAAAAACATCTGAATCACTCTCTCAATTTATAATTGGTAGAAACCATGCAAAAGCTGTAATAAATCTTGCTAAATCAAACTTTCTTCAAAACCAAGTATCAAACCTACTTAACAGTCCTGATGACTATAGAATATTCTGGTCAACTCTCAATTCTTTCAATAATAACTTTAATAAAACATCATCCATTCCCCCACTAAAATTTCAAGATGGCAACATTACAAATGACCCGCGTGGGAAAGCAGATATCTTTGCCAGTACATTTGCCAGAAATTCTACCTTAGAGGAAGCCAGCCAGAACGTCCCAGTACTAGAACTTGACTCTCCCGATATTGCTTCACTTAAAATACAGACAAAGTACGTGAAATCCATCCTAGACAATTTACCTACCAACAAAGCTCCAGGCCCAGATGGAATTCCGCCAATTGTTTTGAAAAAGTGTTCCCCAGAACTTGCCTCTGTTCTTGCTAAATTATTCAGACTATGCATACGTACTTCTTCATTCCCTAATTCATGGAAAGAAGCCAATATCCACCCAATTCCAAAGAATGTAAGTTCCTCTGACCCCTCTGATTACAGACCAATAGCCGTCACATCTTCTCTTGGTAAGTTTTTTGAAACTGTGATTAATAAGCAAACATCTTGATTACAACAACTTAATTAGTGATAGACAATATGGTTTTCACCAAGAAAGATCAACCATTGACATACTCAATCTCCTGACTCATACCCTCCATCAATCAGTTGACCTACATGAAGAAACTCACGCAGTAGCCCTGGATATATCTAAAGCTTTCGACAGAGTGTGGCACCTTTGTCCAAACTCCCTTGCTATGGACTAAACTCTTTTGTTCCTCTGATTTCCTCATATCTCAGCAACAGAAAAATAAGAGTAAAAGTAGATGATGTACAGAATATTCCAATTTCCACTCAGTTAACGCTGGAGTGCTGCAGGGATCAGTTATGGCACCAACCATGTTCCTCATTCGTATTAATGATCTCTTATCTGTCACCCACAATCCCATCCATTCATATGCAGATGACTCAACACTTCATAGTTCATTCACACTCAGACATCCATTTACAAAGTCTGATATCTCTAACTCTCAACTCAGTACAGCCATCTCTTTAAGTCAAGACTTATCCACGATCAGTGAATGGGGACAAAATAACCTTGTCTCATTTAATGCTAGTAAAACTAAATATATACAGTTTACTAATAAACAGGTATTGCCAGAACCGTATATTACCTTCAGTGCTACAAATATTCCCATTTCCCAAAGTATTGAAATTCTCGGCGTCTCGCTTAACAATGCCCTCACCTGGACCTCTCATGTCAGATCACTTGCTAAAACCGCCTCAAAGGAACTTGGATTATTGTACAGAGTCCGTAACTTTTTCAATGACGAGCAGCTTGCTATAATCTATAAGAGTCATGCGCTCTCTCAGCTTGAATACTGCTCACCCTTGTGGAATGGACGTGGAGAGGTAGCATTAAAACAACTAGACAATATTCAGAACTAACCTGTTAGAATTATTAATAACCCTGCTATTACTAACAAACTACCTCCCCTATAAGTAAGAAGGAATGTTGCCTCCCTTGCATTATTTACAGATATTTTTATAGCAAATGCTCAGACAAAGTTTCGTCCATTGTTCCACCTCTCCATGCATTCCATCGTGCTACACGAGCATCTGGCAGCGCTCATGACTGGAATGTCACTCAGCCATACTGCAGAACTTCTGCCTATCAGAATTCTTTCATTCCCCGAACTGCATATCTCTGGAACTCGCTTCCCCAGAGTTGTTTCCCTCCAAACTTCAACCCACAGCTGTTCAAGTCTAACTGTTACAGATACTTTATGAACAGACGACACCAGTAAACTGGTGCATGGCTTTTTTTTTTTATTCATTTGTTTTTCCTTCCTCTATTCTGTTATCAAAAAAAAAATATATATATATAGATAGATAGATAGATAGATATAGATATAGATATAGATAGATAGATAGACATTTATAAGATCTACGTATGCAATACAGTTGCTATAATTTCAATCACGCATATAAAATGGCTGTTAAAGTGTGATCACTGATAATCTGTACCTGTGGGGGGCACCGGAACGTGAAGACTCCTGGTTCCCCTTGTTGACTTGTCGCTAGTTAGGCTCATTTCGCATTCCACCTGCTCACATCACTTGGTCTTTGAAACATTTACCATGAAATATTACAATCACTTGTATGTGACGTAGCCCCACTAAAGGAAGACAAAATTTATGTTTTCAGATTTACGTTTCTAGCTTTGGAATTAGGTTGTTGCCGTTTTTTTTTTTTTTTTTTTATGTGTCCGACTCTGGACATAGGCTTCACAGCCTGCTACCAAGGCCCAGTAGTCCTCCTTCATACTATACACCTCTACATGTCACCACTTCGGCGCTAACACCCACCGTCCATACTGAATACATGCTAGGGCTGTCTCATACAGGACTGGTGTATTGGTATTAGCGGGGGTATTTTTACGACATGTCGGAGGGTCTTCTGGTAGATCAGTAAAGTCTGTTGTTATCAAATTCAAATCCTTAAACTGTTCCCTGCCCCAGCGAGGATTTGAACCTGGGTCTGGTGGGTTATATATATTATCCTGAAATTGGGCTGCTCCTAAAACTGCCATACCCTTACGCATAATCCTTTTTGGCACAAATGGCAACAATACCGATTAATTGCAGTCATGGGACAATTTATGAACGAGGAGAGAAGCTGTGGACCAACCCGTAACGTAATGGGATACTGTTTTTATTAAATAATGCGCTGCATATTATTTCACACTGTTATTGTGCTGATTCCATCACCCTACAATGTTTTAACTCTATAATCTGTCTCCAGTGTAACTTTACTTGGCAGGTTCATGGTTCATAACACAAGTATTTCTCTCTCTCTCTCTCTCTCTCGCTCTCTCTCTCTGCAGGAGTCTGGTGACACTGTGGATCCCTTTGTCCTCTCACCACTTGTTCACACCCACAGTATTCCAATAGTGGCATGAATATATATATATATATATATATATATATATATATATATATATATATATATATGTATATATATATATAGTAGGCTCGCACAGTGCGCGAGGGATTGGGTGGTCCACGATCTCACGTACTGTGAATTCTTGCACTGTGAATACATAATCTTATTGGAAAAATTACACATGGGTAGTACCCTCTCATATCTGGAAATTTTTTGGCCCTTAGAGACATAATAAAGGTCAAATTTTTCAGACATTGTACTACAGATATAGCTACAATAACAAAAATATGGGTAGTCACCTCAACAACAGTAGACAACAGGCCTGATGGACTTAAATATCAGGGGTTCCAAGGCACGGCAACACTTACAGTGCCGCATTCCCAGCCACACCTCCCACTGCACCAACACTTCCCCCCGACAGACTCC
Source organism: Coenobita brevimanus (assembly GCF_032717465.1). NCBI lineage: Eukaryota > Metazoa > Arthropoda > Malacostraca > Decapoda > Coenobitidae > Coenobita > Coenobita brevimanus. The sequence continues at coordinate 5,091,063 of NC_137058.1, forward strand.
TCTTGAGCACCTTCCCCAGGAGCCTCAAAGTCACTCACTTCGGCCATAAACCCCTCGAAGTCCAATGCTGACACTTCTGACATTGCATCCTCTTCATCCTCAACAGGAACAGGAGCAGACGATGTAGCTGGTTCCTCAATTTCACTAACTTGAGCCCACTGTGTGTAACTTGTTATGAGCGTCTGTCTTCTTCTGTTTATTTCTTGCCTGTGCCTGTCTGTGTAGAAACAGAAGAGTTTGTCGATACCAACCAGAACTTCCTTCGTTCTTAGGCTGCTCACTTCCTGTTCCTTAATTTCTTCCTTGAGCTTATCCATGGCAGCAAGGATCTTGCTTACTCTTGACATACACAGCTCTGTATTCCCCTCCATCACACTAGGCTGCTTAACTTGACTCTGCCTGGCGTTGGGCTCTGCGTCAGCCTCGTCTATCCGTTGCAACACGTCCTCGGGAGGCTGTTCCTCATTAGCACCATGCACTTCTCGTATATCCGCCAATGTAACGTCCTCGAAACCTGGTACAGCTTGTGCGCTGTCATTGTTGCTGCCTCAGCCTCGGCCAGTGCTTGAATGGCCGTCTCCTGGGTCGTGCAAAAGTGAGACACGAGCATTCGCCACACATGGTTCACCACTGCAGGTGTAATCTTGTGCCATGCTTGTAGGAGAAAGTCAACTGTGACCACTGTAAAACGACGCCAAAACGCCACGTGTGTCACCTGTGGCGGGTCGGGATACAGCTGCTGGTGAAGATGGTATGGGAGCAGATGCCTCATCGAGGTCTTCGTCGTGATCTTCTTGTTGGGCATGAAGCTCCTCTTGTGTGTCTGTCTTCCTGCGTAGGAAGTCGTACACTTGCTTAAGGTAGAAGTGCTTCACAGTGGCGATCAGTTCTTGATCCAGTGGCTGCTCTAGTGACATTGTCCAGGGCGGCAGAAACACAACACGACAATCCTTCTGCAGATCTTCTAGGTATGGAGGGTGACTTGGTGCATTGTCCAGCACAAGGAGCGTCTTAAATGCAATGCCAAGTTTTCGACACTTGGCCCTGGCATCAGGGACGCAGTGCCTTGTTAACCAGTCTGCCATAATGTTCCCGGTCATCCAACCATTTGCAGACTTGTCCCAGTACATGACACTTGCATCCATGTTCGTGAGGCTTTTGTAGCACCTTGTGTGTGAAGCTGTGTGTACAACAACTGGCCTCATCTTGTGGCTCCCAGACAGGTTACATCGAACATTACCGTCATCTTACACTTCTAGAGCTAGTGGCCAGGGGCTTGTTTCTGTTATTAGCAATGTAAGTTGATTTGGGCATGGCCTTGTTGTATAACAACGTTTCGTCGACATTGTAGATCTGGTCCTTGGTGTACTGTCCTTCTTCAAGAAGTGCTCTAAATATCGCAGGATAGTCTCTCACAGCCAGCCCGTCGGCCAAGGCATGTTCACCAGACACTCTGATGTGACAGAGTTCCTTGCACTTCAGAAAACGGTCCAGCCATCCAACCGATGCCTTGAGAGGTTTGTCCACATTTAACTTGCGAGATGCTGCCTTGTAAAAGAGCTGAGCTTTGTTCCAAATAAATCTGCCATTCAGTGGAACACCTTCTCCTTCCTCATTATGAAGGTGGCAAGATACCGTTCCATTAGTATCATCGCATGATTTCCCACCCGCTAACGGCCATCTAGGTCAGAGGCACCATACTTCTTCTCTAGAGCCCTTATGGCATCACGGTTCTTCCACAATGTCCTCACTGTTGTTTCAGCCAGTCCCAGGGCTTTCACAATGGTGGTGTTTCCTTGTCCCTCCTCCTTCATCTTGATAATCTCTAACTTGGTTGCATGTGTCAGAAGTTTTTTAACTCTTGAGGCTGGAGCCATGGTAAGGCGAAGTACAGGCCAGGATGGAGCAGCAAAAAAAACGCCACACGTTGTACATGACAGATTAGCTGTAGAGAGTGGATCCGCACTGTGCACGAGTCGGGACTGTTATCGCACGCCCGCCACCTGGTACCCAAAGCTGAGCAGTAGAATGCCCAGGAATTTCTGTGCATCAACATGACAACACGTGACTATGGACGTGTTGCGTTGGGGGGGGGGCGCGTACTATTAGAAAATGGCATTTTTTATCCACTCCTTGCCTCTACCTAGCGTTCTGTGAGGTAAACTCGTGCATTCAAGGTTTTTGGTTATGATTTTTTGTCACTTGCGCACAATGCAATTCGTGCACTGTGATGACGCGCATTGTGCGAGCCTACTGTATATATATATATATATATATATATATATATATATATATATATATATATATATATATATATGTGTGTGTGTTATGTATATGTATTTTAGAAAGGTTCACACAGATTATACAGCACACCAAATGGAACACTCGACACTCCTTCACACAAACGGAAAAACTTATGTAACCCTCAACAAATATCAGCTCCATGAATCCCGTGATGTATTTCTTTTATCTTATGCTTGCTATTTCATGACGCTTTTTAAACCTAGGAAATGCCCCTGGTACTGATGGGGTAAACAGAGGTCATATCTAATCCCTACAGCTCAAAGAGTTGACTGAAATCGTCTGGCAACAGAAAACATTGAATAAAGATATCACTATACTGAATGACTTCTAACTTTTTTTTTGTGGGGGCAGAGATTAGAGGCAGGCCCTTAAGAGCGTCGAAGGCTCTGTTGCACAGGTTGTACGATTTGTCTCTGGCTGTCCAGTTACTCCCTATAATCTAGTACAAACACCAAGCAAAGACTGATAGCTAAGCAACAGCTGCAACACAAGAAGCAGTTGTTGGGGTTACGTTTTCAACAGTGATAAATAGTTTGTCGAAAACGGTGTGGCAAACATTTGCGATTACATAATAAAATCAGTAACATTTCAACACACAGTTGCACAAGAAAAATACCAATTTGGTTACCTTACTACTGTACCCTCTGTAAGAAGTAGCAATACACAAATAATGTAGTAAACATATTGTAAATTAAGAAATATTCATAAAGTGCTTGCAGTGATCCACGTGTGTGTGTGTGTGTGTGTGTGTGTGTGTGTGTGTGTGTGTTCGTACCTAATTGTATCTTTACAGGAATGAGTCAAGCCCGTACTGTCCTGTGTCTTAAACCATCTTCATCATACATCTCCTTAAATTTATGAATTGTTTTGGCACACACTATTTCATTCGGTAGTGTCTTCCATTAATCAATTGCCCTGTTTAGGAAACTAAATTTTCTTACGTCTTTATCGCCTCTTTTTTTTTTTTTTTTATGCAGTTTTTTACTGATGCTTCCCCATAGGTTATATATTCATTTATGTCTATTTTCTCCTTCCCTGATATGCATTTATATAGTATAATCATGTCTCCTCTTTTCCTTCTCTCCTGCAGCGCTGGCAGATTTAGTTTTTCTAGTCTTTCTTCATAGCTTAGATCCCTTGAGTTTGGTACCCATCTTGTAGTAGCCCTTTGAACTTTTTCAGTCTTATCTATGTGTTTCTTGAGATGAGGATTCCAGACTGCTGATGCATACTCCAGGGTTGGACTGATGAAAGATGTTATTATCTTTCTCAGCATGTCTTCATTTATGTATGTGAATGCTATTCTCATATTTGCAAACAGTGTATACAGTACATGTTCCGTACCTTCTCACTTATGTGGTCAGTAGGAGATAGTTTGTTATTGATATTCACACCTAAGTCTTTCTCTCTTTCTGATATGTGAGGGTTTTACTTCCTAACTCATAATCCCAATTTGGTCTTTTCCCACTTTTACCAAACTTGATTACATGAAACTTGTCCACATTGGATTCCATTTGCCATGTATTGCTCCATTCATGAAGTTTATTTAATTCTTCTTGTAGCTCTTGACAAGAGTCCGTGTTAGTAATTCTAATTTGTATTTTTGTATCATCAGCAAACATATTTAAATAGCTTTCATTCCCAATATTACTATCCATGTCATTTATATACACTAAAAACATAATGGTGCCAGCGCTGAGCCCTGTGGAACTCCGCTAGTCATTTCCCTCCATGATGAGTAATTTCCCCTTAGTATACTGTTCTCATTTCCCCTTTTCTGAGAAAATCTTGCATCCAACAGTACAGTTTGCCTCGGATTCCTCCTTGATGGTACAGTTTCCAAAAAAGCCTTTGGTGCAGAACTCTGTCAAATGCTTTCTTGAAATCTAGATAGATACTGTCCACCCATCCTTCTCGTTTCTGCAATGTTTCTGCAACTCTGTCATAGTAGCATAATAGATTAGTAACACATGATTTTCCCTTTCTGAAACCAAATTGCCTTTCTGTTATCATACTTTGTTCTTCTAGATGGTTTACCCAAACTTTTCTTATCAGCTTTAACAGTATCTTACTTACTACACTGGTTAATGAAACTGGTAGGTAGTTTAGTGGATTTTATCTATTCCCTTTCTCGAATAAGGGAACAAAGTTTGCTTTCTTCCAAATATCAGGTAGCTTACCTTGTCCCAAGGATTCCTTGAATATTAAAGATAATGGTCTACTTAACCCCTTTGTACATTCATGTATCACCCAACATGAAATTTCGTCTGGACCATTTGCTTTTCCTTTGTCTAATTTGCTTAACTCTTCCTGTATTTCTTTTTCTGATATTTGTATATCTAGTAATATATTTGGGCATGCATGTTCCACATTATCCCTTTCAAAAAAATTTTCTTATATAAACACTGATTGGAAATTCTTATTAGTGCTTCACAAATATCTTTCTCTTACGTATAGAGGATCCCTTCATCCGTAATGGATTGTGTTTTACCTTTTACTTTAGTTTTGCTTCGGATGTAGCTGTAAAATAGCTTTGATTGATCACTACTTTTGCTTATGATCTCCTCAAACTGTTTTTGGGCTTCTCTCCTTATTCTTGTGTATTTGTTTCTTGCCTGTTTATAGTTGTTATATGCCCTCTCACCATTGTGTCTTCTGAATCTATTCCACAACAAGTCTCTTTTTTTCTTTTGATTTTTTACTTTCTTTATTAAACCACTTCTTTATTTTCATTTCTTTGTGCCGAGAGATGTAATTTTGGACTTCTGTTTCATAAAGTTCACAGAATTTTATATATATATAACATTCAAATCTTGTCCTCTAAGCTCTTTTTCCCAATCAGTTTCTAATAAGTATTTCTTTAGGTCATGATAGTTGCCCTTTTTGTAGTTAAGGCTCTTTTTGTAACTTTCATTACTGTTAACTATGTCATATGCAGTCCTGAAGTTGCAATTTAATACTGCATGGTCGCTTTTGCTGAATGGAGGGTGATACATAATATTGTCAATATCATTTTCTTGCCAAGTAAATATAAGATCTAATACTGATGGTACATCAAGTCCTCTTTTTCTGGTGCTTTCTTCTACATGTTGCATTAGGAAAAACTCCTGCACAAGGTCCAGGAGCTGTTGGTCCCAACAGCTTTCCTGGCTTTTTATATCTAGAGTATTCCAATTTATATTTGTGTTGAAATCTCCAGATAGTATAATTCTTTCAGATTTCTCCTCCATTCTATGTAGTAATGCTCTTAAACTTTGAACTGTTTTCTCTGCCAGGTCTTCATATTCACCTTTTTCCCAAATGTTTGATCTGGGTGGCATGTATAAATTTGCCACAATTACTTTCTCTACAAACATACTAATCTCTACTGCGATCAGTTCTACCTGTGAGGATATATCTAGTTCTATTTCTTTGACTTGCAGATTTTTCTTCGTTAATATTATAATTCCACCTAACTTTTTTAAGCTCCCATCTCTTCTCCATATATTGTATTCCTCTAGGTTTGGGGTATCGTTTGATATCCTTGATGTTAATATTGTTTCATTTACGCAAATAATACGTGGTTCCTCTTCTTTAAGATAATCATTCATCTCTAGTAATTTAGATACCATTCCATCTACATTAGAGTACATCAACTTAATCATCTTGTTTACATACTTGTCATGACTTGGGTCTACTACCTTCCTCCTTTTTATTCCCTCCTGTTTATGTACCATTTTCGTACCTGGAATCCAATTACTTTGTAAAAAAAAAATGTGTTCTTCTCTTCCTCTGATCTTCCCTTGTTCTTTGTCTTTGCCGCCTCCTTCTTCTCTTTTAGTAATCCCAGTTCCTTTTGATTTAGACATCTTTTTATCCATACATTTTTGAAGTCCTCCATAAGTTTGTTTGCATTTTTCAGTATTTCCTCTACAGTGTTTACACTCTGGAAGGTTACTTTCAGGGGCCTTGATTTATTTCTCTCACATTTCCCTAGTCTTTTGTGTTACTCAGTGTCTTTACTACAGATTTCCTCTGTTACTTCCTTCAATGTGCTCATTACATCTGCCATCTCCTCTTTTATTTCTTCCTCCTCTATACCAGTGATTACTATAGATTTGTTGATGTCTGCTGAATCTGACCAATTTGGGGGTGTTTTGGATTATTTTCTTCACTTCCTTTTTAATGCTTTTTTCTTCTACTCTTGTTTCTAAGTCTTTCTTTACCTTCACCATTTTAACATACGTGGGACTGCTATGATCTGTCAGAGTGCTTGCCTGCCTTATTGTCTCAGTATCATTTCTGAGCTCTTCCATAATTCTCTCATGGCTGACAACTGTGCTTGCCATTTCACTAATCTTCGTTGTAAGTGTACCCACGTCAACTGAAAGTTCATCTATTGTTGTATCTTTCTTGTCAATCTCCTTTACTAATTTTTAATTTTCCACCTTCTGCATGTGCAACTGCTTCTTAATTTCATCTACTTCACTCTGAAATGCCTTCTCTAGTCTGTACACTTGTTCTACCAGCTTATTATGCATCTCCATTTCCACCAGTTCCTGGTAGAAATCATCATCCCGTTTTCTACCTATATCCCCATTCTTAACTCCTTCCAAATTTGCTTTGCTAAAGATGGTTGTCATCTTGTGGTACTAAATGGAAGAGTCTACTTACAGTTTTGCATTCCTGTTCAACGCAGACCAAACAGTAAACACTAAACAGCTGATTTGCTTGTTCAGCACATCTATACTTTGTTGTATTCTGTTATTTTGAGAGGGATGATGTGGAACATGCATGCCCAAGCATATTACAAGATATACAAATATCAGAAAAAGAAGTACAGAAGGAGTTAAGAAAATTAGACAAAGGAAAAGCAAATGGTCCAGACGAAATTTCAAGTTGGGTGTTACATGAATGTGCAAAGGAGTTAAGTAGACCATTATCTTTAGTATTCAGGGAATCCCTGGGTCAAGGTAAACTACTGATATTTGAAAGAAAGCAAACATTGTTCCCTTATTCAAGAAAGGGAATAGATAAAATCCACTAAACTACCTACCAGTTTCACTAATCTGTGTTGTAAGATACTGCTAAAGCTGATAAGAAAAGTTTGGGTAGACCATCTAGAACACAATATGATAACAGAAAGGCAGTTTGGTTTCAGAAAGGGAAAATCATGTGTTACTAATCTATTAAGCTACTATGATAGAGTTCAGATACATTACAGAAACGAGAAGGATGGGTGGACAGTATCTATCTAGATTTCAAGAAAGCATTTGACAAAGTACTGCACCAAAGACTTTTATGGAAACTGTACCATCAAGGAGGAATCCGAGGCAAACTGTACTGTTGGATGCAAGATTTTCTCAGAAAAGGGGAAATGAGAACAGTATACTAAGGGCAAATTACTCATCATGGAGGGAAGTGACTAGCGGAGTTCCACAGGGCTCAGTGCTGACACCAATTATGTTTTTTGTGTATATAAATGACATAGATAGTAATACTGGGAATGAAAGCCATTTGAATATGTTTGCTGATGATGCAAAAATACAAAGAAGAATTACTAACATAGACTCTTGTCAAGAGCTACAAGAAGAATTAAATAAACCTCATTAATGGAGTAATACATGACAAATGGAATTCACTGTGGACAAGTATCATGTAATCGAGTTTGGTAAAAGTGGGAAAAGACCAGATTGGGATTATAAGTTAGGAAGTAAAACCCTACACATATCAGAAAGAGAGAAGGACTTGTGATTATCAATAACAAGCTATCTCCGGCTGACCACATAAGTGTGTGTGTGTGTGTGTGTGTGTGTGTGTGTGTGTGTGTGTGTGTTTACATTAGAAGTTTATTTTATAGCAGTTCTCAGCTTATAGGTAGCCTAGTAGAAGACACTGGAGACGGAGATCAAGGCTTTGCTTTATGTGATGCAGTTTAAATTTTCCAGAGATGACCAGAAGCTTTATGTCAGTAATGCTGCTTGGAAAGAAGATTGGTCTATAGAACAATGGTAACCTATAGCTTCCGGACCTCCTATGTCCCAGAAGGAGTAGTGTGGGACTGTCTTTTGTCATTTTAAACTTCCTTTTGTAGGTTATGGTGCGTTAGAGGTAATTTTTACTTAACACGCAATTGTACAACAGCCTCATCAAGGTACTACTTTTGGAAATTTCAATGCTGCATAAACTACAAGGAAAGTCGATGAAGGAAACAGCTGATGAAGTAAACTGGTTCTGATGGTGGTCTTGTCTTCTCATGAACGATATAACCAGTTCAGGATCCTAGTCCAAGTTGGCGAAGTACAGCTGGAACAGGGATTACAGGCATTAGACAGTATGATCAGTAACATAATATTAGATTGTGTTACAGCTTCAACCCTAGAGAATCAGTTTATGTTATCAATACTAGCAAAATTATTTCAATAATCCATGGGTGAACTTTCGAAAAAATTTATGGTGGATTCCCTGGCATAACCATAATCTGCTCTTCCAGGAAGGACAAGGCAAGGAGAGTGCAGAGTCTTCCCGGGCCTCTTGTTATTTCTTCATTAATTAAATAAGAAAAGAAATTAAGATAGTAATAAATTTAAGAATAAATATAGTTACGAAGGAAAATTGTCGTACGTTATATTTATATTTTGCAGGAAGCACAAGCTAGTAAAGGAGGTTCAGAATGTTCCCTTGTCTCCAGTTCATCCTGCAGAAACAAATCTAAGCTTCGACAAGAAATAGATCGTAAATATATGTCAGAATCCAGCTCCAGAGTCCTGCACATTCCCCCTTCACTTCCACGGTTATAGGAAAAAGAACTCTCCTAGGAATAAAGCCTCACCCGGGGAAAAAGCTCACCTACGAGAAAAGAGCTCACCTGAGGAAAAAGAGCCCACCTGGGAAAAAAAGAGCTCACCTGGGGGAAAATATCTCACCTGGGAAAAAAGAGCTCTCCAGGGAAACAAGAACTCACCTGGAGCAAAAGAACTCACCTGGGAGAAAAGAGCTCACCTGCCGGGTACCGAGAGACTGAAGAGGACGGTAGTTGTCAACCATGGTATGTCCGTGGTCGTCCTTCAGGTTGCGGAATGCCGCCATCTGTGGGGGTATAGCCACACTTCATCATATTCTTGCCAACCACAGACGATTTAATACGGCTGTGAAAAAAAAATATATATCATTTTAAATGTTTAAAATCCTGAGTGTAACACAAACGCGCTTAACCCCTTCACTACGATGACGTCCTGTTTGTTTAGTCTTGCTACCTAAGGAGACCTCTTTTAGTGAAGGGCTTAATGAAGACTGTATCAGACATCGCAAGTTCGCAGAGTCATTCCTAAGCAGAGTACTGACATCTTGTGGCAGCAAGGATAAAACAGATAAGACATAGTCTTACTGAATGGACTAAATGCTCCAGCACTGAAGCCAGCACAAAAAATAGAGAATGGAGAGAGTAAAGGTAGGTGTAAACTGTCACTTAAGTCTTTTCACAGTAACTTGTTCCAGATTGGAGTCTACAGTGTTTCAGAGAAAGCAGAACAGACAATGCTACAGCTCTACATCCTTTCCACAGCACTTCTTGATGAGTAGTATGATATTCGAATGTTAATCTATTGTTACAGCTAGGCAGTCAGGATGGAGAGATGGCAATTTAGGCCAAGTTAGAGTAAAAAGAGTATAGAATATATTTACATTTATCTCCTCACCTGTGCAGCAGATATGTTTAGTTTGTCTGTGAAGACCGTCCACACTACCACCTCGTTGCAGGGCGGTGTGGTCAGAGAGCCTTGGTAGCGGTAGAAATTGTTCCTGTTATTGGGTAGGAAGGTCGACAACGGGAAGGGATGAATGGCGACGTCTTGACCTGGTTGTAAAGGAACGAACATGAAGTAATTGGGCTTGTCCATATCCTCACGAAAATGACGAAAGCATGTAATACCATGTAATTCTCTCTCTCTCTCTCTCTCTCTCTCTCTCTCTCTCTCTCTCTCTCTCTCTCTCCAACCAATCTTCTGAATAAAGCAGATGGATATAATGATATGGACAGAATGTAGTGCAACCACCAAACGAAAATTGTTTGTATTAAGAAACGATAGTTAAGAGGTTGGCAGTAAATTTAAGCAGACATACTTTGCGTGTTACATGAACGCTTGAATCCGAGATGAGACACACCAGCTCTGAATTAGACTGAAAGAAGTACAATTAGAGGTTTACATCTCACAAAACATCAAGTTCCGTGGTAAACAAAACACAAAATATCACCTGGCTGGGTGACTCTGGCAAGCCCTGTTACAAGTCCTGCGAGTGCTGGGTTGTGTTCCTCGGAGATGGTAAACATAACCCCCAGTACCGCCAGACCGTCCTCGTACAAAATGGCAGTTGCTGTGTCGTTGTAACTCTTCTTGTAATGCACCAGGTGGACCTCGCATGGGTAGCTGAGAGCAGAGCACAAGCAGTATTATTTTCTCCTCCTCTCTCTCTCTCTCTCTCTCTCTCTCTCTCTCTCTCTCTCTCTCATGCTATTTTAGTCCATTAAAGTTTTGTAATCATCCGAGAGGAAGGCACTAATCTTCTGACTATTCTATCATACTGTTTCATCCTTTTGAGTTTTTTTTATATCCCTCCCAGTCATGATACTTGACCCCTAACTGCCGGCTGACGTGTATAGCCATCATGATTCAGGATGCGGAGTGCCGCCGGCTGATGGGATATGCCGCAAGCACTTTCCTGTCACCCTTTGAACTCGTGGCCATTTTCTATGACAACCATAGGGTAGGTAGGTATCCAAGGTACCACACTGATGCACGGCTCAGTCTGTACATGGTGCTGGTAGAGTATAGAGTGATGTCTTTCTTGTCCTCCTTGTCTGATTCCATCCCTCCATGGGCGAGTTTGATTGCATCATCGACCCCCGCCAAAGTTCTGCCCCTACCAACGGGGAAAGGGCTCAGTGACTGAGCAGTTGTGTGGGAAATTGTAAATAGTAAACAGGTATGTACAGTGTTTTTTTTTTTATACATAAGTGAAACGTGAGATAAGTTATATCTAGTAAGTGTCGTGGTATAAGTGTTTTATAATAAGTTTTACAAGTGCATTGCAATAAGTGTTACTGTTTATGGTTATTGGTGAAACAATGATCGGAAATACCTTGAGTAACCCTATCTAGTACAATGAAAGAAAACCAAAAGTGCATGGGAGAGTAAGAAAATGACCTGCTTGGCTGTAACTAAATTTTTTCCCTCATTACTCAAAAAATAATGTTGAATATGTAAGCATTAGTGTATCTGTGATGTCTATCTATCTATCTATAGCCCGACGCCCTAATCCCGCAAAGGGTGGCCGCAGACAAAACGCCTCCAGGTCACTCTGTCACCCACCATTTGACTCCCCTTCCCCCATCTCACCCCCCCCTCCCTCATATACCTCTCAACTCCATCCCTCCACCTCATCCTCGGTCTACCCCTCCCTCTCCCTCCCTCCACCTCACCTACATACACCCTCTTAGTCAGTCTTTCATTCTCCATCCTCTCCACATGTCCAAACCACATGTGAAGTACAAAAAATGTAAGTTGTGTACTGTATAACATCAGTACTATTTTCACGTTGCCCCTGATTAGTACAAATTAACCACAGTTTCTGTACAAGTAATTACCTCATACTCAACCATACTGCGTGAAACAGCCACAGCATTTACTTCTCAAAGTGCAGTTACCCGTATCATGATGTCAGGTGCAAATATAAGTGGTATAGTAGAGGGAAATTATTATAATTGACACAATAAGTGAGTACAGAAAATAAAGAGCTATTCTTTTCCCATATATCTACGGGGCATAGTGGCGCTATGAAATGGGTGGAAAACCCTATGGCTAGCCACATGGAAGGGGTGATGACTCATCCTTACGGCAGTGAGTAAAGCAGAAAAAATTACTGGAATATTACGAGAGGCCAGGCAGTGTTACAATCACCACTCCAGTCAGTGCTGGCAATGCTAGCCAGCGAGTCCAAGGCCACTGGCAGTGGCATGCAACTGGATTAGCCTGCCAAATCATGGAAAACCAGTCATCTTTAACTTATTTTTACTTATCGACGGGACACCTGGAGACCTCATGATACTTTCATGGCGAGTCTTATGTATACTTAATTTTTTCTCTAGCTATAATAGTTTGGCAGATATTAGGGTTTGTAGCAAGGGTATTTTTCCCAAAATCTCGAAAATTCCCCATAAGGAGGAGTGGGCATTGGGGGAAAACCCCCTGCAGATAAGGGTTAATTTTCTGCCTCCTCTACCATACTGTCTCTTCCCTTTATTTCTTTCATTTCTCCTCATGTCAGCATACTTAGCCCCTACGCACCAGTTGATGTGTATATAGCTGTCATGATTTGGGGTGCAGAGCACCGTCAGTTGATGTGTACAGCCGCAAGCATCTTCCTGCCACCATTTGAACCCGCAACCATTTTCTATGATAATCATAGGGTAGGTAAGTCCCCTAGGTACCCCACTGATGCACGGTTCAGTCTGTACATGGCACAGGTAGAGCGTAGTGTGATGTTTTCCTCATCCTCCTCATCCGATTCCGTCCCCCTTAGAGCAGGGCCGATTGCATCATGAACCCCCGTGAAAGTTCTGCCCTTAGTGCCTGAAAAAGGACTCAGTGACAGTGCCTTCTGTTGTGCCTTGGATAATACAGTGTTCTCACATACACAGAGTGAGAATACTTCTTCAGAGGAGAAAAGAAGTTACCACGTGGAGAGTGAACTCTCTCTCCCTCCGACCCCTTCCTGCTCTCAGACGCCTGAAAAGGCTCTCAAAATGCTACAGGAGGAGGGCAGGCCTTCGACAAAGATGAGTTTATTGAGGAAGAGGGGGTTGAAGACCCAGCGCACTGGTCAGGTGAGCATGGAGTTGGTGGTCATCTGGGAAATAAACGCCGATGAGCTGTCTCACCACCATTCTCGCAGCATGCTCGCTGCCGTCTCGCCCTCGAACATCCAGCCTCACCTCAGCCAAGTACTTTAAGGGCAAAATCACCACAACTGGGCCCTTCAGGTGTGTTATTTTCCATATGGGTCCCACATGGTGTGACTTAGCAGGAAGCATTTCCCCAGGGAAGTCCTGCGTCAGGTGAGTCATCATCCCCATACCCGCCCACCTCCCACACCTCTCCCTTTCCTTCCCCCTCACCCCTGCCTGTGGGCGTGCACGTTTGCATGCAGGCACTCAGAAAAGACAAGCTTCCCATGGTAAAAGGCCCATTTTACCAGGTGTCGGCAGTTGATACATTTGTATGGGAGGAAGGAGCAAGATTTGAGTACTCTGTGCTGGTTTTTGATGAGGAAGGGGCAGGTGTTCAGGAGGATGAGTTTCCCCTCAGGCCCTGGACTATTAGCAATATTTTCAGGGCGATATTCACCACTGCCATCATGCAATACCTGGTGGATGAAATTAATTTTCACCAGGCTATGAGTGTGCAGTGTGCCTGCCAGCAAAAGCATGTACATGAGGGACTGGCTTCCTGTGGAGGTGGGGGAGTTATTTGTGTGGCTAGCCCTTACCATGCTGATGGTGCATGTAAGAAAACATGTGCTCCATGACTATTGGTCAGTTGATGAACTCTTGGGCACACCTGTCTTCGGTAAGTATGTGGCCTGCGACAGGTACCTGGCAATCCTAAGGTTTCTGCATTTCAATAGAAATTATGGGCCTGCACCGAACAACAGGTTATAGAAAATTAGACCCATCTTGATAATGCTCAAGGAGTCATTTTCCAGGGTTTTCCATCCATTTCAGAAAGTGGTTACTGATGAGTCACTGGTTTTATTCTGGGGCAGGTTGGCATTTATTCAGTATGTGCCATCCAAGTGTCACTGCTTTGGACTAAAATTCTTTGTCTTTTGCGACAGTAAAACTGGATGGTGCTTGATGTGATAGTTTATTCGGCTACGGATGTTGATATACCTAGTGACTATCCTCACAGTTTCTCGGCACCAGTCGTGAAAGTGCTGATGGAAAGGTATCTCAACAAGTACCACATTTTGTACACCGATAATTATTACATTGCCCTAGCGTTGATCAGGTATTTGCTTGAACACGGTATTGGAACCTGTGGAACTGCCCGTGCGAACAGAAAAAAAAATCCCAGTACTTTGGGGGAGGCGGTGGCTCAATCGGTAAAGAGGTGGCCTGTAGTCCTAACGGACCCAGGTTCGAATCCCAGCTGGGGCAGGGAACAGTTTAAGGATTTGAATTTCATTAAATCAGGCTTTACTAATCTACCAGAAGACCCGCCGACATGTCGTAAAAATACCCCCGCTAATACCAATTCACCAGTCCTGTATGAGACAGCCCTAGCATGTATTCAATATGGACGGTGGGTGTTAGCGCCGAAGTGGTGACATGTAGAGGTGTATGGTATGTAGGAGGACTGCTGGGCCTTGATAGCAGGCTGTGAAGCCTATGCCCAGAGACGGACACAAAAAAAAAAAAAAAAATACTGAGAAAGATGCTTTCATACCAAGAGATGTGACAATATGTTAGTCCTTCTCTGGCATGACAAGTGACGGGCTAACATGTCAACAGTACATAAGGCTGTGTTTGAGGAAACAGGAAAGATGAACTACAGGACCTGGGAACCTGTGTTGAAGCCAGATGCTATCAACGATTATTATATCAACATGCAGCTTGTTGATAAATCGGACATGTAGATTGGCGAGGTTGATTGCCTTTGTAAATGGTGCCAGTGGTACAAGAAGGTGCTTTTAGACCTTCTTGATATTGCTGCCCTGGACAGTTTCATAATATTCAAGGAGCTCATCAAGAGACCTCTCTCTCTCTCTCTCTCTCTCTCTCTCTCTCTCTCTCTCTACGAGAATTTGAGAGAGAACTTGCACGCAAACTCCTTGAACAGTATTCAACTGCACAGGTGCCAGGTGCTAGGTAGGGGATGCAGACAGCGCCTACAGCAGACAGGCTAAGCTGTGCTGAGTCCTTCCAGCAGCACAGGCTGGTAGAGTCTGGCAGTACCACTGCAGGCCATCAGGCATACAGGCGGTGCCACATCTGCAACGTCACCAAACACCATCCTCCAGCACAAAAAGAGACAGCCTACAAATGTGTGGAGTGCAAGGTACCCCTTTGCCTTAAACGATTTAGCGAGTATCACTCCAAGCGTGATTACTGAGCAGGTGTGTGGGAAAATGTAAATAGTAAACAGGTATGCACCAGTGTGTTATTTTTTATACATTAGTGAAATGTAAGATATTATAATTTATATCTAGTAAGTGTTATGGTATAAGTGTTTTATAATAAGTTTTACAAGTGCAGTGCAATAAGGGTTACTGTTTATGGTTATTGGTGAAACAATGATTGGAAATACCTTGAGTTAGCCTACCTGGTACATGAAAGAAAACCCCTGGTGAGCAGGCCAGAAAGAAAATTATCTGGTTGACTATAGCTAAATTGTTTCCCTTGTTACTCGGAAAATAGTGCCGAATATGCCTGGAAACCCCAGGCATTAAACCCAGGGGTTAATCTGTGCCCTTCTCTATAGTGTTTCGTCCTGTGGTTTCCTTTATTTCTCCTCCTGACCTCAAAATCCTCTGTCTCCATTATCAAACTGCCTCATCTCTTTCTTTCCATCATGGGACCAGACTGACCATTGTTCACCGATTCATCCCTGCTTGCCATGCATTATCCCATGCCTTCTCAGTGTAGAATAACCCTTCCTCCTTGTTTCACTTTCCTCTTTCCTGTCATCCTTCATCCTCTCCTGCTTCAAGAGCGTTATTGCCTAATAACAGCCCAATCAGATACTTCACCAGATCCTATTTCAGAAATCTGCCACTAGGTTCGCTTCCATCGCCCAGCTCTGATGCGGGGTAGGCATTAATAAAGTAGCCAGTGCTTAATTTCTTTTTAATTTTGACACAAAGTAAAACACCCCTAAACATATTTTACTCATCAAATTACTCAGATGGCATGCTATGCTGCAAAGAAATTACAATATGGGAGCCTTTTGATTATATATAATATATTAAAACTCATTTTGTAAACTCAGCTTTTGTTAGTTTAGGCATAACATAGTGACAAAACCTAGACAATTTTACTAGAACCATCCACAATGCAAGATAACAGTGATTAAAATATTTGTCATTCGTTAGTATCCACAAAAGAAAACAGACATGTAGCCGCAGATTTAGCAGCACCTTTCGATGTGCTGCCCTGCCTGACGCATGACTTTTCATAACAATACGAACCTGTTGGACGTCATGATCATCTTAGTAGCCCAGGTCAACATAAAGAATTCTTTTAAATGTTTCCCTGGCTTCATTGCACAGTTTAGTAAGTTTAAATTTCAACTCCTCGTACTCTGCTATGGTAATAGTGTCGTACCACATGCCGTTTGTTTGGTTTAATATGGCTGATTCACCACCTAAGTAATCGTTACGTACACAATTTTCAGTGCAACAGCTTGCTTCTTTAAAGCATTCTAAAACGCACAGATCAGAAGTCCTGAAGGTAACCTCCTTTTACTAACTGCACACGATTTATTCAAATATGTGTAAATAGACAGAACAGCATTTTAGTTCCCAAGCTAAGATTATCTGAGAGCCTGGTTATTCTTTCTTTACAGGTATATATATATATATATATATATATATATATATATATATATATATATATATATATATATATATATATATATATATATATGCACTTGACTGAATAGGAAAAAAGATTCCTATTAATAGCAGTATTATTGTAATCTTAGTATTAGGTACAATATCACAGGTCTTTAAAACCCCGCAAAAATATTTAATCGAGGCTGGGCAAAGGTACACCACCTGGTGGCAGACATCTGAAACAGGGTTTGGTGAAGCCTCTAATTCCCACCTGAATACTCTCTCCCTACCTCTGCCTTACTCCATGACCATACTCCACCCTAAATACAGCCATTGTCCACCTTAACCACTGCCATTCTCCACATTCCACCCCAGCTACTACCATACCCCACCGTAATCATTGCCATACTCCACCCCAGCCACCGCCATACTCTACCCTAACTTACGTAAAACTATATCCTAACCGCCGCAAAATTCCATCCCAGCCACCGCCATACTCCGCCCTAATCACCGTCTAACTCCCAACTTGCCTGTTGCGTTGGATCGAATGCTCTGAGCCAACGGAGTTAATGGAACCCCAGTGGAAGTGAAGCTGCACGAACTCATATTCGCCGTCGAGATTCCCGCCAAGTACATAGGGTCTGTTCGGCATGTCCATCGTGACCATGGCTGGCAGGAAGGAAATATTTGTTAGTTTTTAATCCGATTGATCGGTTTGGGGAGCTCACTGAATATCTTTGTCAGTTTATCAATCGATTAATTCAAAAATATTGCCCTCCACACCTACGTGTGTAAGGTTATTATTCCTGCTGATAAAAATGTGGATGGTAATCTGCGCATCAGCATTTCCTGATCAGATTACGTTAGCTTACGTAAGAACCAAGTGAGAAGCTGAGAACAGCAGACTCGGTCGTGCTGGAAACATTAGCAAAATTTGCCAAGGAAGCATTTTTATAGTTCATTTTCGTTTGATGGAAGTGGATCTCTCACACAACTTAAATACTATGCTGTGGTTGCATGAAATTCGATACTCCTTATTTATGAGGTACGAATGAGTCTCCTTGGTCGCCAGTCAAATAAGCCCTTTTATGAGGCTACGATTGGCCGTCAAAGGAGCAGAAAAGAATTCGAGATCACTGTCAGATGAAAACACACTGACCATAATCTTCAGAGTATGAAAACTGACCATAATGGATAACCAAGGACACCTCAAAGGATTTCACAACCCAATAATGAAAGAACTATATCCTTTTTACATTAACCTGGCCTAGATTTTCGTCCTTTTGCCGCTTAAAAAGAGGCAATTAAACGCCTATACGTCCTTTCCATAGCACTTTTTCGTGACTAGCATCATATTTCAATGATTAAATGTTTTTCCAACTCAGCATTTAAGATGGAGAGATGGCAGTTTTAAATCAGGTTGGAGTAAAAGTAGTATAGGCGTACCTGAGTGTCCATTATGCGTGACTGTGACTGATGTTGGCGTAACGTCGTAGTGGAAGAACAGGAAGGGCTTCCATGCCGTCATTGGTGTCCCGTTGTTGAGCCCGATGGGAGACTGGCGCTGACCTCCGCAAGACGGGTAATGCGCTGCCCAATACTCCGGACCTGAAAGGTAATACAGTAGAACAGTAGGTGTGTGTGTGTGTGTGTGTGTGTGTGTGTGTGTGTGTGTGTGAAAGAGAGAGAGAGCAGGAAAATGGGAGTCATGAGAGTTGGAAAAAGTCCCCGAGATTTTACCCATTATAAAAAAAAATTTCTAAGTTGCATCGGGTCTTTCAGGTCCTTTAAAATCAATTCAGGTCACCCACTTGCACAAGAGATCGATTCAGGTCAACACAGATTGCTTTCAGGTCATGCTTCTTATCCTTTCTTTGAACCCCGTCACTGGGAAATTAATTATAAGGTTTGTGTAATGCCAGAATCTCTCATCCAGAAGTTTAATCTTGAAACACCACCACTTGTATGCCTCCACGAGCATTCCTGTTTATTCACGCACTCCAAAATGCGGCTAAAAATAAAAATCTACGCTTAAACCTCACTTCACCCCCCTTAACCGACTCTCGTCTCCTCCCCTGGAACCCTCTTTGCTCCTTCCTCCCCGTGATGATCTGTGTTTTTGTTTGCTTGGCTGAGATGATACAGGCCTGGACTATCTTATTCCCACATGCCCTCCATACGGGAATGGAAGTGGGACAGCCGCCGACTCTCTGGACGTGCACGATCCAGATTGCCTATCAGTGAATGCGAATACTTCCTCAGACACGCTTAAACGGGTATGTGGCTCAGGACGTGGAGTTTCCGTAACTGTGAAAGTGTTTTCGTCACCATCTGTTGACTTATGGAAAGCTTTACTTTTTTTTTTTTTTTTTTAGATTCTGAAATATATATAAGAACCAGACTGTCAGTCAGTCACTTGCTATTTTTGGAAACGTGGCGATCAACTCCCGTGGAATATGTAGCTCCCGAATCTAGTATTTTTTTTTTTTCTTATCTCTTTCTTTCAACCTTTGCAGATGATTCTTGTCAATTTTCTAAGAGTTTTCCAGGAAGGCTGTGTTACAGGAATAATAAGGTAGCCTCATTGTCTCTCATCAGAGATAGCAAGTCAAACACCATATCTCCAAGCCCAGCTATAAGTCACTATCTTTCTTCTCAGTTTGCAATAAACCACCTCCACTGCCATCTTACATGCAGTACAGCCTACCTAGTATTGTCCTAGCTTTAAGTTCATTGCTGGCTCCAGGCTGTTTGTTGCATTTGGTCAATTAGTTACTTTCAACCAGCTTTTTGTTCATATTTATTCCTAAGTGTTTACTTAGCGTAGTTCTCAACACATACTTTGTTACTTACCGGTGTTACCTTCGTAGCTCCAGAGGAATACAGTTGAACTCCCCTCCCCCTCCTCCTCCTCCTGCCCCTCCTCCTCCTCACCTGTGGATGGGAGGCAAGAGGTACTGACATAAGTTATTCTTGGAGGTATAATTCACGTCAGGATTTACATATTCTTGTGATGCGAGTTCGGGAGGATAAAATTTGTTTTGTTTCATCGCCTTTTTTTGTTTGTTGTTTGAAACTAATCCATTAATGAAATTACTTACATATCTAACCCACTACCATGATACACTGAAAGAAGTTCAGAATGTTATGTGGTTGGGAATGCACAACAATCAAACATGTGGTCAGTATATATATATATATATATATATATATATATATATATATATATATATATATATATATATATATATATATATATCAAAGTTGCCCACAAAAGAAGTCCTTTGACCTTTGCAACTTCTTCAGTTATACTGAGAAACAAGCCAAATACTTTATCCAACGCGCGTGTAAGAATACGTTATCTTGGGTGATGGAGGTTTTCAGAACCAAGATATCAGTACCATATAAGCGATTTCTGTTATTACTTTGGAAACACAGGTGCCTTTTGTTCCCATGTGATTTCATATTTGAAACGGTAATATTATTGTCTAAAATGAGTATCTACAAATATTTTCAATCAACCTCATCAAGTAAAACAACAAGTACCGTTTCTCTAATATAATTAGGCCTATACTGAAAGGAACCTATACAGCCAACATCACTTTTTATCTGAAAAAACAAGGAAACATTTATTAACATTCATAAAAGATAAATCAAAGACGGATCACAGCGTGGAATATCCTTTACGTTGCTCCTCTCCCCGTTGAGCATTGATTACTGTACATTTTGATGCTGTAAAATGTGTTCATCTTGTTATAAGGGATTAGACATTAGGCTACTTCGAAACCCTTCAATCCAAAGGGATCCCTCAAAAACCGCATATAATTGTCAGGCAGAAAATAAAGAAAAAAGGAAGTGCACGGACTGTTGTGATTATATAGTCTAAACCTTACAGACTGCAGCAGAATTACTTAAAACTATATAAATTACGAGCGTTGATCTGTCGAATACCTAATAGTTATTGCCGCTGCTTCTGATGATGATGATGATGATGGCTGACAACTATGATGGTAATGATGATGATAATGATGGCCACCTCTAAGCCACTAGTACACAGTATACCGTACATACAAACACCACCACCATTAATAACCCCAGACGCGGATCATTTGCAAAACACACACATTATCGTCACATTATCTTTGCGTCACTGCACAGTCAGAAAATGAACACAAATCATAGGCCGAAGCAGGAACATGGAGCTCTATACTCCTTTTACTCTAACCTGGCCTAAAATTGCCTTCTCTCCCCCTTGAATGCTGAGTTGTAAAAATAGATTAACACATAAATATGACGTAAGTCACAAAGAACCGCAATGGAAAGTATGTGGAGCCGTAGTATTATCTTTTTATCCACTGAAATGAGTGGGAAAAGCTGAAAAAGGAGGAAAAGTTGGGCCAAGTTAAAGTAAAAAGAGTAGATAACACAAACTTGAAGAGCCCGTAAAAGCCTCAGTACACAAGATATTTATTATTCTAATGAAGTGCAAAACCCAGCAAAAATCCAGCCGTGCTTTCTGACATTTTACTTCCTTCGTAGAACAGCACTTAGTAGCCCAGGCGTTACAGAAGTCACTGCTTTGCATCTCACCTCTATCACTGTGGTAGAACAGAGCGCAAAATAATGGCGCAGAGACGGAATCTGAAAAGCACTAACACAGGCATGACACAGTGGTAACTTAGCGTTACACACAAATAATAATAATAATAATAATAATAATAATGAATTGGCGGTATCAGTTAAATATTCTGATATACTAAACAAAAGACACGAAACTTCTAGACAATTGTGAAAAAAAAAAAAATCAAACTCCGCTAGTTCTTACTGGAATTAATTATTGGATAGGCTGTCATGTGTTTCATATCACAGGCTGGCTCATTCAGTAACACAAAGGATAGCATAGACTATCATAAGATGAAAAAGTCAATCACGCATCATGATCAGAAATCCTGTTCAGTTCTGATAATTCAAGTCGGCCTTCGAAAGCAGTAGATAATATCGGTGAAATTAGTCATAATGTCAACTCACGTTTATTTATTATGTTTGACTTCGGTGCAGGAGATTCATAACGCCGTGCCAGAGCAGACGGAACAGGTGGAGGGAATGCGAGATCAGAGTGTGGTGATGACGATGAGTAGTAAGAGCCTCATGTGCTACGGGTGTCGGGCTGGATAGCAATCACACCTGCGGGTAGGTACGAACAGGAGTCAACGCTGGGAGAGGCAATGAACTCGGCATTTGATTTATAACATGTTACTTTCTAATCATAAGGTACAGATAGTGGAGCCGTCTGCATCGACTGTGAGAGAGACGTTGGTAATAGTGTTGAACTTACAGACATAAATGCGAATAAAAGCTAATTCCTTTTATTTGGTATTCCCCGCGTAGGAACACAAATCCTAAAGGAAATTATGACCCAATACAAGGGTTTTTTTTTTTTACCAGAATCTAATTTAGGAAAGTTCCATGTAGCCTTAACTGACAGAACTATAATCCTTGATATTGTAAAACCTTTCAGGTTAAATAGGAAAACAAAAGAAAATTTGAGAGCGTAGCTATAAAAATCATGCCAAACACACCAAGCACCTCTGTTCGACTCACACTTCAAGGTTTTGTCGCATAAAGCTGTTTCGGGAAAAACTGAACTTCCCTGTATGTGATGATGACGGTTTAAGTTGGTATCACCTGGTGTGACGCAAGTGTGTCTTTAGTACGGTACACCTGATGAGACATATACTCCCTGGGTGTTGTACAATGCCGTAGCACTGAGCTGAATTCTGGGAAGAGCCAGTGGAAACAAAAAAGGCTTAGGATTCATGCTTATCGACTCTTATGAGGAGTCATTAAGATATATTAATGAATTTCAGCTGCCAGCTGAGACACAATAAAGTGTACAGCATTCATTGCATTGCTTACTGTACAACTCATGCTGATCAACGTGATCTCATACTGATCATATATATATATATATATATATATATATATATATATATATATATATATATATATATATATATATATATATGTGTGTGTGTGTGTGTGTGTGTGTGTGTGTGTGTGTGTGTGTGTGTGCATGTTTATGATATCTACAAGGTAAAAAAACAGATGCAAGAAATATTTCGAGCGTTTTCATGTATTCATATCTTGAGGGGAATCAATATGTATATAGATAGATAGATGGATCCCTAACCATTTGGCGAGATCTCTGTGGGCTACTATCGCCATATGGAGAAATCTCTAACAGCATTAAGGTGTGAAATATTATTAGTATGTGTCAAAATACTGATGACAAAACAAAATAAGTTTCAAAGCAAGCCTGAGGACAGTAAATCACCCAGGGGGATGAGGGTGGGTTCATGGAATGTGGGAAGTTTGAGGGGAAGAGCGGGGGAAGTCGTTGAGGCATTCAGTAGGAGGTGGGTGGTTGTGGCGTGTTTCCAGGAAGTCCGGTACAGGGGTGGATCAGCCAGAAAGATTGTTGGGAAGGACTGTTGCTATAAGTTGTTTTGGCAGAGGGGGACAGACGGATATGGAGGTGTTGGTGTGATGGTTGCGGAGAAATGGGTGGAATATGTTATGAATGTTTTGAGAGTAAGTGATAGGAGATTGGTAGTGAAAATTCTGTTGGGAAGAAAGATAGCTGCGATTATATCGGCATATGCTCCACAGGCAGGATTGGATGAAGCAGAGAAAGATATATTTTGGGATGATTTAATACGTGTAGTGGGTGGTATGCGGGATGATGAGAGAGTGATTTTGGGAGGGGACTTAAATGGTCATGTAGGTGAAGCAGCACAAGGTTATGAAGGAGTGCATGGGGGATGTGCGTATGGTCTAAGGAATGCAGAAGGGGAAAGGATACTCGAGTTTGAGGAGGCAAGGGACATGATTGTGTGCAACACATATTTTAGGAAAAGAGACAGTAGGTTAATTACATATGAGTCTGGGGGAAATAGCAGTCAGATAGATTATTTTCTGGTTAGGAGGGCCGATAGGAGGTTAGTGAGGGATGTTAAAGTTATAGGAAGTGAGGAGTGTGTGAAGCAGCACAAACTATTGATTTGTGATATGGTGCTTAAAGAACAAGTGATGAAAAAGAGGACTTATGTACCTAGGAGGAAAATATGGAAGCTGAAAAACCAAGTAGTAAGGGATGCCTTCTATAGCGAGTTGAGGAGAGTGGTGGCTGAACAGGGAGCTGTAGACAGAGGCGTTAATGAACAGTACAGAGCCCTCAAGAACAATTTCTTGAGAGTTACTGATGTAACATACAGTTGGACAAGAGGACCACCAAGACATAAAGTAACTTGGTGGTGGGATGAGGGTGTAGAAGTTGCAGTTAAGGAGAAAAGAAGGCTTTTCCGGGAATGGAAGAAGGGTGGTAGCAAAGAGGAATATTTGGCTGCCAAGCGTAGGGCTAGAAGAGAGGTATACAGGGCAAAGTCTGAGTCACAGAGACAATTACTTGATAACCTAAATCATGGGGAAAGGAAAAATATATTTAGGGTGGCAGGTCAGGTGAAGAGGGAAAATCGGGATATTATAGGTGAGCAGTGTGTGAAGAATGATGAAGGAAGGATAGTGGTGAACAGTGAGGATATTAAAGATGCATGGAGAGAGCATTATAACCGGTTGTTGAATGAGGAGTTTGACTGGGACAGGGAAGGTTTGGAGCCAGCAGATCCAGTGTCTGGCTCTTGGCCTTTGATTGATACTGCTACTGTGAGTGAGGCAATAGGCAGGATGAGGGTGGGGAAGGCAGCAGGTGTGTCTGGGTTGACTGCCGGAATGTTGAAGGCCTCAGGCGATATAGGGGTGAGTTTAGTCACTGACCTGATAAATAGGATTATTTATGAGTGTGTTGTCCCAGATGATTGGCTGAAGAGCGTAATTGTAAATGTGTATAAAAGGAAGGGTGATGCCTTGGAAAGAGGAAATTATAGAGGTATAAAGCTTTTAGATCAGATAATGAAGGTAATGGAGAGAGTTTTCGTAGGTATGATTAGAGAGTGAATATTGATGAGATGCAGTTTGGGTTTATGCCAAGTAGGGGGACCACTGATGCCATATTCATTGTTCGACAGCTTCGGGAAAAATATATTGGTAGGAGAAGGGATCTTTATTTTGTTTTTGTTGATTTGGAAAAGGCCTCTGACAGAGTCCCTAGAGAGGTGGTGAAGTGAGCAATGAGAAAGCTTGGCTTGGAGGAGTGACTGGTTAGGGTGGTAATGGCCATGTATGTGGGTGTTCACACCCAGGTGAGAGTGAATGGAGATTTGAGTGATGAGTTTTCCGTGAATGTTGGTGTGCATCAGGGGTCAGTCTTGAGTCCCATGTTGTTTATCATGGTACTTGAAGCCCTTTCACGTGACTTTAGAAACGGACTCCCGTGGGAGTTGTTGTATGCTGATGATTTGGTGTTGATTGCAGAGAACGAAAGAGAGGCGAAGGAAAGGTTTAGGAAGTGGAGAGATGGTATGGGGCAAAAGAGTTTAAGGGTAAATGCAGATAAAACAAAAGTGATGATATCTAGGGTTGGTGGCGGTACTGTCAAAGACGAGGGAGAGTGGCCATGTGCAGTTTGCCACAAGGGCGTGGGAAGTAATTCCATCTTGTGCAGTGTGTGTGATAAATGGGTGCATAAGAGATGTAGTGGTATCAGAGGTAGACTGCGAGATAATGCAGATTTTATGTGTAGGGCGTGCCGGGGTGAGCAGGTGGAGATTGTCAGACGTGAAAGGATTGAACTTGCTGGTGAATCTTTTGAGTGTGTGGAAGAGTTTTGTTATTTGGGAGACATGTTGTGTGCTGGAGGTGGGGCTGGAGCTAGCTCTGTGGCTGGGGTGAGAAGTGGTTGGAAGAAGTTCAGGGAGCTCTTGCCTCTCCTGACATTGAGAGGGCTCTCCCTACGTGCTAAGGGGTCTTTGTATGCAGCATGTGTTAGGAGTGTAATGCTGTATGGTAGTGAGACCTGGGCAGTGAAGAAGGAAGATATTCGCCGGCTCAGACATACAGAAATGACAATGATTAGGTGGATGTGCAGTGCGTCCCTGCGTCCAAGGCCTGGAGGGGCTGGGTTTACGATGGAAGAGTTGAGAGGTAGGATGGGACTGGAGTGTATTGGTGCTGTGATGAGGAGAGTAGATTGAGGTGGTTTGGACGTGTGGAGAGGATGGGGGATGATAATTGGGTGAGGAAGGTGAGAAGTGTTAATATTGGGGGTGGGGTTATGAGGGGTAGACCGAGGAAGACATGGGACGAGGTCATTAAGTGTGACCTTAGGGTTAAGGGACTGAATAGGGAGGCTGCAATGGATCGTGCAGCGTGGAGAGCCGCCATTAGATGACCAAGGCCGACACATGCAAGCATGTTGGAGCCTTTAAAAACGAAAAAAAAAAAAAAAAAAACGAAAAAAAAATTTGCATCGGACGAGGTCGGACACGTTCCGCATCTTCAGTGTGGACGTCTACAGTATATCCCAGTATATAACTCTACATCCATCGAAAAAAAAAAAAGTTATATCTCTACGTCTGAAATTTCAATTCCACACATCCCACACTCATTCAAATTACACACCCATCGTTCGAGGTTAATCATTTGTTTAAACACACACACACACACACACACACACACACACACACACACACACACACACACACGCACCAGTACGAGCACTTTCCTGAAACGAGAGGTGAGGTAGATGAAACTTCCTGTCTCCATCCTTTGCATTTTCCCCAGCTCATTGCCACCAGCCAGTTATCTTTACATGCTACTGTGCCGCCGCCCTCCCCCCCTTCCCCCCATTACAAATAAAAAGAAAAAGAAGAAAGACATGTATGTAAAGTTCTTATGGCAACCTCCATTCACATTTTTACCTCCGCCAAGGAGGTTATGCTTTAACCCCTGTCCGTTTGTTGGTTGGTTGGTTGGTTTGTGAGCAAGATTACACAAAAATTACTGGACGGATTTCCACGAAACTTGGTAGAAGAATGGGCCTTGACCCAAAATAGACTCCATTGAATTTTGGTGCGGATCCGTATAAAGGTGCGGATCCAGGATTTTTTTTTTTTTTTTTCACTTTCTTTAACATTGCGAGATAGGGCGTTTTTCGACATTTTCGTAATTTTTTCAGTGAATATTGCATGGATCTTGATGAGAAAATCAGACGTATTTAGGATGTTGGTATCTACGAATGTGTACAGTTTGGTGCGGATCCATATAAAATTCCGGATCTAGCGGATTTAAATATGCTTTTATTGGGGGTAGTCTTTTTCCATATTGGATTAGACTTGACTGAATTAAAAGGAACTGCATGTTGGGCCTTGGCGGAGGTACGCGCTCTACTGAGTGCAATTCTAGTTATATTTACAGCCCCATTGCTGTGAGTTGTTGGTATATGGGATCTGTTTTGATGTGGCTGTATATTGGTGTGTGTGTGTGTGTGTGTGTGTGTGTGTGTGTGTGAAAGTGAGGGTGAGGTTCTGGGTGAGAGTGTGTGTAAGGATGGAGGTGGGGTGGGGATGGAGGAGAGAGAGAGAGAGAGAGAGAGAGAGAGAGAGAAAGTGGTGATGAGACGCTGTGAAAGAAATGGTAGGATTACATATTTTATACACGATTATAATTAGGCCTACCCGGTAATTTCTTCATTACAATTACAATTACATATAAAGTAATCGTGACTAGAAGCATTATTACATTTAATATAAATTATTCACCAAGAAAAATTATGATGGTCTGACAGTACGATGGCTTTAGTTTTCCTTTAAAATGATATTCATGTTGTATGGCTTGCGTTTGAACAACACTATTTCAATTTGTGAATCTTCAAATATGACGGTGTTAATTTTTTTCTTAGGTATAGGTAACGATGAGTCCGACAGTGAAATCTGAGTATTTATAATAAAAAAAATAAAGTGCTGGAGAGGTAAACAGGATTAATGATGGATCTGTATCTCATTAACTGGCTATATAGTCTATTTTTTTGAAAAACTTTTCGCAATTGTAAATGGGTTTAAATTCACAATCACCTATACGAAACCACTGCAGACAGTGCTGTCTGTACCGTCTCTCATTCTACAATCATATATTGGATATCTCATTTGTGAGGGAAAACTTGGACTGTCAGCCTCACTACAGGTGCCAGTCCTGACTAGTTTTGAAAAAATATAGAGACCTCTCACTTCTCATCTGTAATACGTAGGCCAGACCTTTTTACTCCATGAACCCCCATCATAAGTTTATCGTCCTTCTTCAGTCCTCCACACTTTCATCATCTTTATTTTTTAAAATCCATTCCAATAATGACAATCCCATTGAATCACCATCATTACTGTTGTCAATTATTTCTCCTCACCTCAATTTTAAAAATAAAATCCCATCTTTTTATCACCGATTGCTGGGCTTCGTCTGTTTCTCAACTTGTCCCTCTTGCATGTATTTCCCCAGCTTTCATTTTTCATTTCCCATCTCTCCATTGAAATTCGTCACTCTCCACTGTATTGCACCTGATAGTAATACAAGCGTTTTCTGACCTATATTCTACGTGCCCATGTTTCAGTGCCATTTAAGGTGACGGTATATGGAGGAGCAATGTAAACTCTGAAGGAAAATGATACTCGCAGGCTTGGTCAAAATGAGATGAAGATGGTAACGTAGATGTGCAACGTTCTCTTGACTGACAGAATAAGCAAAGTGTTCAGAGACTGTCGGTAGAGTGAATGTACTGGTGATGTGATGCATACTAGTCAGCCGAAGGGGATTGGCCACTGGAAATGGGTGGCGTGAAGTGGGTCAACAACTCCACGAGTATAAGTCCAAAAGGTGGGGAATTAAGAGTAAGAAGATCGTATGATGGCTTCTGGATAAAAATGACAAAACTGAGACTTTGCAACACATCTTACAGCATGATCCCCAAACGAACAAAACTGACACATGTTCTTACAGGACCTACAAACTTAAAGTTCTTGCCTGCCACCACACCTCTTGCATTATATAGTATTTTAATATTTTTAGAAGCGGGAGCATTTCCAGGAACGGCTGTGTTCGCCATACCTCTCACTGTTTTCGGACTTGAGGTTATTTACTCCTGTAGGCCTTAGAGATAGCATCATACAATAACTATATATCTAGGCATGTATATCATCATACAAATTAAAGTCATACACTTAGACCCATTACATATGTACTAATATATCAAAGCCATATCTGCCCTCCTTTCATTATTTCTGAGAATTATTAATTATGTAGTGGGCTGATCCCCCTGAAAGTCATGGTTGGAAAACTGTATGTAGGGGAAAACCTTACCAGTATCCAATAGAACTCACCTGGGAAGTTTCATTCAAGTATCTCCTTCTTTTCTGATTGTTTTTATTTTTAGTAGGAGGCTTACCCCAAAAAGAATCATTGGGGGGAGGGGGACTACGCTTCTCAAATGAAAGTCCATTGTGCAACGTGTATTAAGATATGAGAGTCATGCCTGCCCTCATTCCCCTATTTTATATCCTTTATAAGTTTTGGATGGGGAAAACCTTCCTAAAATAATGTTAAAAAATTATGAGGTGGATGACGTTATCAGTTAACCAGCAGATCCGACCTGTGAAGTTTTACTGAAATTCATCAGCCCCTTATATCTGATCATTTTTTACTTTGCGAAGGAAGGCTAACCCCCCAAAGAACCACTGAGGGTTCACACTCTGCAAATATCGCATTACAGAAATGAGTCCAATGTAGAACATATACTACGATATCAAAGCGATATCCGCCTCCCTTTTGTTTTCTGAGAATTTTTTACTTGGCTAGAGGGGCTGACCCATCTAAAAATCATGGTCAGAAAATTGTATAAAGTGGAAGACCTTCCAGGAACCAGACGAACTCACTTAGGAAGTTTCATTCAAATCCATCAAATATCCAAGGAGGGATTAAAACACACACACACACACACACACACACACACACACACACACACACACACGCACACACAAGCCTAAGTATAGCGCTACAGTATAGAGTGCATTGCCGAAAATTATACCATCCTTCTTCACAGGAATATAAAACGAAGAAGAAAAAAAAGCTACTTCAGGTACACAGCAAATATACATGAGGTTTTTACTGTGAATTCGGCCTGCATGCCTTCCAATAATGGCAGGCATGCAGCAACTGTATATTCCACACCATCATTGCTGTTTTGTCCAACTAGTTTCTTATTAAACTTAACCTGCCGCATCTCGTTGATGTATATATACGTCCGAACGTTTTGTCACTGTGACTCCCATTGACGTATACGTGGCAATTGCAAGGTCCGTCATTTGCACATTTTTCAAATTTCGCGCCTGATTTTCTGTACGTGTACACGGGACACCTCAACCAGAGGCCCGGTGGGGACAATGCCTTACCCCGTGTAACTTCCCCCCCCCCCGCACGCCATTGTCTCGGCAATTCACCTGTTACCAGTGACCTGGCCAGTAAAGACATGTCGCGTCACGGTACGAAATTCAAGGCCAGAGTGATTCCCCAATTGATGGCAATGTGGAGGACAAAGTTTATGTAGCATTAGAGGAAGAAACAGTCTGAAATGATGATCAGGCAATGTCGCCAAAAGAGGTGCAGTATGTTGATGTCTTTGGTGAGTGAAACAATGCTTATATCACCTATATTACTGTGTGAAGAGCAATATACACTTGTACTACATATAAATTCGTACTGTTATGTTAGGTGCTTTTAGGTCAGCCTCCCGCTCTAAAAACACCTAGGGTGCAGCTGGGTTCCCTTTCTAGACCAGAGCTTAGACACAATAGGAGAGGAACAGGGCACAAAAACACAGGGCAAAACCTTACACATATATTGACAAATTCTCTGATGTGGAACAGACAGACAGTACACACGATATACTGGACAAAGTTAATACACAGTCTGAGTAATAGATTGCAAGTATCATGCAGGATACTAAACAGGCAATGGGCTCTGTCAGGGTTAAGAGTCAATACACAGCTTTCACAGTAGCAGTATGTGGGGCTGGTTTCGGGGTGAGACGGTGGAACATGGGTTTGGCAATGCGCGGGAGAGTTTAAGGGCCCTGGGGGTGGCATGGACTCTAATTCTGGGAAGTTAATACAGTGTTAGGGAGTCACGGTGTTTGATGCTGTACAGACACACACTGACACAGAGTTATTATGGTATCATCATATTTCGTCCCTCTCTTTTCTGGATGCTAGGAATATCTAGTGTCATGGGTGTTATTAATTCACTACCACTTTTCACGGGGGGATGTAAAATTTAAGAATAAAAATGCTGTTAATAATCGAAAGTAAACACAAGGAACTGACTTGCGAAATCAAGTAGTAAGTTTTACTTTATGCTGGCTTACTTTACCAATTCTCTAAGGATGAGAATTTTATAAACTTTCTCAACAGTACACAGTGGAGACTAATCACTCACGAATGCTGTACTGTTAGTACTGTTGGCCTCTTGAGAAAGTGTGATCTTTACCCCCTGACAATCAATAACTAATATTAATAATAGACAAGTTCTTGTTGATGCTTAACTCCTAATTGGCACAACGGATTTGAGAATTAAGACAAAAGAACTGGCCTAAATACCAGTTGTGATTAATGTAGAAATTTGTGCAAACTAGGGTAAGCAAATCTAAGAAAGCACAGTGTGGAGAAATCAAACACGATTCTAGTTTTACATTAAGCTCAAAGAAAAGAACTGTAAATTTATTAATTACTATCTATCTATCTATCTATTGCCAGAAGCCTTAATCCCGTTAGGGGTGGCCACAAACAAATCGCCTCCACGTCGCCCTGTCCCCTGCCATTTCACTGCCCTGCTCCCAACTCACACCCCCGTCTCTCATATACCTCTCCACCCCATCCCTCCATCTCATCCTGGGCCTCTCCCTCCCTCTCCCCCCCTCCACCTCACTCACATACACTTTCTTCGTCAGTCTTTCACCCTCCATCCTCTCCACATGGCCAAACCACATCAGTGTATTCCTCCTAACGCTTCCTATCACATCCACATCCACACCACAACGCTCCTTTATATCCTCATTTGTCAGCCTGTCTCTCCATGTGACTCCACAGGCTCCTCTTAAATAACTCATTTCCACTGCTCTCACTCTTGACTTGTGCCCTTCCAACAACGTCCAAGCTTCACTTCCATACGTTAGAGTTGGTATCACAATACTGTCATGTAGTAACTTTTTCACTTCCATGCTCACTTCCCGGTTTCTTATCACTGCTTTCAAGGAACCAGCAACCTTTCTTCCCTGCTGTACCCTTTCAAGCACTTCACCTTCCAAACGTCCATCCTTACTCATCGCACTACCCAAGTACTTAAACGTACTCACATTTTCCAATTCCTCACCATCCAACCTCGCTGTACATTCACTGACTTCACCTCTCGCAAAGACCATCACTTAACTCTTCCCTACATTCACTTTTAGCTTCCGTTTCTTACACACTCTCCCAAACTCATCCACCAAGCCTTGCAGCTCCCCTTTGTCTTCACACAACAACACAGTATCATCTGCAAACAACAGTACAGGGAGTTTCCAAACACTACCCTCCCTCATCAGGTCCACTCCAACATCCACTACCCTACCTTGTACCTCTTTTATTACCCCATCCATGTACAGATTGAACAACCATGGGGACGTGACACATCCCTGTTTCTACTTAACCTTCAAAGAGAAAAATTCACTCAGTTCACCATCCACACACGCTGCAGCCTAAGCACCATCATACATACTCTTCACAGCATTCAACAGCTTCCCATCTACTCCATATATCCTTAATACTTTCCACAATCCTTGTCTATGCACCCTGTCATATGCTTTCTCCAAATCCAAAGAAGCCGCATACAGCTTCTTTCCCTTCTCTAGAAACTTTTCCACTAAAGATCTAAGAATGAATACCTGATCTACACAACCTCTTCTTTTCCTAAAGCCTCCCTGTTCTTCTCCAACTAATTCCTCTGTTATTTCCCTAACTCTGTCAATAAGTATCCTACCATACACTTTTCCTATTATACTAAGAAGATAAATGCCCCTATGATTACCACACACTTCTTTCTCCCCTTTTCCTTTGTACAAGGGAATAATTATACCTGACTTCCAATCCTCCAGAACTCTACCTTCCTCCCAG
This sequence comes from Coenobita brevimanus, assembly GCF_032717465.1. NCBI lineage: Eukaryota > Metazoa > Arthropoda > Malacostraca > Decapoda > Coenobitidae > Coenobita > Coenobita brevimanus. The sequence continues at coordinate 5,124,101 of NC_137058.1, forward strand.
GCCAATCTGCACATATTCCATATCCATTTTAATACTATCTCTCCCCCATGCGTCAACGTTTCACCACACACTCCGTCAATTCCTGGGGCTTTCCCCAATTTCACTTTCTTCATTGCTTCCACAACTTCTATCCTACTGATTTCTTCCTGTCTTCTCACCTCCCTCCTTCTCCCAGCCATTCCCCAGCCATTTATACTCGCATCACTTCTATCCTCTACGTTCAACAATTCCTTAAAGTGTTCTCTCCATCTGCTCACTTTTTCTCCCTTCTCCACTAGTAATCTACCATTTTTATCTTTCACTCCCCTGCTAACTTCACTTACACCCTGTCTTACTCTCTTCACCTCTCTCCAGAACATTTTCTTACAGTCCCTCCACTTTACAATCAAATTCCTTCCAAATTCCTCATCTACTCTCTTCTTATTTTCTCTTACTAATCTTTTTACCTCTCTCTTTCTTTCTACATATAACTCTCTCTTCCGCCTCTCAACTTCTTCCACGCCCCTATTTCTCATCCATTCATTGTTTGCTTTCTTTTTCTGTGCCACAGCCTGTCTCACCTCTTCATTCCACCAAGCTGTTCCTTGCACCCCCCTCCGTCTTCTCTTCATCCCACACACCACATCACTTGCTGCACATATTTCTTTGGTGAATATCCTGCACACACCTTCCACGTTCCCCATCTGCTCCAATTCATGTTTGCCCAGTCGTTCCTCCACTTTTATCTTATAATCTGCCTTTTTCTCATCCTCTTGTAACCTTTCCACTCTCCTTGCAAATACTCCTTCTTCCCATCCTTCCCTTCTTCTATTACTCCATCTTATTTGTATCTTGATTCTGGCCACCACCAAGTAGTGGTCAGAAAGACCACTCCCCCAACCTCTATAAACTCTTGCATTCATTACACATCTTCGCATCCTTTCATCCTTATTAATTACATTGAAATAAATTAATTTTACGTTACATAAATCTCAAAAATGAATTCAAGAGGGGAATTCACTGTCACAGGGGGACTAGTGAATTCAAATAACAAAGGAAATACACTCACTCACTCATCCAAAGAGCTAATCAGACTTAAGCCTAGGAAAACGAACGGAAATACTGGTCAGTGGAGGGAACGGAGCTGAAGCTACGAAAGACTGGGTGTCTGTCTGTTGCACACCAGGCGCTGCTATTTGCTGCTAAGCCCAGTACGCCGATCACCGTAGGTGGGGAAATCGCTGTACAACGGAGACGGTGCTCTCTATGCTGGGCACAAACGACCCTACTCCTGAGGCGGTCCTAAACTGACTGAGTCCAAACTGGGAAAGGGGGGTGAGAGATGGCTACGTTCACCGGATGTAGACGTGGCCTAACATCAATGGTCAACGGAGAGAGGGCGAATGATATACACACGCAATAAAATCACACAGTGAAGCACTAATGTCATGCATAAGAACAGTCACGTTTGGAGCAGTGATAAATATTCTGAAAAACTATCCCAATTGAAGTGCATACGAGGACTGTTATACTGAGTGATACACAGTGGGAATTCTACTAGAGTTCGTGATTGTCTCACCCAGGTACAATGTCATGAATTTGTATGAATACACAGTCGTGCTAATTCGTGACACCACTTATACACTGCACAGTTGCTGTCTCTCTTCCTTCACTAGAGTTCACTGTCACGTATACACTGCACGGTCTATAATTCTCCCTTCACTGGAGCTCACCGTCACTTGTACACTGCACAGTTTCTATCTCTCACTCACTATCTGTAGCAATGTGTATTCCTAGTCACTGGAGGGGCACAGGGGAAGGGAGGCGGTCCCAGGGACTCAATGTGGGTGGCCTGAAGCGACTGGAGTCCCTTCCGGGGTCCCTTCGTCCCACAACCACGGGACAACTCGTAGGGGCATTGTCTCTTGTCGAGGGTTTGGGCTGGGAGTGGTGAAGGGCCCCTCGCTGTCGGGGCTAGGGATTGGGGTCCGGCCCTCAGGGCTGGGGTCGAACAGGTTCTGGAGGCACTCTCTCAGGCGCCTGGTGGAGGAAGGGCATCGCCTTCGTCGGGATGGGGAGAGGTCTCGCCCCTGAGTTCTGGGGGCATCCCTGGGGGCCCGTCAGCTGTGGTGTCCTCCCTGTTGTTCTGCCATCAGGATGGGGCTGTGGCGTCACTCCCGGCAAGGGTCCGTCAGGTGGGGGTCCTCCTCGGGGGCCAACTGGATTAAGAATAAGCCAGAGGACAACACTGGGCCTCTCCACCAGTCCTCTGGGCAGAAGTCCTACTCCTCCTGAGGTTGCCTCGGTCTGGGTGGATAGGGGTGTGTCCTGCGCTCCCGCCGTCAGGCAGGACTGACCACAGATCACCCTCGCGTTGCAGAGTCACGGAGGGTGAAGGGCTTTAGCGTCCCTCCCCGGCGCAGCTATGAGCCATCGCTGGGTTCCCGTGGGCAATGGATGGAGGGCAGCTATGGACCATCCCTTCGCCATCAGCGTGGCTATCGGCCATCACCGGGGCCCGACTCCCTGACGGGACTGCAGACAAAGCACAGCTATGGGCCATCGCTAGGCTGTGGGCACAGCTATGGGCCGTCACCGAAGTCCTGTATGGAGGGTGACATGTAGACAAGGAGTGGCTATGGGCCATCTCCTGCCTACTGGCGCGGCTATAGGTCGTCGCCGGTGTCGTGCCCTCCGAGGCAACTGCAGAAGGAGGGGGGGCGTACCGTTCTTTCCTCTTGTGCAGCTTTGGGCCATCATGGGTTCTGCAGGGGGGTTAAGCAGCACATGTCGGAGCGGCTATGAGCCGTCTCCTTTTCTGGAGCCTGACTAGAGGCCGTGGCCTTTTTACTGTGTGGCTTTGGGCCATCACAAGGGCGCAGCTATGAGCTGTCTTCCTTTTGTCGGAGTGGATATGGGCCGTCTGCTTTTTGCTTGGGTGGCTATGGGCCGTCTCCTTTAAGCTGGAGTGGCTATGGGCCATCCCCTTAAAGCTAAAGCGGCTATGGGCCGTCTTTAGCATTGCGCGGCTATGGGCCATCGCTGGGGTACTGCCTGGAGCTGGTAATTCAGCTCCACCCTGATCCTGGCAAGGGTTGACTTGCCTGAAAGGTAGTGCACTCGGACTAAGGTGGTGGCGGTGGGTGCACTCCAGGGAGTAGGGGGCCCCACCCCGGAGGTACCTACGTCAGTCTTGATAGGACATCCCGCACGCCTATCTACCCCTCTGTAGTCTCCTCCTGGGGGTGTAGTGGTGCCTTGCATTGTCACAGCCAGTATTTCACATACCAAATTAATAAGTAAATAAATAACTTATGAGTGGTTTGGAATAGTTGACCCTCCCATAGAACAAGTTTTTCTCTGGAGCCAGCCCCATAGAAAACACAGCAAGGTAAAGGGTATTGTTACCTGTATCGGTATTTTAAGCCTCAGGTGAGCGATTTCTCTATGAATTTCTGATGTTTCTTATAAAAAGCTGAGGTTTTAGCAAAAACAAAAATCGATAATCTGCCAGGATGGGGTGGGTTAAATCATATTGCTAGTTCTTCATTAATACGTTCGTTTGCAACAGTTTTGCTTATTCTGTGTTTCTACTGATTCATTCTCACCTGCCTCCCCATTACGACACAAGTCTTCTCCATCTGCTTTCCCATTACCACGCAACTCCTTCTCACCTACCTCTTCATCACCACACATGTCCAGCCTACCTGTCTACCCATCATAACACAACCCCATCCCATCTGTCTCCCCATCACTACACAACTCCAACCCACCTCCATGCCTATCTCAACACAACTCATCCCCACCTGCTTCCCCATCACCACTCAACTCGTTCCCGCCTGTCTTGCCATTGCCACACAAATCCTCCCCACCTGCCTCTCCATCACCTCACAACTCCAACTCACCTGCTTTCCAATCACAACACAGCTACTTCCCACTTGCCTACCCATCACCATCCCAACAAATCTCTTGCCTTCCTTTTTCACAGCCAGATATTTAGTGTAATGTGGTAGAAAGAAAAGGAATAGTGAAGGCCAGACACAGATTTTTTTGTTACCATTGGGAAAAAGAAATTTGGTGCACACACACACACACACACACACACACATATATATATATATATATAGAGAGAGAGAGAGAGAGAGAGAGAGAGAGAGAGATAAATAGATAGATATAGATATAGATATATATACACACACACACATATACACACATTAAACTCTCAGTTATGCGTTGTCACAATATCCGTCCCAATGCAATATCCATTGCTGCTGGCTCAGTTATATCAAAGCATTCGTTCGTTCGTTTGAGGTTTTCTGCACCTATAGTGCAGGCCGGCCCATACATTGGCCCAGTCAGTGGGGTGTGGGCTGACTAAAAAACAGTAAGGGGGAAGATAGGGCCTAGGGACTGCCCAGCACACACGCCCTGTCTTTTGGCTGCCATTGTGGTGTGTGTCTATATTTATTAAAGTAATGTCTGGCGAAATTATGCAATATCCAGCACCGAAACGGGACATAATCGGCGGTTCTATGTAATATCCGGCACTGAGGTGTATCAACTGGCTTGTAAATGGTAGCCAACCGGTGCTGTATTACTGTATTGCTGTACTTTGTCCATATTTTATTGTATTTTATAATTAATTTTCATCGTTTACTCATGGGAACGTTTTTAGGATAGAGGTTTGAGACGGGTAGTAATGCAATATCCGCCTCGATGCCAAATATTGAGACAACTGGGAGCTGCTATGCAATATCTGGCGTTTTGCTTTAACCGACATAGGGCTTGGCTGAATTATGCCGGATATTTGCGTTTATATATATATACCGGCATAGGCTTAAAAGTCAGGCAAGAACGAATGCATTCAGTTTTGAGAAAGTTCATGGTCACAGGGCAGGGTCAAATTTCGACCTGTGTCCATGTGTGAACAAAATAATTTAACATTTTTATAGCATTTGGATCAGTCTTTGTAGATGAGTTGACGATCATCCAAGAGGCTGAACTTTTGTTTCTTTGAATAGTAGGGCAGAGATCAAGGTCATATGGCAAGGTCGACTTAACTAGTTTTTATTCGATGGAAATTAAACTTTGTGGAAGGATTCAGTTTGAAACAAAGACAATGACATTCGATTTCCTGAACAATCAAAAGGCCGAGGTCACAGGGAAATGTCAAAGGCCAAGATCACTGGACAAAATGTTACTGAACCAAAGTTGATGGAAGGACTAAAGGCTGGGGAAGAATTAAGCAGTTTGATTTTGATATCAGCATGTCTAAGGTCAATGTTACTAAGCAAATTTCATTATTGCAGAATTATTATTATTATTATTATTATTATTATTTATTATTACCACTACTACTACTACTACTACTACTATTACTACTACTACTACTACTACTGCTACAACTATTTTACTGTTACTATTATTTTAAGAATTACCGTCTGTGCTAAGTTACAGTATACACTTCCTCTCCAATGTTCACTAGCATCCATGCAGCACTGTAACATTTCTGTCATTTTCGTACAATTCTCATCTGCATAAAATACGGAACATCCCAAACTTTTCGGTATCTCCCCTCCCATTTTTCATTTAATATTTGTTTTAACTCTTACTGCTAGTTCATATAGATTTTTTTTTGATACAGTGAACTCTTAGTATGCAAGAAGTAACACAGGGTTACGAGTTTGAGCCCGTCACCTGCCATGACTTTTTTTTTTTTTTTTCAGGAGGTATAGACATCACAAGAGCGTACGACGTGGCAAGGGTGTTAAAAGTTTAGAAGTATTTGTGACCACAGGTTCATCTGAAGCGTGATCCCAGTGGACTGCAGGCTGAGGATGCCCTTCCCCTGCCGTCCACCATCCTCCTTTTGGGAGAGGGGGAAGTAGTTGAAGGACGTTTGTTAATCCAGGCAGCTATTACACTCATATGCATCGGTGCCACCACAAGAAGGTGTCCCTCTTCAGCACTGACATGGATGTAAAATTCACCAACAGAAGAATATGATGGTGTATATTTTAGTGGGATGTTTACATAGTCTCACTGCATTCTTGGTGCAGCCATTTAATGTTTCTCACCATCATAATACCTTCACCATGAGATGTCTCTGTTTTACTTGAGCAAAGGTGTCTTGGACCGGGAAGATGATCCAAATGTCGTCGTGCTACTGACTGGATTAGCACAGTAGATCCCGGATATATTTATTTACCTATGTAGATCAAGATATCCTAATCCATTTACAATACGAGTATGTCAATCTTTCTAATCTACGTTGTATGGGGACTTAATCCTTTCAGCCCTATTATGCTATTTATATATTTTACTCCTGCTTCTGCCAGACGACTGTGCTCAGTTTAGCGACACTGTCTTGGTGTGGGTTGTGTCTAACTCCTCCAACTCAGAAAGTCTCTTCTAAGGTTAACAAAATTGTCTGCAGAGTGAAAAAATTAACTGAAAAATAGGTCATTAGTGGAGGAGTTAAAGGTCAACCCCGAACTCTTTTATGTCTATACTATATCACAATTTCCTCTTCATCTTCCTTTTGTCAGTGTCCTATTTTCCTTCATCCCTTTTTCCTTCTTTAGTCCTTCTTATTCCATAGACGCATTTTGGTATTATTTGGTATTATAGTAAGGTTAAGATCAAACTGTTTTGCCCAGGGCGCTGGCAGTTAGAAAATGAAAAACTAACTGACACGACCGCTGTTGTCATTGAATTTGATATTCCAGTAAGGCAAGGAGTACATGATTCTCGATAGATAGATACTGTAGGTAGGTAGGTAGACAGACAGATGGATAGATAGACACAAATAGATAGATTGGATAGACAGGTAGATAATTATACATTAAATGAATAAACAACAGTATCTCAACTTATGCTGGTCAAAGAGGTGTCGTTAATATTTTACCTTTTTCCTACCTACCTGAGGAGTACAGAACATCATGGAAGTCAAAGCAAGTTTATGGAAATGATATATGCTGCATATTTTACTTTTGCCAGCTTCGTTTATGAATGAGGCTGGAGTGGTAATACAAGCGGGATTATGCCTGACAAAAGCTATACTCTATTCACTTTACCTTGGCCTAAAACTGTCATCTCTCCATCTTGAATACTGAATTGTAACAATAGATTAACTCTAGAATATGATGCTGTTGACCATGAAAAGAATATAGAGCCACAGTATTGTCTTTTTCTGCCACTAATCTACGTGAAATATGCTGCAAAAGGATGGAAATTTTGGGGATGTAAAAGTGAGTGGACTACATTGACGTTTAGACCATCAGAACATTCTCTGTATAAATTATAGACGTATTATTCTCTTTAGCCTCTCTTTCTCAGGTTCGGTAATTTATAGATGTATTATTCTCTGCCTCTCTTCTCAGGTTATACGTTTTCCTTCCCGTCGTCTGTGATCGCATATGTAACTCTGGTGTTGTGTTGCAGGTGCTGGTGACGCAACCCTTGATAACACATGATGCTCAGTGTTGCATCTCACCGACACAGCATGCTTGAACTCAGATCGCTAAATGTAAAGTGAAATAATTATTGTTAAACTGTGTCTCGTGATCACTGACGTGTCCAGAGAATCATTAAATGATTCTAAGCATTAATGCTATACCCTTATTTTATCCAATTCAAATGAACTTTGTCAGTCGTGTAAGAAGCATGTATATTTTCAACATACTCACCAGTCCTAGATAATGCAGCCAATCTTCTATTTATCCTCTTCATGTAGTATGGAATCAAGACCCGGCTAATACGTATCACAAAATTAAAGGGTAAGAGACAGGCCTACATCTCTGGTTGTAGTACATGATGGAAGACACTCCAGTCATCTCTGGGAGTTTCCATGCCATGTATAAAGGCAATTCCGCCTCTCCCACTGGTGCCTTGGGATCACGAATTATTTCCTACAACGTTCATAGTTATGTAGTATATAATATGTACAATTAAATTACCCAAGGGAAAGCATCAAGTACCAGCATACAGAAACATAGCATTCTTTGTCAACCTCATGTTAACCGTTGAGAGAGAGAGAGAGAGAGAGAGAGAGAGAGAGAGAGAGAGAGAGAGAGAGAGAGAGAGCGAGAGAGAGGATTATGAAATGTTAATTGAAACCCAGAAGTAACAGTACACGACATACATACGATTTATTGAGTTAATTTCACTTTACGTTTTATTTTTTTCATTTGCTTTCATCGTACTTTCTCTTGACTGCCACTAAGGCCACGTGTTAACTGTTCCAAGTACCGCTCTTCTCTCATTTATTTTTTTATGGCACTAGCCTTCCCTTTTATATTGAAATATTTCTTTTGCATGAATTTTAGTTTGTGGTAGTTATACACGACGGGGACAGTTCGTTTCAACGTTATATACATGCAAGATTGAAAGACAGGTTAACTCGCACGCATCCAGCTGGACTGTGATGACGTTACAGAGCCCTCTCACCTCTGCTGTTTGTATGAGTGACTCTTAAAAAGATCTATTTTACTTTATGCGATATGACTTTCGTGTTCCTTGCATTGTGTTCTACAAAGTTTCAGCCTTCTCACGGTATAAAAACAAATCCGAAAATACAATTGTTTCGTGGTTAAAAAATGAAAAGAAAGGAGGCAAATCGTGTGTGAGGATGGATTCTTAAGCCCTCTTTCTAATTATAATCGCCTAAACTCTTTTATTTTATGCATTATCACTTTCTCTTTTCTTTTATCATATTCTATAATGTCTCCCCTTTATAATGGCATAAGAACAACTCTGAAAATACAAATATTTCATGGTGAAATATGATCAGGAAAGTAAAAGACTCAAGTGCACTTATGTGCTCTTTCAATAATATTCTTAGTCGTCAGAATTATTTTACGTTATGGAATATCACTTTCATTTACCTTTCATCGTGCTCTACAAAGTCTCATCTTTCTAACAGTATAAAAACAAAATAAAAAATCCAACTATTTCGTTGTAAAATATGATCGGGAATACAAATAATTCGAGTGTCCGGCTGCAGCACACATGACACCTCAAGATAGATCAGCGTTTATGTGAAAATGCATACCTATGCAGTAATAACAGTTCTTATAATACTGTACTGAACTGCATACAGTGGGATTACAGTAATGTTAAGAGCTAGCATTATACATTCTCATGAAAGATGAGCAGCAAATGTAAGGTTGTAGTATCATGCCATATTTCATCACCTGTAGTGTCAGATTATTTTAAATGAAATGTGCATTGGTACTTTTTTGTGTGTTGTGAAAAGCTACCATGGTTATCAGTTAACTTTAATGACACAGCAATGAAGTATTCCATAAATCAGTTTTAAAAATATAAAGCTGAAAGACAGAGACAGTAAATGAAATTCCTGTAACTTGAACTGTAATACTGTATTCTTTCTGAAATAACTTACAATTACTAACAAAATGCATCTCATAGCAGTCAGTCTTTTTGCCAAACAGTAAACCAATTTCAGTTATAGGCTTCAGATACAGTATCACCACTCACACAGCTCATCTCTCCCTCTCCTATGAAGAATACATTGCTTCTCCTTTAACCCCTTCACTACAGTAGCATATCTTCTATTCCATTTTTGTAGTCGTTCATATGAGAGACTTTTCAAACTTGAGGGATTAGTTGCAGTGTTCAATAACCCCTTCATTAAGAGCAGAGCTTTGCCAAGCTAAGAAGAACAATTTGGTAGTACCCAGGTTAACTTTTAAAAAGATGCCACTGCACTGCCCATCAACAGTACCTCACTTCAACACTTTTTCCACCAATATTATCTTCATACCACAATATATTCTTATGAACCTTGCATTGGTAGGCTAGCTAATATACAGTTAGGCTACCTAAAATACCTGTAGACAAGTACACCGGTAGGCTAATATACCGGTAGGCTAACAAAAAAAAAAAAAAAAAGAGAGAGACATCAAGCAGGCTTACCGTGATTTGACAGTGGTAGCAGAAGGGTTGGAACTGCATCATCCTTTAACCTTACACGGCCTAGTGGAAGGCCGAGCATCTCATACTGAAGATTTCTCTGAAATGCAGAATCCTCGAAGTGCAGACTGCATATCCGTGCCGTGCTTGGATCAATTCTGTCACCCCTCTTGCAGAGATGAATCCACTTGCTTCAGTTTTTGGGAAATGGTGGAAAGTTTCGTATATATTATATATATATATTGTAACTGGAGTTACAGCCAAACACTGCACAATTACTCGGCATAATTCACTGTAACTCTTCCCCGTGGAGACCAAATGAAATGTTTACTAGAGTGACATTGAATTTCCAGCCTTAATCTGTGCAGTTCACGCAGGCGGAGGGGGTCCTGTGACGTCATGCGCATGAGCGGTCGCGTTTTAGGCGCGAAGTGAGCTAATCTGTAGGTCTCAATCTTTTTTTTGTTTTGTTTTATGTGTCCTACTCTGGCCATAGGCTTCACAGCCTGCTCTCAAGGCCCAGTAGTCCTCCTACATACCATACACCTCCACATGTCACCACTTCGGTGCTAACACCATATTGAATACATGCTAGGGCTGTCTCATACAGGACTGGTGTATTGGTATTAGCGGAGGTATTTTAAGACATGTCGGCGGGTCTTCTGGTAAATCAGTAAAGTCTGATTTTGTGAAATTCAAATCCTTAAACTGTTCCCTGCCCCAGCAGGGATTTGAACCTGGGTCCAGTAGGACTACAGGTCACCTCTCTACCGATTGAACCACCGCGTGACAGCTGCTGGTGCTCATGCGTGCACTCATTATTACCCGTCCCCGCCCCGGAGGGGCTCGGGTACAGGTATTGTTTTCATTCGTTTTGTCTGTTTGTTTTTTTGTCTGTTAACAACTTTATGCGAAAGCTACCGGTGCAATTTTGACTAAAATTACAGGGATGATGAACTACAACCTTCTGACCGCCTGATTTAATTTTGGACCAAAATGGGCCAAGGCCCTGGCTGTAGGTCAAAAAAAAAAAGTAAAAAAAAAAAAAAAAGTTTAAAAAATCGTAATTTTCGCCATAACTCCTTTCAAATTCGTCATATCGACATGAAACCAAAACCTAAACGATCATATCTCAAATCTGCATCCTATAACATGCCTCATTACACAAGGGATGTCACTCCCCCAGTGTCAGGTGGGTAGGGCCTAAAATTTAAAATGGGCATAAAATCGTAGTTTCACCCGATTTACTCCAAAACTGATATGTGATATCTTTGTCTAGATATCCTGTTGTGTCTATACGTCAGCATGAAAACGACTGCCGGGGATGGGATTGCTGTGCCTTGACACGCTTCTTGTTTCAAGCAGTTGTTTAATATTTTTGCCTTGTTAACACACTGGCGTTTTTAGTTAATGTATTCTTGTGCCAAAATGAAATTTGTCACGCTGAGAGGATTTGGGCTATGACACGATGTGTCACGTAGATATCCTATTGATCTTCACTTTCACTCCTTCAGCACTATAACATGTGTTATATATGTTATTGTCACAGCTCTCAAAATATTATCATTAAAACTTCCCACATCCTTGTGGGAACTATTCTTGTTTTTGTCAATATTAGTATAATAATAATAATAATAATAATATATTATTATTAATTTTAAAATTGCATTATTTTAAAGGCTCTTTGGCCTAGAGCCTTGAAACTTGGACAACTTAGTCGGACTGCTGTTCGCATCTTTTGGCCAAATATGATGGCAATCCGTCAACCGGATCTCCAGATATTAATCGGAACACAGAAAAGTGAGTCAGCCACACTGCTGAGATTTTTCTACAATATAGCCTTAAGGCGGACGCAGTGCGGAAAGGAGAATGATGTCAATCGGTTCATTATCCACTGAGATCGCCTGGGGTCAATAATTGGGACTTTTCTGGATATTCCGGATGTCACCTAATTTTTCGTGAAGGATTAAAGTTAGAGCCACCAAACTTGATAGGCTTTGATAGACTGTAATGACCTAAAGCGACACGCACAAGATCAGTGACCTTGACTTCAAGGTCCCTTTATAGCTCGGTTTCTAGTAGGCAATGGCTGCTGGAAGTTTTTCTTTTTCAAAATTATCCTTGGACAATTTTATGGTGATTTAGATTTGTTATAATAATAATGATGATGATGATGATAATAATAATAATAATAATATTATTATTATTATTATTATTATTATGTCATAATTTAGTGATTTTAGACAGGGGTATCTGGGGGACACTTAACCCTGCCAGAAACCCGGGTTCCCAGCATTGTAAATGGTTTCCTGGGTACAGGAAATTATTTGGCTTGTCACTCAGTGTAAAAACCATAAGGCAACACTACAATGAGTGAGTGGATGGATATTGCTACTGCTCAGCCTGCCCTAGGGTGGGAAAGAAGGTCCGGATGATGATGATGATGATGATTACTATTGTTATCATTACTGGCTGCAAAGAGACCCCTCGTATCTCCCTATTTTTCCTGCGTTAATATAACTGAAAAAAAAAAAAATCTTAGCAATGACATTTATCAGCAGTATTTTTTTATTACGGTAAATAACGCTTGCTCACCTTCATGTCACGGCATCGACATTGCTGAAAGTCCCAGTGTTCGGTTATACTTACGTCTTTGAACAACTTCCCTGTTCCTCGAAAGAAGGAAGGAGGATTGCAGAAGGACAATTTAAGCCTGCAGTCCACCAGGATCAGGCTCCAGGTGAGCGAGAAACCACAACATCAAGAAGATGATGATGAAGAAGATGATGAGCAACAACAACTGCAGCGGTACACTTTTTTTTTTTTTTTTTTTTTATGTGTCCGACTCTGGGCATAGGCTTCACAGCCTGCTATCAAGACCCAGCAGTCCTCCTACATACCATACACCTCTACATGTCACCACTTCGGCGCTAACACCCACCGTCCATATTGAATACATGCTAGGGCTGTCTCATACAGGACTGGTGTATTGGTATTAGCGGGGGTATTTTTACGACATGTCGGCGGGTCTTCTGGTAGATCAGTAAAGCCTGATTTAATGAAATTCAAATCCTTAAACTGTTCCCTGCCCCAGCCGGGATTCGAACCTGGGTCCGTTAGGACTGCAGGCCACCTCTCTACCGACTATTTGTCTTGCTGGCTTGCTTCCCTGTTTTCTTGTTGGTATGTTGTATATTTGTGTTCTGTTTCAGTGGTTATTGCCCGCCTAGCGAGGCGATAATGTATTTACCTGTGTGTGTGTGTGTGTGTGTGTGTGTGTGTGTGTGTGTGTGTGTGTTTTGTTAAAATATCTCAAAATCAAGTGGGCAAATTGTATTCAGACTTTATGGACAGTATCACGGGATATCTGGTTTATTGGTTAGTAATTCTGGTAAAGTTGCGATGATATGCCTCTGATTGTCAGAAGATATTGATCTAGTTTTCTTCAGACAGGAACGCAAAAAGGCACCGAAATGCAGCGGGCGAGATACTAAGACTTTTTTTTTCGATTTTGGTGAAACTGCGATGGTATGCCTTCGACTGCCAGAAGGTTACTGATCTAGAGTTTTAGTGATGGTGGGAGATACACATTCGTGGGCGAATGCTTTGGCTTTTATCATATTATATATCTCTTTGTTACATTATATTGCTTCATGGGCGAAAGTTTTGGCTTTTATTATGTATCCCTTTGTTACAATATATTGCTCCGATATGCTTCTCTGTGATATGTTCTGTTCGTTTTATCATTCCGTTTTCCTTTGCCTGTTTTTCATTTTTTCACGTGCCTAATTAGTATGTTATGTTAACCTGATGTCTCGTTAGTATGTATGTGTAATTTTGGTACATGTGGCTTCTTGTTATGTTGGTATGCTGTGTATATCGAGGTTACTTAATCTGCCTTATTTGTTATTATTGATATTGTGTGTGTGTGTGTGTGTGTGTGTGTGTGTGTGTGTGTGTGTGTGTGTGTGTGTGTGTGTGAAATATATTGCTGCCATGATTTGAAAATATTTGTTCTTTCCGACAAGGATAGTATGTTTTCACCCCTGTTTGTTTGTTAGTCTGTTAGAAGGATTACTCAAAAACTACAGAGGAAATTTGGAAAAAATTTGGTGGGTAAATATTCCATGTCTCAGGGAGCAGTCAGCTAACTCTGAACCAATCAGGATCGTATTGCAGATTCTGGATCCGGAAAATCCTTTTTTGCGAAACTCTAGTCGATGATGAGAAACCCTAACCCATTATGAAGAGTGGTTTGGAAATTGCGTTGCCATTGTCGGAGAGATGCGCTCCACTGAGTGCCCCTCTAGTTAAGTCATAATATTTTCCTCTCATATCACAGTGTACTGAAAGTTTATGGTACGTTCAAATTAATCTTTGATATATTCCGGTTATGCCACCTAGTCTACTGCTGACAAATCATGCAGTATTGTGCAAAATTGTATTATGGTAATTGGTGTGTTGTCTCGATGATATGCTCAGTCCTTCCATACATCAGCGCGATAGTATGGTGTCTGTCGTTGAATTTACTGTCCTAATTCACTGCTGTTTATATACAAAATAAGTTCTGTTTATATACCGAATCAGACGGAAGATGCTTGTGTGCATTATATGCCGTGAGGCTGGTACTGCAGCAGACTAAAAATCACTGCACTATAATGGCGACAGTAAACTGCTGCAACACTGCGGCGACGAGAGGAATAGAATGGAGTCAGTGACAAAATAATTTATAGATTAAGAGCCTTTACTTTCACCAGCTCACAACAACTTTTGTGGCATATTCCAAATACATAATAACTGAATTTAGTTTATGTGAGCATAAATCAAATAATATGAACGTCCCAGTTTTGTAGGACTGCATGGCGTCAGTAAAAAGGAAGTGATGCAACTGCAGAGATGAGAGCGACAGGATGGAGTTAATGAGAAAATGGAGATTTGATAAATGAGTAGCCCTTCATCCCCCTCCCCCACACACAATCTATTTGAAAAATCCCTAACACAGAGTATCTATAATTCTGCCTACTTGGGAATAAATGAACTATTATGAATTTTCCATATTTGTAGGAATGCATGAAACTATGGAGTCCTTCCAGAAAACTCGGTCTCTGAGAAACTGATTAAGTGAGAGAAGTAATGTGACCTCTCTGTGAAAGATCGAGAAAAAGAAATTAAAATTAGCAAGTGAGAATATGAAAAAAAAAAAAAAATGAACTTGAATGTACAGTCGGCATCAGAAGCCCTAGTGAAAAGTAGAGTTGTCAGGGCAGTTTACAATGATGACAATTATCTGAGGCCAAAAAAGTCATCACTGATGCCTGCTTCTAATTACCCTCACTTTATTTTTTTCGAAATTCATAGAAGTCATGGAGATGAGGAGAGGTGTTTTGATGGCCACTTTACAGTAGGATACGTTGGGGTAAGACAGTGGGATTCAGTGTCAGTTGTTTCTGTTTCTATAGTTTATTGGTCACATTATGTTAAACGAGTCCCATGAGACTAAAAGCAAAGATACTGTACGATGATATACATTACCAAATGCAAATCCCGAGAGCAATTTATTAAAAAATCCAAAAATATTTAATACTTGGACTTGCTGAGCAGGCGTGGGGCTCCCTTCTTTTTGGGGCGGGGGGAGTGGGCCTATCTACCACTGGGGCAAAGCCCCTGGTCATTAAGGCCAGATATATATATATATATATATATATATATATATATATATATATATATCTATATATATATATATATATATATATATATATATATATATATATATATATATATATATATACACACACACACACACACACTTCCATGCATATATACAGACACATTCTCATGCACAAGTACAGTCCCTCAAAAAAGTATCCCCACCGCATGAACGCAGGACATCACAATGTGTCGGGCGATTGAAGCAATGTCGGTATTGTCAGCAAGCCTGGCTCTCTCAAATATCACGATAGATTCGGTACCTCACATCTAGATCCGAAGTTTGAGTCGAGGATTTCAGATATCCGATACAGAGTCTATATTGTTATGTTCTACTCATACAGGCTATGCATCGGAAATACATGAATAATCCCATTTCATATATCCGAGATAATTCTCTTATTATATTTCACAAGGGCATAATGTTTCCATACGACACTTTAACTCGTACACCGCTGCGCCGTATGTAAACCGGGGCTACTAACAGATCTCACGCTCACTTAATATTTTCCATATTTCTTCGTTCGTTGTGTCAGATTGACTCACGGCACCTTTGGGAGGATACTTTTTTGAGCGAGTGTATATATATATATATATATATATATATATATATATATATATGTATGTATATATATATATATATATATATATATATAATTTTTTTTTTGTATTTTTTGTATTATTTTTTGTGGGTTTTATATTTTAAACCTTACAATACTTATAAAGAGAAACCTAATCTAAAGACCCTACAACTAATCACTTATCAGACAAATCGCTAACCTATACTAAATCCTGCAGAGACAAATAACTAGACCTACACTAATGGTAAAAATACCTCGACCAAGAGAACACCATCGACTGCAGATATGTAATGCCTTTCTACATTACATACCTGCACTCATCACCTGGTGACTGTCAGTCGAGGCACAACCTAATATAGGGGACATCAATATATGAAAAGGAACCAGACGAGTCAGGAACATTTCCATATAAGTCAGCTGTCGGCCCTAATTAGAACAACGTAAACACGATGGTATAATATATTTACGTAATATGTTCAAAAAGTGAAGGACCTCGCCCAGCAGACCCTCATCGACTGCAAATACTCAATGCCTTTCTACATTGCACACTTACACTCATCAACTGGTGACTGTCAGTCTAGGAACGGGGTTTAATGTAGGGGACATCAATATTAGAAACAATCAGTGGGAGAAGGAACTATTTCAAATATGTCAACTGTCAACCCTAATTAATAGTACAATATATACATATTTACCGTTGATAAAAACCATAACCACACAGTTAAAAAGTCACATCACTCTGATCAGTCCGGTCTCTCTCAAGAAAGCCATCAATTTATCAGTCATAACAATGTCCCCATCACCCAGGATGGTGGAAAGGGTGAAGGGGACGTCTGCTGCGCCACAGTGATTTACAAGTGAAGCCCTTTCACGAATAAATCGCCGACAGCGCAGAATGATATGTCTGATATATAACACCGCATCACGGATGTCACAGTGCGGTGGGAATCGTCTTTCCACATAAGGTTTCATGTGCGTTAGGATGGTGGCATTAAGCCGCAAACGAGCCAACACTTTTTCTTCCAGGCGACTGGGACGGTTGGCAGTGTCCCAGTCGCCCAGGTACAGCTTGCATGTTGGAATATTTAGTCTGGTCCACTGACCTTGCCACAGAAGATTTATTGATTTCTTTCCGAGAGAGAGACTCGACCGTAGATCACGAGGAACGTCTCAAGTCTCCTCGAGCTCTACAGCCAACTTTGCAAGTAAGTCAGCCTGCTCATTGCCGTAGATACGATAATGACCAGGCACCCAGATCAGCGTGAAGGACTTGTTGCATGAATGCAGTTTATTAACGATGCGGCCCTGGATCTCATTAGAATCCGAAGTGCAAGAAACAATTGCCTGAAGGGCTGATTTTGAATCTGAAAATATGACAAATGAGTCATGCCTAGAATTGAAAGCATAGTCTATGGCTTTGTCAACAGCAAAAAGTTCGGAGGTAAACACAGATGTATGAGTCGGCAACCGATACCTGAGGGCACATTCGGTCCACCACACACTAGCACCCACACATTCACTCGACTTGGAACCGTCAGTGTATAATTGGTGGGACCCCAAGTGACGCACGATGATGTTACGAAACAAGTGGTGGACCTCCGCCTCCGGCGCCTTGGCCTTTGATGCTGGGAGCCACGACACATCAACAGTGAAACCAGGTGGCTGCCAAGGCGCTATATTTTTAAACACCAACTTGTCACAGTCACTGAGGTCCACACAAAGCTCCTGAGTAAGTGAGTGGCCGACGCACCCCCACCCCACCCCCGCATAAGATGGTGGTATTGACGCAGGGGGGTACAGGCCACATTGCCGATATTACTTTTCCTTGATGTTCTTAACCCGAACGATAATGTCAGGTGGTCACGGCGAATATGGAGGGGAGTGGGGCTCCCGGCGGCAATTCCGGCAAACTTCCTTATACGTCAGGCAATGCACATGGACTGAAGACATCGTGGTGTTCCAATTTCACATTGGTTCAGCACACAAAAATAACCCAGGCCTACATCGTTTCGTTATAAGGAGTTGTAACGTCACCTGCACACCATCTTAATTTTTTTTCCCTTGGGCTGGAAAAGGACGCGATGGTGATGATGATGAATTTGTGTATTTAAACCTTACCCTAAGATCATATTCTATGCCAGTCTTACTACCGCCGTATAATTTCAGTCAGTTTTTAAGTGAAGTGAGCACTGCCCGCCCACCCACCAACAAAATACTACTACTACTACTAATAATAATAATAATAATAATAATAATAATAAATAAAATCTTAGTTAACTTCCTGTGTTAGATAATGTTTACATTATGCTTGTTTCTTCCTGAAAATTTTATTAGCAAACAGGAGACCATTCTTAGTCCAGGGATTAAAGATTAGCTTCTGTAAAAAAAAAAAAAAAAAAAAAAAAAACATTGGCTTAAGGTTTAAAATTAAAATCTATATTTAATTTTCAAGTCTTCCAAGCAGTTAGTGACAAGACTGCTCGATCATGAACTGTCACTGGGGTAATATATCTTTTAATATTCCTGGCAACAGTAATTTTGCCAGAGGGATTAAAGTAAATCAAAAGCATGTGGAGTAAGGACGACAATTTCGAAGGCCTCAGTGATAAAAGAATGGATTTGAATTGAACGATTGGCTGATTACAAAGTGGATATTAAGCACTGTAGATCAGGATCGATGATATGTACTGTTCATGTATCTCAATCCCACACATCCAAAATACTGGTGAAAATAGGTTTACTATGATGACAATGGTAACGATGATAATGATAATAATGATGATACTGATAATGATACTCACTTCATTCTCTTGGTCTAACTGTTGTGTTCAAACAGTTACCCAGTGAGAGCAATGAGGGTCTTTCAGTACTAAACCAACGTTGACTAGCCCGCGGTAACCCCGCCTAGCTTAGGAAAAGATGGGACTGGGACTACCTGTTATTGGATACAAAGTGAGGCGAATATGTGTGAGATGAAAGGGAAATAACAGTTATATAGAAATGCATGAAGAGTATTGAGTAAAATGGATGACGGTTTCTGGGATGGAATTCCTGATGTAAGGTGAAAGGATGTTTATAATCAAATCCCTTTGGTCATCAATCGTCGCGAAGGAATTATGGAACGAGACCGATGCATATCCATCCAGTACTCATCACTGCTAGATTAGTTATCCTTTGTCCGTGACGGAACTCAGCTACCCAATCGTCCCCTTCATTGATTTACGGTTAGTTGGACCCTGGTGAATATTACTCTACTAATCTATTCACGTGAGGCCGGGGATACTCATCATCATCATCATATCCTTCCTTCAAACCACATCCTGTATTTCTAATGTTGATGGGAGAGCGACCATTCTGATGACTGTTAAGAGGGGTGGAGTCCTCCTTGTATGTGCGTCTTCATTCATACGTCATCGATCCATACATAAACCCATCAATTCATTTCCTTCAACGTATGCAAAGAGCTAATAATCTATAACAACTTAAATACCTCATAACAACTTAAGTGCCTCATAAAAGCAACAGTAGTATTTTTTGCCAAATATATAACAACATATATGCTTGCAAAAGTCGGTACCATGATTTTCATTCAGTAATTTATGTATTAATATGTTCGTCATGCAATAACTTTCTCCATAATATAATAAGAAACATGTGCGAGTATTTTTGTACGCAGGACAAACTATAAAAAAAAAAGTAAATCATTCAGTTGGTCATTAGATGAGGGGATGGGCAAGAACGTTGTCATATTGGGTTGGAGCCGATTTCTGTATTATGATTAACACTGGTTGTCCTGTCCAATTATTACATGTATCTCCCTTGCGCGCGCGCGCACACACACACACACACACACACACACACACACACACACACACACACACAGATTATGTTATTGCACCTGTGGCCAATTTTTGAATCACTTAAGATTAATTTACAATGTTTTTACCCTCAGAGTCATCCTGGCTTTGCATAAGGCTATTTCTCCCAGAGAGAGAGAGAGAGAGAGAGTGAGTGTGTGTGTGTGTGTGTGTGTGTTAAATATATTGCTGCCATGATTTCAAGTAAGAGTAAGCCAGGGTGGAACTGAAGTTAGCTGGGGAGTGAAAGATAAAAATGGTAGATTACTAGTGGAGAAGAGAGAAAAAGTGAGCAGATGGAGAGAACAATTTAAGGAATTGTTGAACATAGAGTATGGAAGTAATGCGAGTATAAGTGGCTGAGGAATGGCTAGGAGAAGGAGGGAGGTGAGAAGACAGGAAGAAATCTGTAGGATAGAAGTTGTGGAGGCAATGAAAAAAGTCGAATTGGGGAAAGCCCCAGGAATTGATGAAGTGTGTGGTGAAGTGCTGAAGCATGGGGGATAGTAGTAAAATGGATGTGGAAGATGTGCAGATTGGCCTGGGAGGAAGGTAGAGTCCCGGAGGATTGGAAATCAGGTATAATTATTTCCTTGTACAAAGGAAAAGGGGAAAAAGAAGTGTGTGGTAAGCATAGGGGCATTTGTCTTCTTAGTATCACAGGAAAAGTGTATGGTAAGATATTCATTGACAGAGTTAGAGAAAGAACAGAGGAATTAGTTGGAGAAGAACAGGCAGGCTTTGGAAAGGGAAGAGGTTGTGTAGATCAGATATTCATTCTTAGATCTTTAGTGGAAAAGTTTCTAGAGAAGAGAAAGAAGTTGTATGCGGCATTCATGGTTTTGGAGAAAGCATATGACAGGGTGGATAGACAAGGATTGTGGAAAGTATTAAGAATATATGGAGTAGATGGGAAGTTGTTGAATGCTGCGAAGCATATGTATGATGGTGATAAGGCTGCAGTGCGTGTGGATGGTGAACTGAGTGAATTTTTCTCTTTGAAGGTTGGGTTGAAACAGGGATGTGTCATGTCTCCATGGTTGTTCAATCTGTACATGGATGGGGTAATAAAAGAGGTACAAGGTAGGGTAGTGGATTTTGGAGTGGCCCTGGTTAGAGAGGGTAGTGTTTGGAAACTCTCTGTACTGTTGTTTGCAGATGATACTGTGTTGTTGAGTGAAGACGAAGGGGAGATGCAAGGCTTGGTGGATGAGTTTGGGAGAGTGTGTAAGAAACGGAATCTATAGGTGAATGTAGGAAAGAGTTAAGTGATGGTTTTTGAGATAGGTGAAGTCAGTGAATGTACAGTGAGGTTGGATGGTAAGGAATTGGAAAATGTGAGTACGTTTAAGTACTTGGGTAGTGTGATGAGTAAGGATGGAGGTTTGGAGGGTGAAGTGCTTGAAAGGGTACAACAAGGAAGAAAGGTTGCTGGTTCCTTGAAAGCAGTGATAAGAAACAGGGAAGTGAGCATGGAAGTGAAAAAGTTACTACATGACAGTATTATGATACCAACTCTAACGTATGGAAGTGAAGCTTGGACTTTGTTGGAAGGACACAAGGCAAGAGTGAGAGGAGCCAATGGAGTCACATGGAGAGACAGGCTGACAAATGAGGATATAAAGGAGCGTTGTGGTGTGGATGTGATAAGATGCGTTAGGAGGAATACACTGAGGTGATTTGGCCATGTGGAGATGATGGAGGATGAAAGACTGATGAGGAGAGTGTATGTGAGTGAAGTGAAGTGGGGGAGAGGGATAGGGAGGCCGAGGATGAGATGGAGGGATGGGGTGGAGAGGAATATGAGAGAGGGGTGTGTGAGTTGGGAGCAGGGCAGTGAAATGGAGGGGGACAGGGCGACGTGGAGGCGATTTGTTTGTGGCCACCCCGAACGGGATTGAGGCGTCTGGCAATAGATAGATAGATAAATTCCAATATGTTTTCTTCGACAAGGATAGTATGTTTTCACCCCTGTTTGTGTTTTTTGTTTCTCTATTAGCAGGATTACTCAAAAACTACAAGGGAGATTTGGACCAAATTTGGCGGGCAAATAGTCCATGTCGCAGGGAACAATCGATTAAATTTTCGGACCGATCCGGATCGATTTACAGATCCTGGATCCAAAAAACTTTTTATGAAACCCTAATTAGCTATGAGAAACCCTCATCCATTGTGAAGAGTCGTTTGGGAATTACGTTGCCATTGTCGGAGAGATACGCTCCACTGAGTGTCCCTCTAGTTGCCACAATATTTTCATCTCAATATCACAGTGTACTGAAAGTTTCTGCTATGTTTAAGGTGACCAGAGTCCCGCTTTTAGGCGGGACAGTCCCGCTTTTTGGACGTCTGTCCCGATTTTTTAATTGTGACTAGAATGTCCCGTTTTTTTAGCAAATTTTCTTAAATGTCCCGCTTTTACAAAATTACTATTGCATTAGGTAAAACATGACTTTTATGAAATTAGGATGAATTAGAAAAATTATGCATAATCCTAACCAAGTGAAATACCTAATTGTTAATATAAAATCTGTAATACTCACTAGCTGGTAGTTTGATCGGCCCATTCACTGTACCGTAAGGTATGTTCGGAGTTATATATATATATATATATATATATATATTTTGCCAGACGCCTCAATCCCGTTTAGGGTGGCCACAAACAAATCGCCTCCAAGTCGCCCTGTCCCCCGCCATCTCACTGCCCTGGTCTCAACTCACCCCCCCCTCGCTCATATAGCTCTCCACCCCATCCCTCCATCTCATCATATATATATATATACATATATATATATATATATATATATATATATATATATATATATATATATACACACACACACACGCACATATATATATATATATATATATATACACACACACACACGCACGCACGCACGCACGCGCGCGATAGTGTCCCGCTTTTAGTTCCAATAAATCTGGTCACCTTAGGGTCCTTCCATTTTATTCAGATGATTTGGGCTTTGTCCTTTGCGGGAGTTCCCCTTCGAGCGACACTGCCGAATCTGTACCAAAACACACATCTCTGTCTCATGTCAGCTATTTGCTACTTCTAAATGAAATTTATGTACAGTATATATATATATATATATATATATATATATATATATATATATATATAATTCTCTAATATGGCTATATAGTGTAAGAAAATGCCTATTGTTTTTAACAATAACAATGACTTTTTATAAATACCTCAACACTTGGCACCGGTGATTTTCAACGTTGTCGGGCTTTTAGGTGAGTCAGTGAGGGTAGGTCAGGTGTCAATCCGCAGGTCACTTTCTCTGACCGCCATTAAAAGATAAGCTCCTACCCCTGCTACCCGCCCTCGTCTGCTCCACAATCGAGAAAAAGAACTTATTTACAGCGTAAATAAGTATTTTTTAGAAGAGAAGGCAAACAGGGGACCTATAATTGATCTCTCAAAAGCTGTTGCTCGAAGAGCAAAGCCCACCAACGTGAGTGAAGTAACAGTCAGACAAATTTGCTCTTCCTTCAATCACGCCTGCATTACACAAAATTAATCTTTGATACATTCCGGTTATGCCACCAAGTCTATTGCTGATATATCATGCAGTGTTGTGCAACATTGTATTATGATTTTGGTGTGTTGTCTGTCTTGATCATATGACCAGTCTTTACATACATCAGCACGATAGTATGGTGTCTGTCGTTCAATGCACTGTCCTAATTCACAACTGCTTATATATCAAAGAAATACTGAAAAGAAAAAATAGCGAGAATATATACCAGTATATGTTCGTAGATAGACGGAAGATGCTTGTGTGGATTACATGCGGTGAGGTACATACTGCAGCAGACTAAAGATCACTGCACTATAATGGCGATAGTAAAGTGCTGCAACACTGCGGCGACGAGAGGGTTATAATGGAGTCAACGACAAAAGATTTGATAGATTAATAACCTATCATTCCACCAGCTCACGAGAAGCTTAATATCGAACATTCTATCTATCTATCTATTGCCAGACGCCTCAATCCCGTTTGGGGTGGCCACAAACAAATCGCCTCCAAGTCGCCCTGTCCCCCGCCATTTCACTCCCCTGCTCCCAGCTCACACACCCCTCTCTCATATACCTCTCCACCCCATCCCTCCATCTCATCCTCGGCCTCCCCCTCCCTCTTTCCCCCTCCACCTCACTCACATACACTATCTTCGTCAGTCTTTCACCCTCCATCCTCTCCACATGGCCAAACCACCTCAGTGTGTTCCTCATAACGCTTCCTATCACATCCACATCAACACCACAACGCTCCTTTATATCCTCATTCGTCAGCCTGTCTCTCCATGTGACTCCACAGGCTCCTCTTAAATAACTCATTTCCACTGCTCTCACTCTTGACTTGTGTCCTTCCAACAACGTCCAAGCTTCACTTCCGTACGTTAGAGTTGGTATCACAATACTGTCATGTAGTAACTTTTTCACTTCCATGCTCACTTCCCTGTTTCTTATCACTGCTTTCAAGGAACAAGCAACCTTTCTTCCCTGCTGTACCCTTTCAAGCACTTCACCCTCCAAACCTCCATCCTTACTCATCACACTACCCAAGTACTTAAACGTACTCACACATTCCAATTCCTCACCATCCAACCTCGCTGTACATTCACTGACTTCACCTCTCTCAAAGACCATCACTTTACTCTTCCCTACATTTACCTTTAGATTCCGTTTCTTACACACTCCCCAAACTCATCCACCAAGCCTTGCAGCTCTCCTTCGTCTTCACTCAACAACACAGTATCATCTGCAAACAACAGTACAGGGAGTTTCCAAACACTATCCTCTCTCACCATGGCCACTCCAACATCCACTACCCTACCTTGTACCTCTTTTATTACCCCATCCATGTACAGATTGAACAGCCATGGAGACATGACACATCCCTGTTTCAACCCAACCTTCAAAGAGAAAAATTCACTTAGATCACCATCCACACGAACTGCAGCCTTCGCACCCTCGTACATACTCTTCACAGCATTCAACAACTTTCCATCTACTCCATATATTCTTAACACTTTCCACAATCAGAATACATAATAACTGAATTTAGTTTATATGAGTCTAAAACGAATATTATGAGTTTCCCAGATTTGTAGGAGTGCTTTCCGATAGTAAAGACGAAATGATGCAACAGTGCAGAGATGAGGGCTACAGGATGGAGTTAATGAGAAAGGGAGATTTGATAAATGAGTAGCCCTTCATTCCACACACACACACACACACACACACACACACACACTATGTTAAAAATCTATAACACATAGAATCTATAATTCAGCCCACGTGGGAATAATAAACTGTTGTGAATTTTCCATATTTGTAGGAATGCATGAAATATGGTGTAGTTAACACTCGGTCTCTGAGAAACTGATGTGAGAAAAGTTATGTGACCTCTCTGTGGAACATCAAGAGAAAGAAGTAAAACTAAAATTATATAAAGGGATACGAAAAAAAAGAAGAAGAACTTGCATGTACAGTCGGCATCAAAAGCCTTAGTGAAAAGTCGTGTTGTCAATCCAGGGCAGACTACAATGATGACAATTATCTGGGGCCTATAAAGCTGTCAGTGTTGCCTGCTTCTAATTACCCTCACTTTATTTTTTTTTCGAAATCCATAGAGAGAAGTCCTGGAGATGAGGATAGGTATTTTGATAGCCACTTTACAGTAGGATACGTAAGAGGAAGAGAGAGGGATTCAACGTAAGCTGTTTCTGTTTCTTTAGTCTATTGGTTACAGTGTTGCCAGATCGAGCTGCCAGAAATTCCCTAGATTCGCCAACAAAATTTCCCTCTTTAGCCCTTTATTTCTATCATCTTTATATATATATATATATATATATATATATATACTATTATAATCTTATATTGATGTAAACTCTTCTTGCTCATTACATAATTTAAAAAGCCAGCTATTCTTGCTGAAAATCACTCGTTTTATACATGTCAGATGTCATAAGCTCCAAGTGGAATGGTGTTATTTCAAAGTTGTAAACAGATGAAGTTTCTAAAGTTTTCTTGGCATGAAGCATTTTATTTAATGCTTCTGTGCTCAGTGAATTTCTAACTTTGGATTTCATTAGGTTCAGTTTAGAAAACACCCTTTCAACACTTGCACTTGAATGTGGCAAACACGGCAATTTTTTCATTAAATTTCCAACAAGTGGTAATAATGGTGTATCATCACCTTTTTTCAGGTCGCCAATTCTTTGCCAGAGTTTGTAAGCACTAATATTATGTATTACATTCAGTTTGTGTTTTTGAGTAAACGCCACCCACTGTCTATCTTGTTTATGTCGTTTTCAGGCACCAGGTTTGGGAAATAAACCGCTAATGAGGCAATAGATGGAACAATTTTCATCAGTTCATTTTGTGGGTCTAAAGCTTTGAGGTTTGTGAATACTGGGTCCTTCACACACACACACACACACACACACACACACACGGCATCGTCGGAGGTGGACGTCTGTACCGGCGCTCCATACCAGCTCAACACGGCCAGAGGCATTACCTAAAGAAGTATCTTTGAATGAGTCAAGCTCTGTACCAGGTTAGACTAAATGATTTTTCATTATTAAAAGGAAAAGAAATAATAAGTTTAAATAAGACTGGTTCAACAACAAAGAACCACGATGCGTTGAGTCAGCTGGGTTTGTTTATACTACAGCAAGACGGGGAAAGCGTGCATGCTTTGTAAGTACACACTCTGTTCATTTAGTATTACAAAATGGATACATACTTCAGTAAAACAAATTTGGAAAAGAAAAGGGATAAAAGTAAAAAGCAAAATGATGATTTCTACCAAGAACTGGTTGAAGTGGAGACTCACAATAGACTGGTTGAATGTGTACACAAACTAGAAATGGCTTTCAAAAATGAAATTGATAAAATAAAGAAGCAAATGCACTTGCAAAAGGAAGAGATAGAAAAACTGGGAAGGGAGGCCAATAAGAAAGACACAACCATCAGTGAACTAACAGTGGAATTGAATACCCTTAGGAAGAAAGTGAGTGAAATGGGAAGTACAGTAGTTAATCACGTGAGTGTTATAGAAGAGTTAAAAAATGACAGAGACAATTAGACAAGCAAGCAGTCTTATGGACCAGAGCAGTGATATTGAGGAGAAGATAACACAGGTGAATGAAGCTGTGCAAAGCTACAAAAATGATGTAGAAATCACGTATGCTGAAATGGTGAAAGTAAAGAAAGACTTAGAAACAAGGGTGGAGGAAAAAAACATTAAAAAGGAAGTGAAAAGAATAATCCAAAACAATCCAAAGTTAGTCAGAGATTCAGTAGAAATAAATAAATCAATAGTAATCACTGGTATAGAAGAGGAAGAAATTAAAAACAAAATCACTAGAGACAAAAAGGAGATGGCAAATGTAATGAGCTTACTGAAAGAAGTATCAGAGGAAATCTGTAGTAAAGACAGAGGAACACAAAAGGTTAGGGAAATACGAGAAAAGCAAGACAAGACCTCAAAAGGTGACTTTCCAGAGTGTAAACACTGTGGAAGAGATACTAAAAAATGCAAAGAATCTTATGGAAAAAGAGGAGTTCAAAAATGTATGGATAAAAAGATGTCTAACACAAGAGGAACTGGAATTACTGAAAGAGAAAAGGGAGGAAGCAAAAACAAAAAATGAGGGAAGATCAGAAGAGGACAAGAAGAAATTTTTTTACAAAGTAATAGGATTGCAGGTACGAAAGTGGTACACAAACAGGATGGAAGAAAAATGAGGAAGTTAGTAGAACCATGTCATGACAAGTATATAAACAAGATGATAAAGTTGATGTACTCAAATGTGGATGGAATGGTATCTAAATTACTAGAGATGAATGATTATGTCAGAGAAAATGAACCACAAATAATATGCCTAACTGAGACAAAATTAACACCAAGGATATCCAATGACATACTAAACTTAGAGGAATACAATATATGGAGAAGAGACAGAAATTTTAAAAAAGGAGGAGGAATTATAATATTAACTAAGAAAAATCTAAAAGTCAAGGAAATAAACCTAGATATACCATCACAAGTAGAACTGATTGCAGTAGAGATCGACACATCTGAAGGTAAAGTAATTGTAGCCAATTTGTATATGCCACCCAGATCAAACACATGGGAAAGAGACGAATATGAGGACCTGGCAGAGAGTACAATTCAGAGTATAAGATCCTTGCTACATAAAATGGAAGAGAAATCGGAAAGAATTATACTAACTGGGGATTTCAATACAAATATAAATTGGAATACTCTAGATATAAATAGCCAAGAAAGCTGTTGGGACCAAAAGCTCCTGGATCTCGTACAAGAGTTTTTCTTAACGCAACATGTGAGGGAAACCACTAGAAAAAGAGGACTTGATGTACCTTCAGTGCTAGATCTAATATTTACTAGGCAAGAAAATGATATTGACAGTTTAATATATCACCCTCCACTCGGCAAAAGCGATCATGCAGTACTAAATTATAACTTCAGGATAGCATATGACATAGTAAACAGCAATGACAGTTACAAAAAGAGACTAAACTATAAAAAGGGAAATTATCAAGACCTAAAGAAGTATTTCTTAGAAGCTGATTGGGAAAATGAGCTTAGAGGACAAGATTTAAATCTATCTATCTATCTATCTATTGCCAGACGCCTCAATCCCGTTTGGGGTGGCCACAAACAAATCGCCTCCAAATCACCCTGTCCCCCGCCATTTCACTGCCCTGCTCCCAACTCACACCCCCCTCTCTCATATACCTCTCCACCCCATCCCTCCATCTCATCCTCGGTCTCCCCCTCCCTCTTCCACCCTCCACCTCACTCACATACACTCTCTTCGTCAATCTTTCACCCTCCATCCTCTCCACATGGCCAAACCACCTCAGTGTGTTCCTCACAACGCTTCCTATCACATCCACATCCACACCACAACGCTCCTTTATATCCTCATTCGTCAGCCTGTCTCTCCACGTGACTCCACAGGCTCCTCTTAAATAACTCATTTCCACTGCTCTCACTCTTGACTTGTGTCCTTCCAACAATGTCCAAGCTTCACTTCCGTACGTTAGAGTTGGTATCACAATACTGTCATGTAGTAACTTTTTTACTTCCATGCTCACTTCCCTGTTTCTTATCACTGCTTTTAAGGAACCAGCAACCTTTCTTTCCTGCTGTACCCTTTCAAGCACTTCACCCTCCAAACCTGTATATAAAAAATTTTGTGAATTTTATGAAATAGGAGTCCAGAAGTACATCCCACAGCACAAAGAAACAGATAAGAAAATACAGAAATGGTTCAATACAGAATGTAAAAAATCAAAAGAAAGAAGAGATTTGTTGTGGAATAGATACAGAAGACACAATAGTGAAAGGGCGTATAATAATTACAAACAGGCAAGAAACGACTATACAAGAATAAGGAGGGAAGCCCAAAAACAGTTTGAGGAGGATATAATAAATAAAAGTAGTGATCAACCAAAGCTGTTTTACAGCTATATCAGAAGCAAAACCAAAGTAAAAGATATAATACAATCCATCACGGACGAGGGAATCACTTGTACACAAGAGAAAGATATTTGTGAAGTACTAAATAAGAATATCCAATTAGTTTTTACAGGAGAAAAAAATTTTGAGAGGGAATATGTGGAACACGCATGTCCACACATACTACCAGATATACAAATAGCAGAAAAAGTAATACAAGAGGAGTTAAGTAGATTAGACAGAAGAAAAGCAAGTGGTCCTGATGAAATTTCATGTTGTGTGTTACGAGAATGTGCAAAGGAGTTAAGTAAACCATTATTTTTAATTTTCAAGAAATCCTTGAGTCAAGGGAAACTACCTGATATTTGGAAAAAAGCAAATATAGTCCCCTTATTCAAGAAAGGAAATAGACAAAATCCTCTCAACTACCGACCAGTATCACTGACCAGTGTTGTAAGCAAGGTATTAGAAAAACTTATAAGAAAAGCTTGGGTAAATCATCTAGAAGAACACAGTATGATAACAGAAAGACAGTTTGGTTTCAGAAAAGGAAAATCATGTGTTACTAATCTGTTGAGCTACTATGACAGAGTAACATAAATCATCTAGAAGAACACAGTATGATAACAGAAAGACAGTTTGGTTTCAGAAAAGGAAAATCATGTGTTACTAATCTGTTGAGCTACTATGACAGAGTAACAAACACAATACAGGAAAGGGAAGGATGGGTGGACAGTACCTATTTAGATTTCAAGAAAGCTTTTGACACAGTACCACACCAAAGACTTTTATGGAAGCTGTACCATCAAGGAGGAATTCGAGGCAAACTGTTTTGTTGGATGCAAGACTTTCTCATAAAAAGAGAAATGAGGACAGTACTAAGAGGAAACTACTCATCATGGAAAGAAGTGACTAGTGGAGTACCACAGGGTTCGGTGCTGGCACCAATCATGTTTCTAGTGTACATAAATGATATAAACAGTAACACTGGAAATGAGAGCTATCTGAATATGTTTGCAGATGATGCAAAAATACAAAGGAGAATTACTAGCACAGACTCTTGTAGGGAGCTACAAGAAGAATTAAATAGACTTCATGAATGGAGTAGTACATGGCAAATGGAATTCAATGTGGACAAGTGTCATGTAATCAAGTTTGGTAAAAGTGGAAAAAGACCTGATTGGGATTATAAGTTAGGAAATAAAACCCTATACACATCAGAGAGAAAGACCTAGGTGTGATTATCAATAACAGACTATCTCCGGCTGACCACATCAGCGAGAAGGTACGGAACATGTATACACTGCTTGCAAATATGAGAATAGCATTCACATACATAAATGAAGACATGCTAAGAAGGATAATAACATCATTCATTAGACCAACCCTGGAATATGCATCAACAGTCTGGAGTCCTCATCTCAAAAAGCATATAGACAAGATTGAAGAAGTTCAAAGGGCCGCTACAAGATGGATACCAAGCTTAAGGGACCTAAGCTACGAAGAAAGACTAAATAAACTGAATCTACCAACACTACAGGAGAGAAGGAAAAGAGGTGACATGATAATGCTATATAAGTGCATATCAGGAAAAGAGAAAATAGACATAAATGATTACTTAATATATGGAGAAGCATCAGCAAGAGGACACTGCAAAAAACTGCATAAGAAGAGAGGTGATAAAGACGTAAGGAAATTCAGTTTCCCAAACAGAGCAATTGATCAATGGAATGCACTACCGAATGAAACAGTGTGTGCCAAAACAATTCACAAATTTAAGGATATGTACGATAAATATGGTCTAAGACACGGGACAATACGAGCTTGACTCATTCCTGTAAAGATACAATTAGGTAAGAACACACACACACACACACACACACACACACACACACACACACACACCTGTGCTAGAATGGGCAATCCCTTTCCTCTTGTGACCTGTATTTCCTTACCCAACATTCCTTCTCTCTCATTAAGGATTTCCCACTCCACCTGTCCCTTGATT
Organism: Coenobita brevimanus; assembly: GCF_032717465.1. Classification (NCBI taxonomy): domain Eukaryota; kingdom Metazoa; phylum Arthropoda; class Malacostraca; order Decapoda; family Coenobitidae; genus Coenobita; species Coenobita brevimanus. Next base: position 5,155,689 of record NC_137058.1, read on the forward strand.
CCGTCCTTGAGCAAGTTGTGCCGTGATCTGTAATCCCTTTCACCTGGACCTCACCTTACTTACCGTACCTGCCCCTCCTATCACCCCTAGCCAATTCCTCATCCCTCCTTATACCTCCCTTGCATTCTGCTCTCTCTCTCTCTCTCTCTCTCTCTCTCTCTCTCTCTCTCTCTCTCAGTAATTTTCGAATTTCCCTATACTTTTTGGTGTATTCTGAATTTTCTTCCGTTTCCCTGTAGAAAAATCAATTTCCCCAAAACAGGGAAATTTCCCTGTATCTGGCAACACTGATTGGTCACATGACGTTAAAGGAGTCCCATGAGATTAAAAACAAAGATATTGTACGATGATATACATTACCAAATATAAATCCCGAGAACAATTTATTAAAACTCCAAAAACATTTAACATTTACGATTCCTGGGCAGGCGTGGGGCTGCTGCTGGAAAACTTCCTCAGATGTTATTGTTAGGTAATGCACATGGACTGACACCATCGTGGTGTCTCAATTTCACAGAGGTTCAGCACACAAAAATATCCAAGTCCTATATCGTTTAGTTACAAGGAGTTACGTCACCTGCACACCATCTTAATTTTTTCCCTCTTGGGCTGGAAAAGGACGGGAGGGTGATGATGAATTTGTGTATTTAATCCTTACCCTAAGATCATTATATTGTATGCCAGTCTTAATACAGCCGTACAATTTCAGTCAGTTTCTAAGTGAAGTGTGCACTGCCCGCCCACCCATGATCATCTTCATCATCATCATCATCATCATAATAATAATAATAATAATAATAATAATAAATAACATCTTAGTGAACTTCATGTGTGAGATAATGTTTACGTTATGCTTGCTTCTTCCAGAGGATTTAATTAGCAAACGGGAGACCATTCTTAGTCCAGGGATTAAAGATTAGCTTGTTAAAAGAAAAAAAGAAAAAAACAAAGACAAAAAAAAAAAAAACTCATTGGCTCAAGATTTAAGATCAAAATCTATATTTAATTTTCATTTCTTTTAAGAAATTAGTGACAAGACTGTTCGAGCATCAACTGTCAATGGGGAAACATATCTTTTAATAATCCTGACAACAGTAATTTTGCCCGATGGTTTAAAATAAATCAAAAGCATGTGGAGTAAGGACGACAATTTCGAAGGCCTCAGTGATAAAAGAATGGATTTGAATTGAATGATTGCCTGATTACAAAGTGGATATTAAGCACTGTAGATCAGCATCGATGATATGTACTGTTCATGTATCTCAATCCTACACATCCAAAATGCTGGTGAAAATGGGTTTACTGTGATGATAATGGTAACGATGATAATGATAATAATGATGATGATATTGATTCCAATACTCACTTCATTCTCTTGGTCTAACTGTCGTCTTCAAGCAGTTAGCCAGTGAGAGCAATGAGAGTCTTTCAGTACCAAGTCAACGTTGACTAGCCCACGGTAACCCCGCCTCGCATAGGAAAAGATGGGACTGGGACTACCTGTTATTGAATAGGAAGTGAGGCGAATAAGTGTGAGATGAAAGGGGAAAAACAGTTATATAGCAGTGCATGAAGAGTTTTGAGTAAAATGGATCACGGTTTCTGGGATGGAATTTCTGATGTGAGGTGGCTGGATGTATGTAATCAAATCTCCTTGGTCATCAGTCGTCGCGCAGGAATTATCGAACGAGACCAATGCATGTCCATTCAATACTCATCATTGCTAGATTTGTTACCCTTTGTCCGTGGCGGAGCTTAGCTGTACCCAATCGTCCCCTTCATTGATTTACGGTTACTTGGAACCTGGTGAACATTACTCCATTAATCTGTTCACGTGAGGCCGGGGATACTCATCATCATCATCATCATCATCATCATCATATCCCTCTTTCAAACCACATCCTGTATTTCTAACGTTGATGGGAAAGCAACCATTCTGATAACTGTTAAGAGGGGGGGGGGGATGACACAGTCCTCCTTGTTATGTGCGTCTTCATTCATTCGTCATCGATACATACATCCACCCATCGATTCATTTCCTTCTGAATCCTTCACCATATACAGAGAGCTAATAAACTATAATGACTTAAGTGCAACGTACTTACGTCAATTCAGGCCTCATAAAAGCAACAGTAGTATTTCTTGCCAAATATATGATAACATACATTCTTGAAACATTTCGTACCATGATTTTCATTCAGTAATTTATGTATTAATATGTTCGTTGTTCAATAACTTTCTCCATAATATGATAAGGAACATGTGCGAGTATTTTTTGATGCAGGACAAATTATTAAGAAAAAAAAAATAGTACATCATTCAGTTGGTCATAAGATGAGATGATGGGCAAGAACGTTGTCATATTGGGTTGGAGCCGATTACTGTATTACTATCAATTTATTACATGTATATCCATGAAGCGCGCGCGCGCACACACACACACACACACACACACACACACGAGAGAGAGAGAGAGAGAGAGAGAGAGAGAGAGAGAGAGAGAGCGCAATTATTTTATTGCACCTGTGGCCAACTTATGATTCACTTAACGTTAATTTACAATGTTATTACCCTCAGAGTCATGCTGTTTATGCATAAGGCTATTTCTCCCACAGTGTGTGTGTGTGTGTGTGTGTGTGTGTGTGTGTTAAATATATTGCTGCCATGATTTGAATGTATTTGTTTTCTTCGACAAGGATAGTATGTTTTCACCCCTGTTTGTTTGTTTGATAGTTTGTTTATTAGCAGGATTACTCAAAAACTACAAGGGAGATTTGAACAAAATCTGGCTGGCAAATAGTCCATGTCCCAGGGAACAATCGATTAAATTTTCGGACCGATCCGGATCGATTTACAGACCCTGGATCCGGAAAAACCCTTTCTGCGAAATCCTAATTAGCGATGAGAAGCCCAATCCCATTATGAAGAGTGCTTTGGAAATTACATTGCTACTGTCGGGAAGATGCGCTCCACTGAGTGCCCGTCTAATCACGTCATAATATTTTCCTCTCATATCACAGTGTACTGAATGTTTATGCTGCATTCAAGTTAATCTTTGATACATTCCGGTTATGCCACCTAGTCTATTGTTGACAAATTATGCAGTGTTGTGCAACATTGTATTATGATTTTGGTGTGTTGTGTCTTTACATACATCAGCACGATAGTATGGTGTCTGTCGTTGAATGTACTGTCCTAATTCACTACTGTTTATATACCAAATAAGTACTGGAAAAAAAAAATAGCGAGAATATATACCGGTATATGTTCGTAGATAGACGGAAAATGCCTGTGTGGATTTCATGCCGTGAAGTTGACACTGCAGCAGATTGAAGATCACTGACTATAATGGTGACAGTATAGTGCTGCAACACTGCGGCAACGAGGGCGTTAGAATGGAGTCAACGATAAAAGATTTGATAGATTAATAACCTATCATTCCACCAGCTCACGAGAAGCTTGATACAGAACATTCGGAATACATAATTAATGATTTTAGTTTATATGAGCCTAAAACGAATATTATGAACTTCCCAGATTTGTAGGAGTGCTTTGCGATAGTAAAGAGGATGTCAAGCAACAGTGCAGAGATGAGGGCTATGGGATGGAGTTAATGAGAAAAGGAGATTTGATACATGAGTTGCCCGTCATTCCACACACACACACACACACACACACACACACACACTGTATGTTAAAAATCTATAACACATAGTACCTGTAATTATGCCTACGTGGGAATAAATGAACTATTATGAATTTTCCATATTTGTGCAAATGCATGAAATATGGTGTAATTTCAGAAGACTCCGTCTCTGAGAAACTGATTTAGTGAGAAAAGTTATGTGACCTCTCTGTGAAAGATCAAGAGAAAGAAGTTAAACTAAAATTATGTAAATGAGGAGAATACGAAACAAAATGATCTTGCACGTATAGTCGGCATCAAAAGCCCAAGTGAAAAGTAGTGTTGTCAATCCAGGGCAGACTACAATGATGACAATTATCTGAGTCCAAAAACGTTGTCAGTGTTCCCTGCTTCTAATTACACTCCCTTAAATTTTTCGAAATCCATAGTCAGAAGTCCTGGAGATGAGGATAGGTGTTTTGACGGCCACTTTACAGTAGGATACCTTGGGGGGGGGGGGACAGAGGGATTCAACGTAAACTGTTTCTGTTTCTATAGTCTATTGGTTAATTTGGTCACATGTTGTTAAAGGAGTTCCACGATATTAAAAGTTAAGAGACTATGTTCCGAAAGAATTTTATTACTCCAAAAATATTTAATATTAGGACTTTGTGACCTGTGGGAACGCTGCCGAAAGATCTCTTTTTTTTTTTTTTTTTAATTTTTTTTTTTTGCCTATCGACCATTGAGGCCGAAGCCTCTGGTCATTAAGGCAAATATATATATATGTATATATATTGACACATATATACATATATATACAAACATATATATATACATACATACATACATACACACATCCATGCATATGAACATACACACTTTCATGCACACGTACATATATATATAATAATTTTTATTTTATTATTTTTTTTGTAGTTTTATTTTTATTATTTTTATTTATTTTTTATATTTTTAACCTTATATTACTTATAAACAAAATACCTAATCTAAAGACCCTAAAACTAACCACCTAACAGACAAATCGCTAACCTATACTAAATCCTAAGAGACAAATAACTAGACCTACACTAATGTTCAAAAAGCCTCGACCAAGAGAACACCATCGACTGCAGATATGTAATGCTTTTCTACATTACATACCTGCACTCATCACCTGATGACTGTCAGTCGAGGCACAACCTAATATAGGGGACATCAATATATGAAGGGGAACCAGACGAGTCAGGAACATTTCCATATACGTCAGCTGTCGTCCCTAATTAGAATAACTTAAGCAAGATAATATAATGTATTTACATAATTTATACAAAAATTGAAGAACCTCGCCCAGCAGACTACCATCGACTGCAAGTGCCCAATACCTTCCTATATTGCACACTTGCACTCATCAGCTGGTGACTGTCAGGCAAGGAATTTGGCTTAATGTAGGGGACATCTATATTAGAAATAGATCGGTGGGAGGAGGAACTATTTAAAATATGTCAACTGTCAACCCTAATTAATATTACAATATATACATATTTACTGTTCATAAAAACCATAACCACAGAGTAAAAAAGTCACATCACTCTGATCAGTCCGGTCTCTCTCAAGAAAGCCATCAATTTATCAGTCATAACAATGTCCCCATCACCCAGGATGGTGGAAAGGGTGAAGGGGACGTCTACTGCGCCGCAGTAATTCGTAAGTGAAGCGCGTTCACGAATAAATCGCCGACAGCGCAGGATGATACGACTGATAGATAACACCGCATTACAGATGTCACAGTGCGGTGGGAAGCGTCTTTCCATATAAGGTTTTATGTGGGTTACAATGGTGGCATTCAGCCGTAGCCGTGCCAACACTTTTTCTTCTAGGCGACTGGGACGGTTGGCAGTGTCCCAGTCGCCCAGGTACGGCTTACAAGTTGGAATATTTAGTCTGGTCCACTGACCTTGCCACAGAAGATTTATTGATTTCTTTCCGAGAGATAGACTCGACCGTAGATCACGAGGAACGTCCCAAGTCTCCTCGAGCTCCACAGCCGACTTTGCAAGTAAGTCAGCCTGCTCATTGCCGTAGATACGACAATGACCAGGCACCCAGATCAGCGTGAATGACTTGTTGCATGAATGCAACTTATTAACGATGCGGCCCTGGATCTCATGAGAGTCCGTAGTGCAAGATGAAATTGCCTGAATGGCTGATTTTGAATCTGAAAATATGACAAATGAGTCATGTCTAGAATTGAGAGCATAGTCTATGGCTTTGTCAATAGCAAAAAGTTCTGAAGTAAACACAGATGTATGAGTCGGCAACCGATACCTGAGGGCACATTCAGTCGACCACACACTTGCATCCACACATTCACTCGACTTGGAGCCGTCGGTGTACAATTGATGGGACCCCAAGTGACGAACAATGATGTTACGAAACAAGTGGTGGACCTCCGCCTCCGGCGCCTTGGCCTTTGGTGCTGGGAGCCATGTAACATCGACTATAAAGCCGGGTGGCTCCCAAGGCGCTATATTTTTAAGCACCAACTTGTCACAGTCACTGGGGTCCACATCAAGCTCCTGAGTCAGTAAGTGGAGGCGAGCGGCAAGTGGCCGACGCACCCCCCGCAGAAGGTGGTGGTATTGACGCAGAGGGGTACAGGCCACATTGCCGATATTACTTTTTCTTAATGTCCTTACACCATAGGACAAGGCCAGGTGGTCACGGCGAATACGGAGGGGAGGCACATTCGCCTCCACTTCCATACGAGCTACACGGGTACACCGGACAGCTCCAAGACACATTCGCAAACATTTATTCTGCAACACATCCAATCCTTTCAGAGTGGCATCGGATGCCGAGCCATACACCTGTGCGCCATAGTCTAGCTTCGATCGAATAAGGGACTTATACACCATTAATAAAGATTTTCTGTCGGCACCCCAGGTAGTACCCGCTAGGTACTTGAGGACATTTAACGGTTTATCACAACGAGCAAGCAAAGTATTAACGTGAAGTTTAAAATTCATTCTACGATCAAAATGTATTCCTAAAAATTTTACAGAATTTTGAAAAGGTACCGCCTGATTATCCAAAGTTAAGCACAAATTAGGTACGTTACGATTAGTGAAAACTATAGCGGCACACTTACGTACGGAAAACTTAAATCCCCACTGCAAGGCCCATTGGTGGACGGAGTCAAGGGCTGCTTGAATCCGCCCAGCCGAAAATTGTGCATTACGGGAAGAGTGCCATATTGCACAATCGTCAGCGTAGAGTGAGTATTTAAGATTCCTCGGGATGGGAGCTGATGACAGAATATCATTGATCATAATACTAAATAAAGTAGGACTAAGCACACTTCCCTGTGGCACCCCGTTTTCCTGGATAAATATATCCGATGTTACGTTACAGGGCAATTTGACAGAGAAAGTTCTGTCCCTTAAGAAATTTGAAATAAAAACAGGCAAATTTCCTCTTAAACCATAAGCATAGAGCTTCATTAGTACACCGTGTCGCCAGGTCATGTCATAGGCTTTATGGATGTCCAGGAACACCCCTATCATGAATTCTTTATTGGCAAATGCCTCTGCAATACAATGCTCCAAATTCATTAAATGATCTAGTGAACTTCTGTATTTACGGAAGCCACATTGTTGATCATTTAACAAATTCTTCGACTCTAAAACAAAAAGAAGCCTATTGTTAACCATTCGTTCCATGACCTTACATAGACAAGAAGTCAACACAATAGGACGAAATGAAGTGGGATTCATAAGACGACCAGCCTCTTTAGGTATCGGTATGACGTGCGCAAAGTGCCATGAGTTTGGGAACGTTCGAGACGCCCAAATCTCATTGTACAATGCTAACATCTTAATCAGGTTGTCCTGATTAAGATGCTGGATCATACCGTACGTGATGGTGTCTGGTCCAGGGCTGGTGTCTTTACAGGATTTAAGGGCAAGGAGCAGTTCATCTAGCGTAAACTCTTGGTTGTATGGGGAGTCTACGTCTTCTGTGGCAAAGTCTAATATCTGTAGCTCAGCCGTGCGTTTATGATGTTGGAAACGCGGGTCATAATTGGCTGAGCTACTTACATGAGAAAAACTCCTGGCGAGGATGTTAGCAACGTCCACGGGCTCGTCATAGATGTTATTATTTACTTGCAAGGTGGTAATGGGGAAATATGGGCCTTTATTATTCAATATTCTTATAGTGGACCAGACTTTACGTAATGGTGTTGTACGAGTCACCGTGGACACAAAGGACCACCAGGAGTCACGTTTGGCCCTTCTTATTATTCTCCTTGCCTCAGCCCGTGCCTGTTTGTATGCAATAAAATTTTTCTCAGTGGGCTGACTATCAAAAATCCTGTATCTCCTATTGCTTTTTCTTAATGCTTGTCGGCAATCCGGCGTCCACCAATGTGCTCTATGCTTCGCATGAACTGTAGAAGTCTTGGGAATAGCAGCCTCAGCTGCGTGTAATATGGAAGTAGTTATATTTTCGACCTTGACATCTATGGTCTCCCCAGATATATCTAAATTGGCGATCCTTGAGAAGGATCCCCAATCTGCTTTCTTATAGTTAAATTTTGGAGGTGGAGGGTCCGAAATGATGTCGCGTGTATAAGAAAGACAGATGGGTAAATGATCACTTCCCAAGGAGTCGTCGTAAGGGTCCCATGAGAGATCTGGATGTATACCAGGGGAGGCCAAAGATAAGTCAATGGCCGAAAAGTTACCAGTACGATCATCTACACGAGTCACTCTACCATCGTTCAGAAGACAGAGGTTGGACTGTAGTATTAGGTCGGCTACTTGCTCCCCACGACCATCGATCCTCAAGCTACCCCATTGATAGTGATGGGCGTTAAAATCGCCCAACACTAACTTATTTCCAGGCAGATGTTCCACTAGTGAATTTAAAGCATCACTATCAATGGGGCCATGTGGAGGACAGTACAGAGAGCAAATAGACAGATACGTGTTATTAAATTTTACTCTGCACGCGACAGCTTCCAGAGTAGAATTTAGAATCACTTCCGTTTGTGGGTGTGATTTGTGTGTGTATATGGCAACTCCGTGACCTTCATATCTTCTATACGAGTGGTAGTGTTTGAACTGTGGAGGATCAGGATGATCCTCCAGGCGCGTCTCCTGTAAACAAACAACGTCTGGCCTGTGTATTGACAGCAAGATTGCTATATCTTGTAACTTATTCCCAATACCTCTACAATTCCACTGTAATACAGTGAAAGCGACGGTTTAAGATTTTCGTTGGGGGCCAGTGTGCTTTGTCTTTTTCTGTCGCCCGCCGGCAGGCGAGCGACTACCGGGGGACCTATCCCGGTGCTTGTTAATGGAAACCTCCATATTGTCATCAATAACTAGGTTCCCAGCCTCCCCCGAGGAAGAGCTAACCTTTCTCTCCCTCGCTGGAGTAGGAACCGGAAGGACATGAGGACGTGACTGTTTCGTGAGGGTGGTCATGTTACTTTTACTAGACTTGTCAGGCTTCGTTTTAGGCCGTACTGATGGAGAGGCAGCAGCAGCCTGAGAATAAGTTGATGCCTTAGGGATGTCAGTGAGAGAGTTGGAACGGACAGGAGGTCGAGCTGGAGATATACTGTGAGTGGCAGGAGGGAGAAAGACAAGGTCAGTCTGTGTCTCAACGGTGCACAACCGCCGATGCATAGGAGACATTAGGCTTGGGAGTTGCATGCAACTCCTTCACCTTCTTCCTAGCATCGTAAAAGGATATGCCCTCAGTCGCTTTCACTGTGCAGACCTCTTTCTCCTCCTTCCACTTGGGACAAGCCCTAGAGGAAGTGGAGTGAGCATCTTTACAGTGAAAACAGCACTCAGTCTCGGATGTACAGTTGTCAGCAGAGTGACCTACAGCCGCACACTTGCCACACACGATGTTGGAAGCCCGACAAGCCTTTTCATGATGTCCATAGAGCTGACATTTTGAACAACGAAGGGGATTCGGGATGTACGGTCTTACATTTACAATTTCATATCCTACTTTGACATTTGTAGGTAGCAAAACTTTGCCAAAAGTGAGGATAACAGTGGCTGTCTTCGTCCTAACGCCATCCTGATAACGAGTGATGAATCTGGCATCAATTACATCCTGCTGAGCAAGTTCCTGTATGATTTCTTCCTCACTCATCACCATGAGATCCCTGCAAGTGATAACACCCTTGCAGGAATTCATGGATGTTGGGATCTTGGCCTCGATATCATGACAGTGAAACTTACGCAGCTTTAGCAAGTCTTTAACCTGAGCTGAGTTGAATGTCTTTACTAGGAGGTCTCCATTTCCAAGTTTTTTTACTTGTTCCACCTCTCCCGCACAGTGGTCAATCACCTTCTTGACAATGAAGGGATTGAGTCTGGACAGGGGAGTAGAACCTAGAGCATGAAGCGTTACGAAGGTCGCGTTATTTACAGGGACGTCAAGCGGGGAACGAGTCTGGCGTCCGTCAGTCTGGGGCCGGTCAGTCACGGTAGTGGTGTCGTCAGGACTACCTCCCCCCCTGAAGGGGGGGGAGGCAGTAGGGGGGTCCATCATAGCTACCACTTCCCCCGTGAAGGGGAAGTGGGAAGAAAGAGAAAACGACCAAGGGGCAAAGTACCTGGGGAAGACCCACCTAGGCTGAGATTACCCTCTCAAACCACTCTCGGGAGGACGCGCCCGTGTGTATCTCACACCCCAGAGCGATCAGTGGGGGGTACACTCCAGAGGTGAGTAAGCAAAGGCAATCTCAGAAATTAGATATAGACACCTACTATATCTACTAAGGCCAGGGAGGAAAATTAGTTCTAGCTAACCTAACTTTATTGAAAAACGCCCTAGTGGCGAAAAAAGAGAAAGCTAAAGCCGGTGAGGCAACCCTGCAGCTAGACGAGAGCTCAGAAACACGTCCTCACTCTTCGCAACCATCCATCAAAGTCTCGAAAGATCTCCTCAAATGTTAACTAAGTAATGCAAATGGACTGAAGACATCGTGGTGTTCCAATTTTCTCAGTGGTTCAGCACACAAAAATAACCCAGGCCTAGATCGTTTAGTTATAAAGAGTTACGTCACTTCCACACCAACTTATTTTTTTTTTTTTTTTTGCCTTGGGCTGCAAAAGGACGCGATGGTGATGATGATGAATTTGTGTAATTAAACCTTACCCTAAGATCATATTATTGTATGCCAGTCGTAATACCGCTGTACAATTTCAGTCAGTTTGTAAGTGAAGTGTGCACTGCCCGCCAACCCACCAACAAAATAATAATACTAATAATAATAATAATCATAATAATAGTAATAATAATAATAAATAAAATCTTAGTTAACTTCCTGTGTGAAATAATGTAAACGTTATGCTTCCTTCTTCCAGAGGATTTTATTAGGAAAGGGGAGACCATTCTTAGTCCAGGGAATAAAGATTAGCTTGTGTAACAAAAAAAAAAAAAAAAAAAAAAAAAAAAAAAACTCATTGGCTCAAGGTTTCAGATCAAAATCTATATTTAATTTTCATGTCTTCCATGAAGTTAGTGACAAGACTGCTCAAGCATGAACTGTCACTGGGGTAACGTATCTTTCAATAATCCTGGCAACAGTAATTTTGCCCGAGGGTTTAAAATAAATCAAAAGCATGTGGAGTAAGGACGACAATTTCGAAGGCCTCAGTGATATAAGAATGGATTTGAATTGAATGATTGGCTGATTACAAAGTGGATATTAACCCCTCCGTGGCCGAAGGCCCGGAATTTTTCGTGCACGCCAGGCCGACGCCGGGGCCATTATTTGAAGTTTAGAAAATTGATTTTTTTTCCTGCCATCTTGAAGAGATAATTCAGGTGTACCTAACAGTACAAATTCCAGCTTCCTAGACGCATTTTATAGCTTGCAATGGAGCGCGGAAGTTGCAGAAATATCGGCAACCGATATCGCCTCCCAGGAGCGCTGCCGCAACGCAAGTGGACAGGTGTTGTTATTTTTTTTTAAACTCCCAAAACAATATGAATGGTGCTGAAATGTTGTGCATATATGAGATATGATGATATCGAATTATTTCAGTACATAATCTGTTAGGAACGTCTGGGGAAAAAAAAAAAAATGTTATGAACATTTTTTCACCTTTCTGATATAAAATATGTTTATGGTAGTTTCGAGTTATTTTTTTAGTTATCGTTGTGCTCATGCTTGGAAAAGGGAGCGAAAGAGTTGAATTTTCGGTCCTAAATGAGAAAACTGCACGTCCTCCAAGGTTGGACTCTGCCACGGGAGAATAAAGTGGAGAGTCAGATCCGATTAGCAATGCGGAAGTTGAGTCGCAACTTCGAGCTCCCACACCACAAGCATGGCTAAAAATAGAATCGTAATGCAGTTTCAGAAGTCTAATTATTACGAATACAGATACAAAGCAGAAATAAATAAGTTTACAGACGTGGGAAAACGTATTTTTTCGGTAATAACATGTTCATCTTTATCATTTTAAGTTCTTTATCATTTTACCTTGTTATTTTCGCAATATATATCGCTGTCTCGTAAACAGGGTGGTTGAATGTGTTTTGCAAGGGAGGAAAAAGATTGTCTAGGTTGAGATAATGGGTGTAACTATGTGTTTTTAGGCACGGCCACGAGCGAAAAAATCGTACATCCACTCGTCATGACAGCAGGTGGTGAACTGACAGATGATAATTACAGTATGTGAGAGGGTGAAGTCAAGGTCAGTCTCATGTCCCAGATTCTCGATCACTTCCCGAAGGTTTTCACAGTTTTCTGCAAGTTGCACTGCATCAAATGATCCAAAACATTACAGCAAACCTGAGCAAATAGGTAAAGATACCAAGACAAAAATGTATTTTTCACTTATAATCATGTCTTTTTTGTATGCGCCTGTATTACTTCATAATCGTAAACAGGTGGTTGTGTGTGTTTTGCAAGAGAGGACAAAGATGATATGTTCTGCCTGGGTCGAGATAATGGATGTAGTTGTGCTTGTTTAGGCATGGCCAGGAGCGAAAAAATCGAAAATCCACTCATCACAGCAGCAAGCTTTGAACTGCTTGATGAAGTGTATGGGAGTGTAGTGTAGGTCAGTGTGAAGACGTTCAGAATGTTCGTTCACTTCCCAAAAATTTTTGAAGTTTTTTAAAGGCCACGCTCAAACGACGCCGGCAGCCATTGATCGGCTAAACGTCATTCAACGCCGGCGGCCACGGAGGGGTTAAGCACTGTAGATCAGGATCGATGATATGTACAGTTCATGTATCTCAATTCTACACATCCAAAATGCTGATGAAAATAGGTTTACTATGATGATAATGGTAATGATGATAATGATAATATTGATGATGATATTGATACTGATACTCACTGCATTTTCTTCGTCTAACTGTCGTCTTCACGCAGTTACCCAGTGAGAGCAATGAAAGTCTTTCAGTACGAAGGCAACGTTGACTAGCCCACGGTAACCCCGCCTTGCATAGGAAAAGATGGGACTGGGACTACCTGTTATTGGATAGGAAGTGAGGCGAATAAGTGTGAGATGAAAGGGGAAAAACAGTTATATCTCAATGCATGAATAGTTTTGAGTAAAATGGATGACGGTTTCTGGGATGGAATTTCTGATGTGAAACGACTGGATGTACAGTATGTAATCAAATCCCCTTGGTCATCAGTCGTCGTGCAGGAATTATCGAACGAGACCAATGCATGTCCATTCAATACTCATCACTGCTAGATTAGTTACCCTTTGTCCGTGGCGGAGCTTAGCTGTACCCAATCGTCCCCTTCATTGATTTACGGTTAGTTGGAACCTGGTGAATATTACTCCACTAATCCGTTCACGTGAGGACGGGGATACTCATCATCATCATCATCATCATCATATCCCGCCTTCAAACCACATCCTGTATTTCTAACGTTGATGGGAGAGTGACCATTCTGACAACTGTTAAGATGGGGGGGGGATGACACAGTCCTCCTTGTTATGTACGTCTTCATTCATTCGTCATCGATACATACAGCCACCCATCGATTCATTTCCTTCTGAATCCTTCACCATATAGAGAGTGCTAATAAACTATAATGACTTAAGTGCAACGTACTTACGTCAATTCAGGCCTCATAAAAGCAACAGTAGTATTTCTTGCCAAATATATGATAACATACATTCTTGAAACATTTCGTACCATGATTTTCATTCAGTAATTTATGTATTAATATGTTCGTTGTTCAATAACTTTCTCCATAATATGATAAGGAACATGTGCGAGTATTTTTTGATGCAGGACAAATTAGTAAGAAAAAAAATAGTACATCATTCAGTTGGTCATAAGATGAGATGATGGGCAAGAACGTTGTCATATTGGGTTGGAACCGATTACTGTATTACTATCAATTTATTACATGTATCTCCATGACGCGCGCGCGCGCGCGCGCACACACACACACACACACACACACACACGAGATAGAGAGAGAGCAATAATGTTATTGCACCTGTGACCAGCTTGTGATTCACTTAAGGTTAATTTACAATGTTTTTACCCTCAGAGTCGCTGGCTGAGCATAAGGCTATTTCTCCCACAGTGTGTAATTCACCGGGTCGGTCAGGATCACTTGATGGTCGTGATCGTCAGCATTTTACCCTCGCGGAAGGGAGCTGAGAGCTCATATAGTCCGATCTAAGGGCAAGGCTGTGACCTTCACACACCCACACACCCGTCCCCTTGCTCAAGGGGGACAGTAACCACCCACTTCGTCAGTGAAACTTTTCGCAACCTGAGCGAGGCGCGAACTCCCGTCTACCAGATGGCAAGCGAGAACGTTACCACTGCACCAGCGAGGGTGTATGTGTGTGTGTGTGTGTGTGTGTGTGTGTGTTAAATATATTGCTGCCATGATTTGAATATATTTGTTTTCTTCGAGTAGGATAGTATGTTTTCACCCCTGTTTGTTTGTTTGATAATTTGTTTCTCTATTAGCAGGATTACTCAAAAACTACAAGGGAGATTTGGACCAAATCTGCCGGGCAAATAGTCCATGTCCCAGAGAACAATCGATTAAATTTTCGGACCGATCCGGATCGATTTACAGATCCTGGATCCGGAAAAACCCTTTTTGGGGAACCCTAATTAGCGATGAGAAACCCTATCCCATCATGAAGAGTGGTTTGGAAATTATATTACTATTCTCGGAGAGATGCACTCCACTGTGTACTGTCACCTCTGCGATCCAGACTTTTACATGGTCAAAAGGGGCAGAAATCAAGTCACTATTGATGACCAATGTGTGCTGGAACGGTCGGGAACTCAGATTGTTGGAGACTCTCCCATTAGCGGCCTCTTTGGTTGCCTTTATTACATTTCAAGTGGCCAAGTTAAGAGTGGTAGCATGCCAAAATGACGGGGCCAGTCTCCACTAGGCCAACCCAAGCCCCACCATCGCAGTTTCCCAGAATGCTTCTAAATTGCACGTTAATAAACTACTAGGTAAGCTCTATACCACCAGTTCTCAAGGGTTATACAAACAATAAAGTTCGAGTGGGAGGGAATGTGTTTAACAAGACCAAAAAGTAGAAATCTTCCCCAGCTACTTGCTTTACAGATTAAACATGAATCAGTTGGCACATTGTTCGAAAAATATATCTCTATAATTATGGTCCTAATATCAAATGCACAAAACTTAGCTCCTCTGTCCCGGTCCAAAGTGTTTCTTCATAATCGTCCCTCTGAACACCTAGTTCACTGGTCCAGTCCTCTGTCACTGCCGACCTTGACCTCAACACTGGGACCTTGACTCACTATCCGGTGCTTAGACCTCCACACTTGGACTTGGACTCACTCAGGAACTTCGACCTCCACACTGGGACCCGCTAGAAGTTAATATGAATAATGAATAACTATTCTCCCCAATGCAAGTAATCCCTTCACATGATCAGGAAAGTCTCATAATAAAGAAACATGAGTTACAACACTCAGCATCTCAAGTAATAACAGAATAACACATGGCACTACAGACACATACGTCTGCTCAAAATAATACTTACTGTAGGGATAACATGGAAGAAAAAGTACTGTAACAAATACAGTAAGCATGAATAACTGTAACTCTAACCATGAAAACCATCACTGTATCAATATCACTGTGCCTCACAAAGTAACTATGTGAACATTTACTCACAACATAGCCCTAAGAAATACTGAATTACCAAGTCATTTCAACACAATAATAAATAATTCACAGTCCCTGGGCACCTGATACTTGGCCTACAAAAATCACACATTTATCTGAGGCTCAGACAGAACTCTGTAGCATTTCGTATTCAGTTACACTAAATAATAATATAAAATACAGTACACAAATATATGGGAAATACCTCACTATCCAGCTCAAAAATGTAGGGGAGGTGAGCGGGAACAGGACTCGCTTGTACAAAGGCTAATTGCGTCACCATTACATTTCCTGAGGAAGGACAACACGATTCTACCCGAGTCTGTTTCTCTATTTCGTCACTATTATCACTCGTGAGATATCACTATTCGCGCTTCAACATATCAGACATCATTAATATCAAATTAAAGAATTCCTTGGAGGAGGGGGGAAGGGAGGATGACGACCGTACCGACCAACTGCCATCTATCACGGCCGGTGAACGAGTGAGACGCCAAAACTGCGTGAGTGATGCAAAGGGGAGAGGGGGATGACGGCGTACGTAATTTAAGATTTTAATTATTACAGACTCGAGATAGACTCAGTGTGATGTCTTTCCCCTTACAATCGATTACTCAAAAAAAATAACATTCTCTAGTTACAATAATTACTCAGCAACCTCTCTCTCTTTATACCCTTACATCGAAAAATAATGAAAATTATCGTGCTTTACATCACTTTGCGCATGCGTACATTATGCTGGATTATGTGAACAAAGGCACATGTTCCCATCGACTCGAGATATTATATTATAAAGAGACTTAATACTAGTGAATTACAGTAGGAAAAAAAAAGTGACTTAGCAACTAGGTAATTAATCTATGTTCTGGACACGTCCGCATGGTAACAGCCATGCCTCGGCCACTCTCTCTCACTTAACCGAACTTTTGGTCATATAAAATAAACTAGATACAACTCATTATCACTTCCGGGCACTTCATCCGCCCACGGTTAGGGAAGACCAAAAGTTCGGGTGACTGGACCTGAACTCCTCCGAAATGCCCAGTAACCATACAGAACACACACGCTACGCAAGTTCACCTACTTGACCAGTCTCCCTCAATACTGCTACTGTGGGGTGTTCCACACGCTCCTTGCTCGTGAGGGGAAACCAATCTACATGCTTCCAAAACACCAGCCAACGTGTCCTATACTGCGACTGTGGGATATTACATAAGCTCCATGCTCGAGAACAGTCGGCAGCTATCATGTCCACAAAAAAAATCCTCTACCACATTTTCTGCTACTCACTATATGCAACTGACTACGTATGCCACTCACCAGGCATGTTACTCACAAGGAGAATGTCCTGCTACCAGGAGAAACTTTGTGCTTAGTTAAGAGTAACACGAGTCGCTCCACTACGTTCTGTCCAGAGAGACCGAACGAAACCTACCTACCTCCCCTAACATGCGAGAGCCCCATAGTTCAACTTCTCCAAGCCCTATAGAGAAACTGGAAACTTCCCCTCTCTCTCTGAGCAATCCTATACTGCAATTTGGGTATTACATACACTCAGTGCTTGAGGTTCTCAAAGCAAGTAGGAAACCTCCAGGTGGAGACCTTCAGGTAGAACTGCCCCTCACATGTACAGTTCCCTAACTCTGGGGAAAAAAAAAAAATTAAAGTCCTAACTGTGAGATCTCATTATCCCTAACTAAGCCTAACAATCTAACCTAAAGAAAAAAAAAAGAATCGGGGTAAGGCAAGACGACGGTCTATACACCAAGGTGCACTCGATTTGACAACACGCAGCTTCCACGCCTCATCTCTCCAAAAGCTGGACATACCCTACACAACTACTCAACCCTATTAATCAGCCCAAAATTACAACATCATAGGTACTGGTAGAAAAGATGAATACGCAGGTACAGTCTGGAGGGACATGGAAGGGCATACCTGACTCCATGTTCCCAACCAGTTAAGTCAAGGACAAGACGTGTACAGAGAGAGAGAAAAAATTAGCATATACAATATGTACACCATACACCCATCATCTACGTATACTGGAACCTCTCAGGCGGTCTCCGAGATCTTACACTAGGCAGTATCTCTTCCTCTTCCTTACTGGTCAAAAACTTGTGATCTACCGTACTCAGTAAGGCATCTCTTTCAACATATCTTTTGACTTTTTCAGCTGCCCTACTCAAGATGGTGCCATCAAACACATTTTCTAACTCATAGGCTCTACCCTGATGGATAACTCTGACAATCTTGTAAGGACCCTGCCATTTTCTATTTAGCTTTGATGCCGTATCAGACAAACAATCTTCAACACAGATCCAACCTAATTCACCTGCTTCTAGAGAGTCATTCCTATGTGCCTCATTTGCCCTGTTAAGGTATCCTGCTGTCATCCGACGTTGTGTCTCCTTGAGCATCTGTTTGACATCTATTTTCTCTGTACAGTCTTCATCAGTAGGCAACTGCAAATCTCCTACCTCACGATTTCGATGACGACCATAAAAGGCAAAGAATGGTGATGTACCTAGGGACGTATGCACTGCTTCGTTCAATGCTTTCTCAGTGTCACACAGGTGCATGGGCCACGTATTCGGGTGTTCTTGGCTCAAGATTGCCAGTACTGTCTTTAAGGTCCTATGTGCTCTCTCAATAACTGAATTTCCTCGGGGATGGTAGGGTAGACAGAATCCTTGCTTAATCCCGGCTCTTCTACAAAAATCTCTAAACTCTGCACTGGTGAATTCTCCTCCATTGTCCATGATAACTACCTGTGGCTTACCATACCTACGGATGTCCTTCTTAAATTCTTCAGCTACATCTTTGGTGGATTTTGTACGAAAGGGGTAGATACGTAGGTACCTAGAAAAATGGTCTATCACCGTGAGACAATACCCGTGACCACTCCTACTATTATGCAGATCTATGAGATCTATTGCAACTCTCTGACCATTATCATCTACTGGTGGCAATTCCTTAAAATGGTGCACAATCTTCCCGTGACCCTTGAACTGCTGACATGACTTGCATGATTTAACAAAATGTCGCACATCGGTCAGTAGAGACGGCCAATAGAAAAACTGTCTTGCCTTGGCTACCGTCTTGCGTTCTCCTAGGTGTGAAGGGTTATGAACAACTGAACAGGCAATAGCAACTAAAGACTTGGGAACTACCAGGCACAACCTCGACTTTCCCATTTCTTCTCTTCGGACATACAGAATCTCCTCATTCATTTCGAAAGCGTAAATGGGACGATTACCAGACAACTTCCTGGGTAACTGACCTCCTTCTAAATACTGAATTACCTGCCTCCACCTTGGGTCTGCTCTCTGGGCTTCCCGGACCTTGTCTACCGTAAGGCCTAGCCACCGAAATTCTGCATTAGACTGAGTTATATCTGAGGCCTCCTCGATTGCTCCTACTGGTCTACTCAAAGCATCTGGGACATAATGATTCACACCCTTTTTATACTTTATCACAAAATCGTAGTCTCTCATCTCCAACAAATAACGCGACATACGTGGGCATTTAGTCTTTTTCTTAAAGATGGTGGTTAATGGTCTATGGTCAGTGACAATGGAAAAGGGTTTGCACCATAAATAGTGGCTGAAAAATCTACATGCACTCACTACTCCCATAGCTTCCTTCTCTGTTACTGAGTATCTTTTCTCTGTTGGGGTAAGTTTCTTTGAAAAGTATCCAGTAGGTCTCAGATCTTTCTCGCCCTCCAGCTGCATAAGAGCTGCGCCAATGTGCGAGTCGCTAGCATCTGTGTGTAACTCGAACGGTTTAGTTAAATCTGCCTTTACTAGTACTGGAGCTGACACTAACTTTTGTTTAAGAATTAAGAATGCATTCTCACACTCCTCTGACCATTCAAATTTTGCATCCTTCCTAAGCAAATTAGTAAGAGGACTGGCAGTGGCAGCAAAGTCAGGAATATGTTTGCGATAAAAGTTACACATGCCCACAAAGCGTCTCACTTCCTTGGCCTTCGTTGGTCGTGACATCTGTTCAATGGCTTCGAGATTCTTACTGTCAGGGCGTACTCCTTTCTCCGACACTACATGTCCCAAGAACTTAATTTCTCGCTTTATGAAAGAGCATTTACTAACATTCAGCTTCATTCCAAACTCGGTTAATCTTCCAAAGGTAATCTTCAGTCGGTCTAGCATCTGATCGAAAGAGTCTGCTCAAATCACAACATCGTCTAGGTAGTTACGGCACCAACTTCTCTAACTAAAGGGGCTAACACTTGCTGCATTTTCCTCGTGAAAATTGCTGGACTCACAGACAATCCGAAAGGTAAGCACTTGTATCTGAACGAATTAACTCCATCAGAAAAAGTTGTCAGGTCTCGAGAGCTTTCATCCAACCGAACTTGGAGGTAAGCGTCTTTCATATCAAGAGTGCAGTAAAACTTTTTCCCTGCACTTTCCTCTACTAATTCGTCTAATCGGGGTAGGGATTGGATATCTATCTTAACCTTCTTATTAAGAGCCCGATAATCAATACACATCCTTTTACTGCCGTCCGGCTTGCTGACTAAGACTATGGGGGCTAAATATGCAGCGTTCGATTCCTCAATCACATCCTTTTTAATCATCTCGTCAATCATCTCAGAAATTATCTTCCTTGCTTGCTCAGGATGTCGATACAAGGGCATGCGCACAGGGTCAGAGTCAATGGTATTAATGTGGGCTTCAGGTACTTTAAGGGTGCCAATTTCCTTCGGTCCAAGAATGAACAGTGCTTTATTATCCAATATCAACTCTCTCAATTTGTCCCTCTGTGACTGAGACAAATGCGTCCACTTCAACTCTCTGAGAATTGAATTAAGCACAGCATGTCGGTCACTCCCATCCTGTGCCTGATCCATGTGTGGTAACAATGCATTATTGACCCGAACTACTGGTGCCACAAGGTCACCTTCTGCCGCACCTACTGGTTGCACTAATTCAAGTGGACTTCTGTCCTGTTCCTTGGGGCTAAGATAAGTAATATTCGACTCGTCAACAACATGGTACGTCCCCAACACTTGTCCTGGGTTTAGCTTCACTGGTCCCTTGGTTACATTGGCAATGGGTAAATAGCATGTCCCGTTCTCACTAACTCTCACGCAACAATTTGGTGCTAATGAAGCTTTACCCCTGACCTTCTAAAATTTACTAACATGTAAGACATCTCCGGGTTTTCTGTCTTTCAACGCAATGGGTACTGACATCAATGTCTGTGCAGGTACCACAGTCCTACACTTCACTTGTACTAGCTCTCCTTCCGCCTTTCTCGTATGGTTAGTCTGGAACTTTATTCTGTTCACTGTCTGGCAAAGCTTATTTCGGACCTTGTACTGCTGACCACCCCAATGCATCACCTGACCTTCTCCGTCCCAAGTGAAAATCGCTCTACCAATTAAGTCCGCACCCATGAGCACTTTGGTTGACAAATAATAGTCTGGGACCACAACAAATTGCTGCACTATGTTTGTCTTGGGGGCAATATGCACTACCAACGAAACCTGGCCAACAACAGTTAACATATGGTTGGATACTGAATGCAATGAACGTCGGCACTTGCTAATCTTTAATCCTAATCTATTTGCTGTACTTTCTTTCATCAGTGTTGCTACACTACCAGTATCTACAAAAGCTGAAACCTGATACTGTCCCAAAATTAAGCGTATCACTGGAGTGTCTACTTCACCTTGAACTTTTCAGACTTCCTCCACCTCACCATCTGAAAGGTTCTGACAGCCCTCATTCTGTTCTACATCCTGTACACTACACACAACATGACTGGCAGCCTGCATTACCTCAGGGCCCTCTAGTCATTCCCTAGGTGGTTGTGAGTCTGAATGTAACTGAGAATCCTGCTGTGGGAGGGAACTAGCTGTTATCGAAGGTGTACTTGGCATGCTTCTCTCTGGTTTTCTACTCAAGTTAAGTCTACCAGGGCATCCCTCATGTCCCCTTCTACAGTTCGCTTTCAAGCAATCAAAACAACTTCCTCGCTCAGGTTTCCTTGGACAACTCACCCGGTCATGTTTACTGCCATTTGAACACCACCCACAAGGCCACACTGTAGGTCTAGGTTTAAAGGGTACCTGACATACGGGTGCTTGATTCACTGGATAAGCGTTGTCACTCACAACTGGAGGTGTGATTCTAGTAGGGGTTGGAACATAATTAACGTCAGACCCTTGTTCATCCACAACTTTTGCCACTCTACGCCACTGTCTATAACCCCTTTCTCTCTCTAATTCTGAAATAAAGGTCTCCTCCATTCCTAGATCTTTAAACAACTCTAATCGTTCTTTAACTTCCTATGGTACATTACGTAGCACAGCTTTCTTCCACAACTGCTCCACATTGGGAGGGTTATTATGGGGATGTTCTCTATAGATTGCCCTGAAGTTACTCCTGAACTGTCTAACAAATCTCTTAGGTGGATCCTCGAAGTTATACTCCATTTGGGCTGGCTCACGGAATGCATCAGCGATCCCTTCGGGACCTCTGAACTCACACTGTAACAATGTCTTAATGTCTCCATAAGTACCACCTGCCTCACATATGCTTACCTCTTCCAGAACATATGTACGCAACTCTGTGTCCATACGAGTGAGTGCTACCGCCTTCCGCTGTTCTAAGTTAGCAGTCACTGACTCCACCTGCATCAAGAAGTGATCCACCAGGGTCCTAGTATGTAGACCATACATTTCGCTCATCTTGAGAACATCAACATCCTTACACTCTCGTACTACCGAATTTCCCTGATAGCTCTGCATACCTCCTACAGGCAAATTTGACCACTGTGGAGTTGACTGCCTACATGGATTTCCGAACTTAACAGGAGTATACTGTGATGGACCTCCAACCTTGGTCGGGGTGAGTCCGGGTGGGCCTAACATCTCCAACGTTCTAATACGCTCAAAACACTCATCAATTGCGGAAGGTTCCTGTTTCACCTCTACTTCCTCAGGCATTTCAGTTTCAATGTCAATCAATTTTTCAACACGGGACTCCATCATGAATTATACAAACGTGAGCAACCCCAGGAGGTGAATGCTCAACTACGAAAATGCCCCAGCTGCAACTTCAGCAACCCCAGGAGGTGAATACTCAACTGCAACACAAAGATAATACACACTACAAATTCACATACCTTATAATTCTACACATAATGCTACATACATATACCTTTGAGAACTGGGGGATAAGCTATTACTTTAATTTCAAGTTAAATTACCCTCACATTAATAGGTCATCCCAATGCTGTGCCACCACTTGTACTGTCATCTCTGCGATCCAGACTTTTACATGGTCAAAAGGGGTAGAAAACAAGTCACTATTGATGACCAATGTGTGCTAGAACGGTCAGGAACTCAGATTGATGGAGACTCTCTCCCATTAGCGGCCTCTTTGGTTGCGTTTATTACATTTCAAGTGGCCAAGGTAAGAGTGGTAGCATGCCAAAATGACGGGGCCAGTCTCCAACTAGGCCAACCCAAGCCCAACCTTCGCAGTTTCCCAGAATGCTCCAAGCTGCACATTAACAAACTACTAGGTAAGCTCTATACCACCAGTTCTAAAGGGTTATACAGACAATAATGTTCGAGTGGGAGGGAATGTGTATTAACAAGACCAAAAAGTAGAAATCTTCCCCAGCTACATGCTTTGCAGATTAAGCATGACCAGTTGGCACATTGTTCGAAAAATATATCTCTATATGGTCCTAATATCAAATGCACAAAACTTAGCTTCTCTGTCCCGGTCCAGTGTTTCTTCATAATCGTCCCTCTGAACACAAATTTCACTGGTCCAGTCCTCTGCCACTGCCGACCTTGACCTCCACACTTGGGACCTTGACTCACTCACTGGTGCTTAGACCTTCGCACTTGGACTTTTACTCCCTCAGGTACTTCGACCTCCACACTGGGACCCGCTAGAAGTTAATATGAATAATGAATATCTATTCTTCCCAATGCAAGTAATCCCTTCACAAGATCAGGAAGGTCTCATAATAAAGGAACATGAGTTACAACACTCAGCATCTCAAGTAATAACAGAATAACACATGGCACTACAGACAAATACGTCTGCTCAAAATAATACTTACTGTAGGGATAACATGGAAGAAAAAGTACTGTAACAAATACAGTAAGCATGAATAACTGTAACTCTAACCATGAAAACCATCACTGTATCTATATCACTGTGCCTCACAAAGTAACTATGTGAACATTTACTCACAACATAGCCCTAAGAAATACTGAATTACCAAGTCATTTCAACACAATAATAAATAATTCACAGTCCCTGAGCACCTGATACTTGGCCTACAAAAATCACACATCTATCTGAGGCTCAGACAGAACTCTGTAGCATTTCGTATTCAGTTACTCTAAATAATAATATAAAGTACAGTACACAAATATATGGGAAATACCTCACTATCCAGCTCAAAAAAGTAGGGGAGGTGAGCGGGAACAGGACTCGCTTGTACAAAGGCTAATTGCGTCACCATTACATTTCCTGAGGAAGGACAACACGATTCTACCCGAGTCTGTTTCTCTATTTCGTCACTATTATCACTCGTGAGATATCACTATTCGCGCTTCAACATATCAGACATCATTAATATCAAATTACTTACAGAATTCCTTGGAGGAGGGGGGAAGGGAGGATGACGACCGTACCGACCAACTGCCATCTATCACGGCCGGTGAGCGATTGAGACGCCAAAACTGCGTGAGTGATGCAAAGGGGAGGGGGGGATGACTGCGTACGTAATTTAAGATTTTAATTATTACAGACTCGAGATAGACTCAATGTGATGTCTTTCCCCTTACAATCGATTACTCAAAAAAAATAACATTCTCTAGTTACAATAATTACTCAGCAACCTCTCTCTCTTTATACCCTTACATCGAAAAATAATGAAAATTATCGTGCTTTACATCACTTTGCGCATGCGTACATTATGCTGGATTATGTGAACAAAGGCACATGTTCCCATCGACTCGAGATATTATATTATAAAGAGACTTAATACTAGTGAATTACAGTAGGAAAAAAAAAGTGACTTAGCAACTAGGTAATTAATCTATGTTCTGGACACGTCCGCATGGTAACAGCCATGCCTCGGCCACTCTCTCTCACTTAACCGAACTTTTGGTCATATAAAATAAACTAGATACAACTCATTATCACTTCCGGGCACTACATGATGTCTTCCAGATGGGGCTGCTGGTTGGTGTGCAGGGAGGCCCTTTCCTAGTGGGGTCTCGACCTGGGAGGTGGCCCTCTGGACTGGGGCCGAACAGGGCCAAGAGGCATGCTTGCCTTCACCTGCTTCTGGAGGAGGGTTGTCTGCAGGTGGGGCTTGGGAGGCCCCACCCCAGGGTCCTGGGGGTGTCCCTGGGTTTCTGGGGGCTGCGGTCTCTGCAGGGTTGGACCACTGTCAGGAGCTGCCTGCGGCGTTCCTTCCTCATAGAGTCCATCAGTGGCGGGCGTCATCCAGGGGTGGCCTGCAGGGCATGGATCCCCGGGCTCAGGAAGGGCCCTCGCCACAACTCTTCGATCTGCAGCTTCTCTGGGGGACTGCACCTGTGAGGAGAGAGAGAGAGAGATGTCCCACACGGCCTTCGGAGGGGTGGTGGGCCAAGCCAGGGACATCCTCCAAAGGTAGGTAGTCTCAGAGGCTGTGGACGAAGGGTATCCAGTGGCCATCCCTTCCCCAGTGCATACATTGGCTGTCACAGTGGTTCCACGAGCCCTAGAGACAACAGCCGAAGTGTGTACAGTGGCCGTCACCACGGGGCTGCAGAGGGTAACAGCTGAAGGGCGTACATTGGCTGACCCTTCCCCGGTACGTACAGTGGCCGATACCGCAGTGCTGTTCTCTGAGGAGGAGGCAGATGAAGAGCGTACGGCGGCCGACCCTTCCCCGATGCATAGAGTGGCCGACATCGTGGCTCTGCCATTGCCTGGCTTGCCAGACGACGTGCATACAGTGGCCGTCACGTCGAACCCGAGGCATACAGTGGTCGCCACCACGGGGCTGGTTCCGGAGGTGGCTGCAGCTGAAGGGCGCACAGTGGCCGACCCATCCCCGGTACGTACAGTGACCGATAATCCAGTGCTGCTTGGGACTGTCTGTGGACAAGTCCCACTCCGATCCTGGCAAGTGTTGGTCCGGCTGTGATGTAGTGCGCCGGTACTGTTTGGTTGTCGTTGGCTGTGTTGAGGGGAAGAGGGGAGTAGGGACGTGGTACAACTGAGCCCGTCTCGCTCGGGCCTAGCGCTCTCTCTGCTTGCCTCTCTGTGGTCTCCTTCTGGGGTGGGTGTGGGACCATGGGACTGTTCTAGGGTGGGTGTCTCCACGAGGGTGTGATTTTCATATATACATATATATATATATATATATATATATATATATATATATATATATATATATATATATATATATATATATATATATATATATATATATATATATATATATATTGTTATATAGCCTATGATTTGTTCATCCTTTGTATAATTCTAATGTACAGTATGCTGCATGTTTGATCAAAAGCGTGTTCTACCTCACTTCCCCCATATCCCATTATAGTAGAGTAAGTCGTTCTTTCTGTTGTTCAGAGCAGGAATGTCAACTCTTTGTCCCCTATGGCTTCATTTGCGCGTCCTTCTTACAAGTTGTA
This sequence comes from Coenobita brevimanus, assembly GCF_032717465.1. NCBI lineage: Eukaryota > Metazoa > Arthropoda > Malacostraca > Decapoda > Coenobitidae > Coenobita > Coenobita brevimanus. The sequence goes on from NC_137058.1 coordinate 5,182,206, forward strand.
TCAAGCTCTGCCGGCCCCTATATAGTGAGCACAGTCTCTGCATTAATTGCCACTTAGATCTACACCTCATTTTGTTCACATCTCTGTCCTCCCCTGTACAATTGTTATTATTTTTGTGAGTGCTCAGGAAGTCTCCAACCATCTAGCTGCTGTGTAATTTGAGTATAAGTGTTATTACATTTTTTCTTGTACTGTATAGCATAAGGTGTTAATTCGTAGGCCTAGTGAGGTTTTTCTGATTCATGTGTTTTAGGTGTCAGCCATTATTAATAATATTTTGTATCTGTAATAATATATCTTGCATTAACTGAGCATTATCCGGTTTTCTCATTTTATCAGGGCTGACTTAGATAAATTTACTCTTGCTAATTTCGTGTTAATAGAGGCTATTGCAGTTAACCATATATTTAACCTGTTTTTGCCATTACATTATCCTTATGAGTCCTGAATGTTTAGTTGTTAGTTTGAGCATTAAACTTTAACTTGTAATTTTACCTAACTCTTTTGTTTTCAACCTGGAACTTTGCGGGACAGTAGTGATTTTTAGTATTCTCACTTGAAGTGTTCATTATCTTTCTCTGTTCCGTAACATAAATTTGGCGACCTCTTATCAGGATATTCAGGATATTATCATAAGGATATTGCTTGATATTTTGTGACTGTGATTTATTCATGATGTCTACTATTACTACGCTTGATGAAGCCAAAGATTTTTTGTCAAATGTGCAAACAGTGTGTGATGTAGAAAACACAACAAAGAATGAACTTAAGCTTGTTGCTCAGCAATTGGGAATTACTGTTCGCTCTCATCATTCTAAAGATCAAATTGTTGACATAATTAATAAAAGCTTGTTTAATGTAACTCCTCCAGATGAGCAAACGCAGATTGAATTATCTAAGTTACAGCTAGCCCTGCAGGAGGCTCGTGCTAAGGAGGCTGAGTTTCACGCACAAGTTGAACTAGCTAGGATTCAGGCAGACCATGAGTATCGCATGAAACAACGTGGAACTGGATCATCTAGCTCTGATGATTTTGATGTGGCTAAAAATGTTAAACTTGTCCCTCCTTTTAATGAATCTGATTTAACAAAGTTTTTCAGTTGTTTGAGAGGGTAGCTACAGGTTTTAATTGGCCCAAAAAGTATTGGCCAGTACTCCTTCAAACTGTTCTCACCGGTAAAGCTCAAGTAACTTATGAATCTTTGCCTCAGGATCAATCTGATAATTATGATGTAGTTAAGAGCTTGATTCTTAAGGCCTATGAGCTTGTTCCTGAAGCCCATAGAGTAAAATTTAGGACAACTTATAAGCAAGATAAGCAATCCCATGTTGAGTATGCAAAAATCAAAGAAGATCTGTTAGAGCAGTGGTTAAATTCTAAGAATGTGGATTCTGATTTTGATAAATTTAAGCAGATGATTTTGCTGGAGGACTTCAAAAGGTGTATTAATAATGAAGTAAGCCTATATCTTGATGAGAAAAGAATAGATAATTTGTCTGATGCTGCAGTTTTAGCTGATGAATATGCTCTCACTCACAAGAGATATTCTAAAGAAAAAAGGAAAGCTGAGAGTAAGTACGTTGCCTCTACTCAGAGTACAGGTAACAGGAAAGAGAATAAAGACGATGTTTCTCAGGAAGTAAATACCAGCTTCACCTCTAGATTTCAGAAAAGTAAATGTACTTATTGTAGTAAGCTTGGTCATACTACGGAGAAATGTTTCAGGAGACAGCGTGATGTGAACAAAAAGGAGTCTTTAAATATTCAGTCAATTGGTCTAGTGTCCACCCTTGAGAGTTAACTGAGTTAACTGAACCTGCTTTGAGGGGTAAATTAAATTCTCATGATGAAGCTCCTCTTTTGAGCAGTAACGTGGGTGACACTCTCAAGAGTTCATGTGCTAATTTCCTGTCTGATGGTTTTGTCAGTCCTCTGGACAGTAATGACAGGAAATCAGTTAAAATATATCGTGATACAGGTGCTTGCCAATCCCTTATGCTGACCAGTGTTCTAGGCTCTAATGTTAATTCCTCTGATGAAACTGTAATCTTACAAGGTGTAGGGAATAATTACTTCTCTGTCCCTCTGTGCAGAGTGAATTTAGAGTCTGGTTTTGTTAATGGTTCCGTTATGGTTGGGTTGGTTGAGACACTCCCAATGTCAGGTGTAACTTTCTTACTTGGAAATGATATTGGTGGAAGTCAAGTGTGTCCAGCTCCTCAGTTGTCTGATAAGCCAGTGGCTGCAACCCAGGATTGTGATGTCCCTGATGTGTTCTCTGCATGTGCTGTCACTAGGGCTAAGTCTAAAGTTACTGGTGACTTAGAGGATGATGATGATGTTATCCTAGCTGACACTTTTCTTGCTAATTTGGACCACTCACCGGATGAGGCAGTACCCCATAGTGTTGATAATTTGTCTCGTCAAGAGTTGGTTGAGTTGCAGGTTGCTGACCCTGAGTTGAAAGGTCTAGCTAACTCTGCTTGCAGTGAGGAAGAGTCAGCTGGTGCTTCTACTTGTTATTATATAAAGTCAGGAGTACTTTTGAGGAAGTGGAGACCCCCAACAGCATCAGCCGACTGTGAATGGGAGGTTGTACATCAAGTTGTCATCCCTCGTGTTTGTAGCCAGGATATCATTAGAGTGGCTCATGATTCCAGTTTGGCAAGACACCTTGGAGTGAGGAAGACTGTGGCACGCATTTTGAAACATTTCTACTGGCCAGGTATCTTCAAAGATGTTTCCTGGTATTGTAAGTCTTGTCACACCTGTCAAGTTGTGGGGAAGTGTAATCAGACCGAAAAGGTTGCACCTCTAGTTCCCATTCCTCCTTTTGAGGCGCCATTCACCCGTGTGTTGGTGGATATTGTGGGCCCTCTTCCTAAGACTTCTTCAGGATTTTCTTATGTGTTGACCCTGATTGATATGGCTACTCGTTATCCTGAAGCCATTCCACTTAGAAATATCTCAGCAAAGAACGTGGTTAAGGAAATGCTAGGGTTCTTCACAAAGTTTGGTCTGCCCAAGGAGGTACAGTCAGACCGGGGAAGTAATTTCATGTCAAATGATTTCAAGCAGTCTCTGAAAGAGTTGGGCATCACCCAGATCACGTCTTCAGCTTACCATCCCCAGACCCAAGGAGCGTTGGAGAGATATCATCAAACACTCAAATCGATGCTCAAGAAATACTGTTTGGAACATCAGAAAGACTGGGATAAAGGTCTTCCATTCGTTGTATTTGCCGCAAGAGAATCTCCAAATGAATCACTGGGCTTCTCACCCTTTGAACTACTGTTTGGCCATGAAGTAAGAGGACCCCTTAAGCTACTCAAGGAATGCTGGCTGTCGGAGGAAGATGACGTCAACCTGCCGAAATATGTGATGAAGTTCAAAGAACGGCTGTCCACTGCTTTACAGCTGGCGAGAGAGAATTTAGGGGCTGCTCAGGAGAAGATGAAGACTTGGTATGATAAGAAGTCCAGGTTACGCCACTTTCAGGCGGGAGATCAGGTTTTGATTCTGCTACCGGTGCATGGGCAACCTCTTCAAGCCAAGTTTAGTGGTCCTTATTTCGTGGAGAAGAAACTCAGTGATGTCAACTATGTCATCGCCACACCAGATCGTAGAATGAACAAGCAACTTTGTCACATCAACATGCTAAAGTTATATCACAGGCGGGACGAAAATAACCCAGTCTGCACTGTAGATGTTCCACCCGAGTCTGCAAGTGAAGTTCTCCCATGCAGCATGAGCCTGAGTGATAGTTTGGGGAAGAATCCTGATATCATGAATGATCTCCAGACTAAGCTTTCTCATCTAGCTCCCGAGGAAAGGCAGGAGTTTTCGGCATTACTGCAGGAGTACCCGCAAGTGTTCCGTGCTACTCCAGGAAAAACCACTGTGTTGATGCATGATGTTGATGTTGGAGACGCAAAGCCAATTAAACTGCCTCCTTACCGTGTGAACGCAGTGAAAGTTCCTTTCATCCAGAAGGAGCTTGGCTACCTGTTGGACCACAAGATGCTTCAGCCCTGTCAGAGCGAGTGGAGTTCTCCTGTCACTCTAGTCCCTAAGCCAGGTGGGTCACAGCGGCTTTGCATCGACTACAGACGTGTTAATCAGATAACCAAAACAGACACTTACCCTCTCCCTCGCGTGGAAGATTGCATAGACAAGATCGGAAAGGCTAGGTACATATGTAAGTTTGATTTGTTAAAGGGATACTGGCAAGTACCTATGACTGAACGTGCTAGGGAGATCTCATGTTTTGTAACACTAGGAAAGACTTTTGCATGTTCTGTAATGCCATATAGTATGAAGAATGCACCAACCACATTTCAGAAGCTCATGAATGTTGTAACAGAGGGTTTGGCAGGGTGTGTTGTTTATATTGATGATGTATTAATCTTCAGTGACAACTGGAAAGATCACCTATGCCATGTCAGTAAATTTCTTGAGCGTTTGGTTCAGGCTAGTCTTGTAGCTAATTTATCAAAGTGTGAGTTTGGTCAAGCTAAAGTTCAGTACCTTGGGTACGTAATTGGTGATGGACACGTTGTACCACCAGGAGCTAAGGTTCAGGTTATAAGTGATCTTCCCAGACCTAAAAGTAGGAAAGAGCTACAAAGATTTTTGGGAATGGTAGGTTATCACAGGAGATTTGTTCTTAACTTTTCAATTCTTGTATCACCACTTACATACCTACTGAAAAAGGGAGTTAAATTTGTCTGGACCGATGACTGTGAATCCTCTTTCAGCAAACTTAAAGCTATCCTATTAAGTCAGCCAGTGCTCGCTACTCCAAATTTTGCTAAGCCTTTTAAGATGGCTGTTGACGCAAGTGATACAGGAGCTGGGGCTGTTTTGCTGCAAGAGGATGATCAGGGTATTGAACACCCTGTATCTTATTACAGTAAGAAGTTCACTCCACCTCAAAAGAACTACTCAACTATTGAGATAGAGCTTTTGGCCTTGATTTTGGGTTTACAGCATTTTTCATTTTATTTGTGTCCTGGTTTTGACCCCATAGTCATTTATACCGATCATAACCCACTGAAATTCCTTAGTAAGTTTAAAGATAAAAATCAGAGATTGACAAGATGGAGTCTACTTCTTCAGGAGTATTCATTAGACATACAACATATCAAGGGGAAAGAAAATGTTATTGCAGATTGCTTATCTAGACTTTAGACAGATTGTTTTAGAGTAATAAGAAATTTCCTTTGTAAATTTCTTTTTCTTTGTGGGGAGGTGTTACATAGCCTATGATTTCATCATCCTTTGTATAATTCTAACGTACAGTATGCTGCATGTTTGATCACGAGCGTGTTCTACCTCACTCCCCCCTTCTCCCCTTATAGTAGAGTAAGTCGTTCTTTCTGTTGTTCAGAGCAGGATTGTCAACTCTTTGTCCCCTATGGCTTCATTTGGGCGTCCTTCTTACAAGTTGTATCAAGCTCTGCCGGCCCCTTTATAATGAGCTCAGTCTCTGCATTAATTGCCACTTAGATCTACTCCTCATTTTGTTCACATCTCTTTCCTCCCCTGTACAGTTGTTATTATTTTTGTGAGTGCTCAGGAAGTCTCCAACCATCTAGCTGCTGTGTAATTTGAGTATAAATGTTATTACATTTTTTCTTGTACTGTATAGCATAAGGTGTTAATTCGTAGGCCTAGTGAGGTTTTTGTGATTCATGTGTTTTAGGTGTCAGCCATTATTAATAATATTTTGTATCTGTAATAATATATCTTGCATTAACTGAGCATTATCCGGTTTTCTCATTTTATCAGGGCTGACTTAGATAAATTTACTCTTGCTAATTTCGTGTTAATAGAGGCTATTGCAGTTAACGATATATTTAACCTGTTTTTTGCCATTACATTATCCTTATGAGTCCTGAATGTTTAGTTGTTAGTTTGAGCATTAAACTTTAACTTGTAATTTTACCTAACTCTTTTGTTTTTAACCTGGAACTTTGCGGGACAGTAGTGATTTTTAGTATTCTCACTTGAAGTGTTCATTATCTTTCTCTGTTCCGTAACAATATATATATATATATATATATATATATGTGTGTGTGTGTGTGTGTGTGTGTGTGTGTGTGTGTGTGTGACAAGCCAGATGGTTTCCTGTACACCAGGAAACCATTTACTATGCTGGGTGGTAACCATAAAACCAAATTATGGCGCCTGGTGGTTTTGTGGGTAATTACGGTGCTCCAATCGGATTGAGCCAGTGAAGGTTTATATCTAAAGGGTGGTTAGGGTTTATTGCTCAAGTAATGCCACTCAGGGATGAGTGAGGCTGGTCACTTTCATCTTAAATGTCAGGATCAACTTGCCTAGCCCCGGGCTCCTATGCTCCTCATGGGGCAATGTGGGACTGACTGATGGATGGATGGATATATACAAATACTATATATATATATATATATATATATATATATATATATATATATATATATATATATATATATATATATATATATATATATATATATATATATATGGAGATTGTGTGGTACAGTGGTAGAGTGTGCGTTTCGCACGCTGGTGAGCGTGGGTTCGCCTCCCGCCAGAGTTGAAAAAACTTTGGGAAGCGATCACCAAGCCACTTGCTACTTTGGCGGACACAAGGAGTGCTGTGGTTGAACCAGTGTCGCACACTATATAGTATGCTTCCACCCAATCGGCTTAAGGCGGGCCGATTACACTTGGTTCACAGACTACACACACCCAAAGCCACTACAACGCTACAATAACATTCACAAGCACTTCTCACCCTACATACAATCTATACCAGACAGCCTAACCCACTAGGTAGAGATACATTGGCTGTATCATCCCTGCTTCGTTAGGGACAGGCTGGTCTTGCTGTGGACCTCAACGGTTGATAATGATATATATATATATATATATGAGAGAGAGAGCTTATCAGCAAAAATTAGAGTATTTAACATTCCCAGGATACTGATAGTGCTTGAGGAAAGGTGGCTGTCCGGTAAGAAAAATAGTATAAATGTGTGGTTTTATTTCATAATGAATCTTTTTAAATGTACTATTTACATACTTAATTATTTTTTGAAGACTGAAATTTGGTTCTGATAATGCTACAGGTTTTACAAATTTGGACTGAAGGTCGTGATGTAGGTGGATTGGGAGGCAGCACATCTTCAGCAATTTTCCTTACAATTACTTTTCATCTTGTTATTGGCTTGTATGCTGAAACAAGCCTTTCTTGTATCGATATAGTTTACATCAGTAATATACAATATCCATCCATCCATCATCCTATCATATGTTGTCCCATGAGGAGCGTAGGAGCCCGGGGCTAGGCAAGTTGGTCCTGACATTTAAGATGAGAGTGACCAGCCTCACTCATCCGTGAATGGCATTACGTGAGCAATAAACCCCAACCACCCCTTGGATATAAACTCACACAGGCTCAATCCGATTGAAGTGCGTTAATTACCCAATAAACCACCAGGCGCAATAATTTGATTATATGGTTACCACCCAACGTAGTGAATAGTTTCCTGGTGTGCAGGAAACCAAATGGCTTGTCACTCAGTGAAGAGTCGCCCATAAGCAGAAGGAAGAGGAATGAATGAAGGAAACAATATAACGTCTAAAAATCTTGAAAATAAAATGTTCATGAAATTAGCTTATATACTGTATATATATATATATATATATATATATATATATATATATATATATATATATATATATATATATATATATATATATACTGTGGGAAAAGAGCATCTTCGCTGTTTTTTATCCTTTGAGTCTTATTTCTATCACCTCCCTCCAAAAGAAAAAACAAAAACATTATCGTTAAGAAAAAGTAGTGAAGACCCCTCCAGTGTAAAGTACAATACGAGTTTCTATAATGATATTGTCTTATTAATCATGAGTATGTACGATGCCTCGTCGATCTTGGCTTATACCCTATTTCGTTCATTACTTGCGAGCTTGGTAAGAAACCAGTGATTATCAGAGATGAACTTGAGATTCAGCCGCTCTCTCTCTCTCTCTCTCTCTCTCTCTCTCTCTCTCTCTCTCTCTCTCTCTCTCAAAAATCGTTAAATTATCGTACAAAATGTACGGTACTGTAATGAGATGCTATATACCGCGTACCAAAAGTGACTTTATCATATATGTCCGATAATTATCGTGTATGAAATTGGCCGTAATATAAAAACCCAGAGT
>NC_137058.1:5190520-5205520 GCF_032717465.1 Coenobita brevimanus
GAACTCAGATTGATGGAGACTCTCCCATTAGCGGCCTCTTTGGTTGCGTTTATTACATTTCAAGTGGCCAAGTTAAGAGTGGTAGCATGCCAAAATGACGGGGCCAGTCTCCAACTAGGCCAACCCAAGCCCCAACCTTCGCAGTTTCCCAGAATGCTTCTAAGCTGCACACGTTAATAAACTACTAGGTAAGCTCTATACCACCAGTTCTCAAGGGTTATACAAACAATAAAGTTCGAGTGGGAGGGAATGTGTTTATTAACAAGACCAAAAAGTAGAAATCTTCCCCAGCTACTTGCTTTACAGATTAAACATGAATCAGTTGGCACATTGTTCGAAAAATATATCTCTATAATTATGGTCCTAATATCAAATGCACAAAACTTAGCTCCTCTGTCCCGGTCCAAAGTGTTTCTTCATAATCGTCCCTCTGAACACAAATTTCACTGGTCCAGTCCTCTGCCACTGCCGACCTTGACCTCCAACACTGGGACCTTGACTCACTCACTGGTGCTTAGACCTCCACACTTGGACTTTTACTCCCTCAGGTACTTCGACCTCCACACTGGGACCCGCTAGAAGTTAATATGAATAATGAATATAACTATTCTTCCCCAATGCAAGTAATCCCTTCACATGATCAGGAAAGTCTCATAATAAAGAAACATGAGTTACAACACTCAGCATCTCAAGTAATAACAGAATAACACATGGCACTACAGACACATACGTCTGCTCAAAATAATACTTACTGTAGGGATAACATGGAAGAAAAAGTACTGTAACAAATACAGTAAGCATGAATAACTGTAACTCTAACCATGAAAACCATCACTGTATCAATATCACTGTGCCTCACAAAGTAACTATGTGAACATTTACTCACAACATAGCCCTAAGAAATACTGAATTACCAAGTCATTTCAACACAATAATAAATAATTCACAGTCCCTGGGCACCTGATACTTGGCCTACAAAAATCACACATTTATCTGAGGCTCAGACAGAACTCTGTAGCATTTCGTATTCAGTTACACTAAATAATAATATAAAGTACAGTACACAAATATATGGGAAATACCTCACTATCCAGCTCAAAAATGTAGGGGAGGTGAGCGGGAACAGGACTCGCATGTACAAAGGCTAATTGCGTCACCATTACATTTCCTGAGGAAGGACAACACGATTCTACCCGAGTCTGTTTCTCTATTTCGTCACTATTATCACTCGTGAGATATCACTATTCGCGCTTCAACATATCAGACATCATTAATATCAAATTACTTACAGAATTCCTTGGAGGAGGGGGGAAGGGAGGATGACGACCGTACCGACCAACTGCCATCTATCACGGCCGGTGAGCGAGTGAGACGCCAAAACTGCGTGAGTGATGCAAAGGGGAGGGGGGGATGACGGCGTACGTAATTTAAGATTTTAATTATTACAGACTCGAGATAGACTCAGTGTGATGTCTTTCCCCTTACAATCGATTACTCAAAAAAAATAACATTCTCTAGTTACAATAATTACTCAGCAACCTCTCTCTTTATACCCTTACATCGAAAAATAATGAAAATTAACGTGCTTTACATCACTTTGCGCATGCGTACATTATGCTGGATTATGTGAAGAAAGGCACATGTTCCCATCGACTCGAGATATTATATTATAAAGAGACTTAATACTAGTGAATTACAGTAGGAAAAAAAAAGTGACTTAGCAACTAGGTAATTAATCTATGTTCTGGACACGTCCGCATGGTAACAGCCATGCCTCGGCCACTCTCTCTCACTTAACCGAACTTTTGGTCATATAAAATAAACTAGATACAACTCATTATCACTTCCGGGCACTACATGATGTCTTCCAGATGGGGCTGCTGGTTGGTGTGCAGGGAGGCCCTTTCCTAGTGGGGTCTCGACCTGGGAGGTGGCCCTCTGGACTGGGGCCGAACAGGGCCAAGAGGCATGCTTGCCTTCACCTGCTTCTGGAGGAGGGTTGTCTGCAGGTGGGGCTTGAGAGGGTCCTGGGGTGTCCCTGGGTTTCTGGGGGCTGCGGTCTCTGCAGGGTTGGACCACTGTCAGGAGCTGCCTGCGGCGTTCCTTCCTCATAGAGTCCATCAGTGGCGGGCGTCATCCAGGGGTGGCCTGCAGGGCATGGATCCCCGGGCTCAGGAAGGGCCCTCGCCACAACTCCTCGATCTGCAGCTTCTCTGGGGGACTGCACCTGTGAGGAGAGAGAGAGAGATGTCCCACTCGGCCTTCGGAGGGGTGGTGGGCCAAGCCAGGGACATCCTCCAAAGGTAGGTAATCTCAGAGGCTGTGGACGAAGGGTATGCAGTGGCCATCCCTTCCCCAGTGCATACATTGGCTGTCACCGTGGTTCCACGAGCCCTAGAGACAACAGCCGAAGTGTGTACAGTGGCCGTCACCACGGGGCTGCAGAGGGTAACAGCTGAAGGGCGTACATTGGCTGACCCTTCCCCGGTACGTACAGTGGCCGATACCGCAGTGCTGTTCTCTGAGGAGGAGGCAGATGAAGAGCGTACGGCGGCCGACCCTTCCCCGATGCATAGAGTGGCCGACATCGTGGCTCTGCCATTGCCTGGCTTGCCAGCCGACGTGCATACAGTGGCCGTCACGTCGAACCCGAGGCATACAGTGGTCGCCACCACGGGGCTGGTTCCGGAGGTGGCTGCAGCTGAAGGGCGCACAGTGGCCGACCCATCCCCGGTACGTACAGTGACCGATAATCCAGTGCTGCTTGGGACTGTCTGTGGACAAGTCCCACTCCGATCCTGGCTGTGATGTAGTGCGCCGGTACTGTTTGGTTGTCGTTGGCTGTGTTGAGGGGAAGAGGGGAGTAGGGACGTGGTACACCTGAGCCCGTCTCGCTCGGGCCTAGCGCTCTCTCTGCTTGCCTCTCTGTGGTCTCCTTCTGGGGTGGGTGGGACCATGGGACTGTCCTAGGGTGGGTGTCTCCACGGGGGTGTGATTTTCATATATACATATATATATATATATATATATATATATATATATATATATACATATATATATATATATATATATATATATATATATATATATATATATATATATATATGTGTTACATAGCCTATGATTTCATCATCCTTTGTATAATTCTAACGTACAGTATGCTGCATGTTTGATCACAAGCGTGTTCTACCTCACTCCCCCCTTCTCCCCTTATAGTAGAGTAAGTCGTTCTTTCTGTTGTTCAGAGCAGGATTGTCAACTCTTGTCTCTCCTATGGCTTCATTTGCGCGTCCTTCTTACAAGTTGTATCAAGCTCTGCCGGCCCCTATATAGTGAGCACAGTCTCTGCATTAATTGCCACTTAGATCTACACCTCATTTTGTTCACATCTCTGTCCTCCCCTGTACAATTGTTATTATTTTTGTGAGTGCTCAGGAAGTCTCCAACCATCTAGCTGCTGTGTAATTTGAGTATAAGTGTTATTACATTTTTTCTTGTACTGCATAGCATAAGGTGTTAATTCGTAGGCCTTTTGAGGTTTTTGTGATTCTTGTGTTTTAGGTGTCAGCCATTATTAATAATATTTTGTATCTGTAATAATATATCTTGCATTAACTGAGCATTATCCGGTTTTCTCATTTTATCAGGGCTGACTTAGATAAATTTACTCTTGCTAATTTCGTGTTAATAGAGGCTATTGCAGTTAACCATATATTTAACCTGTTTTTTGCCATTACATTATCCTTATGAGTCCTGAATGTTTAGTTGTTAGTTTGAGCATTAAACTTTAACTTGTAATTTTACCTAACTCTTTTGTTTTCAACCTGGAACTTTGCGGGACAGTAGTGATTTTTAGTATTCTCACTTGAAGTGTTCATTATCTTTCTCTGTTCCGTAACATAAATTTGGCGACCTCTTATCAGGATATTCAGGATATTATCATAAGGATATTGCTTTGATATTTTGTGACTGTGATTTATTCATGATGTCTACTATTACTACGCTTGATGAAGCCAAAGATTTTTTGTCAAATGTGCAAACAGTGTGTGATGTAGAAAACACAACAAAGAATGAACTTAAGCTTGTTGCTCAGCAATTGGGAATTACTGTTCGCTCTCATCATTCTAAAGATCAAATTGTTGACATAATTAATAAAAGCTTGTTTAATGTAACTTCTCCAGATGAGCAAACGCAGATTGAATTAGCTAAGTTACAGCTAGCCCTGCAGGAGGCTCGTGCTAAGGAGGCTGAGTTTCACGCACAAGTTGAACTAGCTAGGATTCAGGCAGACCATGAGTATCGCATGAAACAATGTGGAACTGGATCATCTAGCTCTGATGATTTTGATGTGGCTAAAAATGTTAAACTTGTCCCTCCTTTTAATGAATCTGATTTAACACAGTTTTTCAGTTGTTTGAGAGGGTAGCTACAGGTTTTAATTGGCCCAAAAAGTATTGGCCAGTACTCCTTCAAACTGTTCTCACCGGTAAAGCTCAAGTAACTTATGAATCTTTGCCTCAGGATCAATCTGATAATTATGATGTAGTTAAGAGCTTGATTCTTAAGGCCTATGAGCTTGTTCCTGAAGCCCATAGAGTAAAATTTAGGACAACTTATAAGCAAGATAAGCAATCCCATGTTGAGTATGCAAAAATCAAAGAAGATCTGTTAGAGCAGTGGTTAAATTCTAAGAATGTGGATTCTGATTTTGATAAATTTAAGCAGATGATTTTGCTGGAGGACTTCAAAAGGTGTATTAATAATGAAGTAAGCCTATATCTTGATGAGAAAAGAATAGATAATTTGTCTGATGCTGCAGTTTTAGCTGATGAATATGTTCTCACTCACAAGAGATATTCTAAAGAAAAAGGAAAGCTGAGAGTAAGTACGTTGCCTCTACTCAGAGTACAGGTAACAGGAAAGAGAATAAAGATGATGTTTCTCAGGAAGTAAATACCAGCTTCACCTCTAGATTTCAGAAAAGTAAATGTACTTATTGTAGTAAGCTTGGTCATACTACGGAGAAATGTTTCAGGAGACAGCGTGATGTGAACAAAAAGGAGTCTTTAAATATTCAGTCAATTGGTCTAGTGTCCACCCTTTAACTGAGTTAACTGAACCTGCTTTGAGGGGTAAATTAAATTCTCATGATGAAGCTCCTCTTTTGAGCAGTAACGTGGGTGACACTCTCAAGAGTTCATGTGCTAATTTCCTGTCTGATGGTTTTGTCAGTCCTCTGGACAGTAATGACAGGAAATCAGTTAAAATATATCGTGATACAGGTGCTTGCCAATCCCTTATGCTGACCAGTGTTCTAGGCTCTAATGTTAATTCCTCTGATGAAACTGTAATCTTACAAGGTGTAGGGAATAATTACTTCTCTGTCCCTCTGTGCAGAGTGAATTTAGAGTCTGGTTTTGTTAATGGTTCCGTTATGGTTGGGTTGGTTGAGACACTCCCAATGTCAGGTGTAACTTTCTTACTTGGAAATGATATTGGTGGAAGTCAAGTGTGTCCAGCTCCTCAGTTGTCTGATAAGCCAGTGGCTGCAACCCAGGATTGTGATGTCCCTGATGTGTTCTCTGCATGTGCTGTCACTAGGGCTAAGTCTAAAGTTACTGGTGACTTAGAGGATGATGATGATGTTATCCTAGCTGACACTTTTCTTGCTAATTTGGACCACTCACTGGATGAGGCAGTATCCCGTAGTGTTGATAATTTGTCTCGTCAAGAGTTGGATGAGTTGCAGGTTGCTGACCCTGAGTTGAAAGGTCTAGCTAACTCTGCTTGCAGTGAGGAAGAGTCAGCTGGTGCTTCTACTTGTTATTATATAAAGTCAGGAGTACTTTTGAGGAAGTGGAGACCCCCAGCAGCATCAGCCGACTGTGAATGGGAGGTTGTACATCAAGTTGTCATCCCTCGTGTTTGTAGCCAGGATATCATTAGAGTGGCTCATGATTCCAGTTTGGCAAGACACCTTGGAGTGAGGAAGACTGTGGCACGCATTTTGAAACATTTCTACTGGCCAGGTATCTTCAAAGATGTTTCCTGGTATTGTAAGTCTTGTCACACCTGTCAAGTTGTGGGGAAGTGTAATCAGACCGAAAAAGTTGCACCTCTAGTTCCCATTCCTCCTTTTGAGGCGCCATTCACCCGTGTGTTGGTGGATATTGTGGGCCCTCTTCCTAAGACTTCTTCAGGATTTTCTTATGTGTTGACCCTGATTGATATGGCTACTCGTTATCCTGAAGCCATTCCACTTAGAAATATCTCAGCAAAGAACGTGGTTAAGGAAATGCTAGGGTTCTTCACCAAGTTTGGTCTGCCCAAGGAGGTACAGTCAGACCGGTGAAGTAATTTCATGTCAAATGTTTTCAAGCAGTCTCTGAAAGAGTTGGGCATCACCCAGATCACGTCTTCAGCTTACCATCCCCAGACCCAAGGAGCGTTGGAGAGATATCATCAAACACTCAAATCGATGCTCAAGAAATACTGTTTGGAACATCAGAAAGACTGGGATAAAGGTCTTCCATTCGTTGTATTTGCCGCAAGAGAATCTCCAAATGAATCACTGGGCTTCTCACCCTTTGAACTACTGTTTGGCCATGAAGTAAGAGGACCCCTTAAGCTACTCAAGGAATGCTGGCTGTCGGAGGAAGATGATGTCAACCTGCCGGAGTATGTGATGAAGTTCAAAGAACGGCTGTCTACTGCTTAACAGCTGGTGAGAGAGAATTTAGGAGCTGATCAGGAGAATATGAAGACTTGGTATGATAAGAAGTCCAAGTTACGCCACTTTCAGCCAGGTGATCAGGTGTTGATTCTGCTACCGGTGCATGGGCAAGCTCTTCAAGCCAAGTTTAGTGGTCCTTATTTCGTGAAGAAGAAACTCAGTGATGTCAACTATGTCATCGTCACACCAGATCGTAGAAAGAACAAGCAACTTTGTCACATCAACATGCTAAAGTTATATCACAGGCGGGACGAAAAATAACCCAGTCTGCACTGTAGATGTTCCACCCGAGTCTGCAAGTGAAGTTCTCCCATGCAGCATGAGCCTGAGTGATAGTTTGGGGAAGAATCCTGATATCATGAATGATCTCCAGACTAAGCTTTCTTATCTAGCTCCCGAGGAAAGGCAGGAGTTTTCGGCATTACTGCAGAAGTACCCGCAAGTGTCTGCCACTCCAGGAAAAACCACTGTGTTGATGCATGATGTCGATGTTGGAGACGCAAAGCCAATTAAACTGCCTCCTTACCGTGTGAACGCAGTGAAAGTTCCTCTCATCCAGAAGGAGCTTGGCTACCTGTTGGACCACAAGATGATTCAGCCCTGTCAGAGCGAGTGGAGTTCTCCTGTCACTCTAGTCCCTAAGCCAGGTGGGTCACAGCGGCTTTGCATCGACTACAGACGTGTTAATCAGATAACCAAAACAGACACTTACCCTCTCCCTCGCGTGGAAGATTGCATAGACAAGATCGAAAAGGCTAGGTACATAAGTAAGTTTGATTTGTTAAAGGGATACTGGCAAGTACCTATGACTGAACGTGCTAGGGAGATCTCATGTTTTGTAACACTAGGAAAGACTTTTGCATGTTCTGTAATGCCATATGGTATGAAGAATGCACCAGCCACATTTCAGAAGCTCATGAATGTTGTAACAGAGGGTTTGGCAGGGTGTGTTGTTTATATTGATGATGTATTAATCTTCAGTGACAACTGGAAAGATCACCTATGCCATGTCAGTAAATTTCTTGAGCGTTTGGTTCAGGCTAATCTTGTAGCTAATTTATCAAAGTGTGAGTTTGGTCAAGCTAAAGTTCAGTACCTTGGGTACGTAATTGGTGATGGACACGTTGTACCACCAGGAGCTAAGGTTCAGGTTATAAGTGATCTTCCCAGACCTAAAAGTAGGAAAGAGCTACAAAGATTTTTGGGAATGGTAGGTTATTACAGGAGATTTGTTCTTAACTTTTCAATTCTTGTATCACCACTTACATACCTACTGAAAAAGGGAGTTAAATTTGTTCTGGACCGATGACTGTGAATCCTCTTTCAGCAAACTTAAAGCTATCCTATTAAGTCAGCCAGTGCTCGCTACTCCAAATTTTGCTAAGCCTTTTAAGATGGCTGTTGACGCAAGTGATACAGGAGCTGGGGCTGTTTTGCTGCAAGAGGATGATCAGGTATTGAACACCCTGTATCTTATTACAGTAAGAAGTTCACTCCACCTCAAAAGAACTACTCAACTATTGAGAAAGAGCTTTTGGCCTTGATTTTGGGTTTACAGCATTTTTCATTTTATTTGTGGTCTGGTTTTGACCCCATAGTCATTTATACCGATCATAACCCACTGAAATTCCTTAGTAAGTTTAAAGATAAAAATCAGAGATTGACAAGATGGAGTCTACTTCTTCAGGAGTATTCATTAGACATACAACATATCAAGGGGAAAGAAAATGTTATTGCAGATTGCTTATCTAGACTTTAGACAGATTGTTTTAGAGTAATAAGAAATTTCCTTTGTAAATTTCTTTTTCTTTGTGGGGAGGTGTTACATAGCCTATGATTTCATCATCCTTTGTATAATTCTAACGTACAGTATGCTGCATGTTTGATCACGAGCGTGTTCTACCTCACTCCCCCCTTCTCCCTTATAGTAGAGTAAGTCGTTCTTTCTGTTGTTCAGAGCAGGATTGTCAACTCTTTGTCCCCTATGGCTTCATTTGCGCGTCCTTCTTACAAGTTGTATCAAGCTCTGCCGGCCACTATATAATGAGCTCAGTCTCTGCATTAATTGCCACTTAGATCTACTCCTCATTTTGTTCACATCTCTGTCCTCCCCTGTACAGTTGTTATTATTTTTGTGAGTGCTCAGGAAGTCTCCAACCATCTAGCTGCTGTGTAATTTGAGTATAAGTGTTATTACATTTTTTCTTGTACTGTATAGCATAAGGTGTTAATTCGTAGGCCTAGTGAGGTTTTGTGATTCATGTGTTTTAAGTGTCAGCCATTATTAATAATAATTTGTATCTGTAATAATATATCTTGTATTAACTGAGCATTATCCGGTTTTCTCATTTTATCAAGGCTGACAGATAAATTTACTATTGCTAATTTCGTGTCAATAGAGGCTATTGCAGTTAACAATATATTTAACCTGTTTTTTGCCATTACATTATCCTTATGAGTCCTGAATGTTTAGTTGTTAGTTTGAGCATTAAATTTTAACTTGTAATTTTACCTAACTCTTTTGTTTTTAACCTGGAACTTTGCGGGACAGTAGTGATTTTTAGTATTCTCACTTGAAGTGTTCATTATCTTTCTGTTCCGTAACAATATATATATATATATATATATATATATATATATATATATATATATATATATATATATATATATGTGTGTGTGTGTGTGTGTATGTGTGTGTGTGTGTATGTGTGTGTGTGTGTGTGTGTGTGTGACAAGCCAGATGGTTTCCTGTACACCAGGAAACCATTTACTATGCTGGGTGGTAACCATAAAACCAAATTATGGCGCCTGGTGGTTTTGTGGGTAATTACGGTGCTCCAATCGGATTGAGCCAGTGAAGGTTTATATCTAAAGGGTGGTTAGGGTTTATTGCTCAAGTAATGCCACTCAGGGATGAGTGAGGCTGGTCACTTTCATCTTAAATGTCAGGATCAACTTGCCTAGCCCCGGGCTCCTATGCTCCTCATGGGGAAATGTGGGACTGACTGATGGATGGATGGATATATATATATATATATATATATATATATATATATATATATATATATATATATATATATATATATATATATATATATATATATACTTTGTGGTACAGTGGTAGAGTGTGCGTTTCGCACGCTGGTGAGCGTGGGTTCGCCTCCGCCAGAGTTGAAAACTAAGCGATCGCCACTTGCTACTTTGACACAAGGAGTGCTGTGGTTGAACCAGTGTCGCACACTATATAGTATGCTTCCACCCAATCGGCTTAAGGCGGGCCTATTACACTTGGTTCACAGACTACACACACCCAAAGCCACTACAACGCTACAATAACACTCACAAGCACTTCTCACCCTACATACAATCTATACCAGACAGCCTAACCCACTAGGTAGAGATACATTGGCTGTATCATCCCTGCTTCGTTAGGGACAGGCTGGTCTTGCTGTGGACCTCAACGGTTGATGATATGATATATATATATATATATATATATGAGAGAGAGAGAGCTTATCAGCAAAATTTAGAGTATTTAACATTCCCAGGATACTGATAGTGCTTGAGGAAAGGTGGCTGTCCGGTAAGAAAAATAGTATAAATGTGTGGTTTTATTTCATAATGAATCTTTTTAAATGTACTATTTACATACTTAATTATTTTTTGAAGACTGAAATTTGGTTCTGATAATGCTACAGGTTTTACAAATTTGGACTGAAGGTCGTGATGTAGGTGGATTGGGAGGCAGCACATCTTCAGCAATTTTCCTTACAATTACTTTTCATCTTGTTATTGGCTTGTATGCTGAAACAAGCCTTTCTTGTATCGATATAGTTTACATCAGTAATATACAATATCCATCCATCCATCATCCTATCATATGTTGTCCCATGAGGAGCGTAGGAGCCCGGGGCTAGGCAAGTTGGTCCTGACATTTAAGATGAGAGTGACCAGCCTCACTCATCCGTGAATGGCATTACGTGAGCAATAAACCCCAACCACCCCTTGGATATAAACTCACACAGGCTCAATCCGATTGGAGTGCGTTAATTACCCAATAAACCACCAGGCGCAATAATTTGATTATATGGTTACCACCCAACGTAGTGAATAGTTTCCTGGTGTGCAGGAAACCAAATGGCTTGTCACTCAGTGAAGAGTCGCCCATAAGCAGAAGGAAGAGGAAGGAATGAAGGAAACACTATAACGTCTAAAAATATTGAAAATAAAATGTTCATGAATTTAGCTTATATACTATATATATATATATATATATATATATATATATATATATATATATATATATATATATATATATATATATATATATATATATATATATATATATATATATACTGTGGGAAAAGAGCATCTTCGCTGTTTTTTATCCTTTGAGTCTTATTTCTATCACCTCCCTCCAAAAGAAAAAACAAAAACATTATCGTTAAGAAAAAGTAGTGAAGACCCCTCCAGTGTAAAGTACAATACGAGTTTCTATAATGATATTATGTCTTATTAATCATGAGTATGTACGATGCCTCGTCGATCTTGGCTTATACCCTATTTCGTTCATTACTTGCGAGCTTGGTAAGAAACCAGTGATTATCAGAGATGAACTTGAGATTCAGCCGCTCTCTCTCTCTCTCTCTCTCTCTCTCTCTCTCAAAAATCGTTAAATTATCGTACAAAATGTACGGTACTGTAATGAGATGCTATATACCGCGTACCAAAAGTGACTTTATCATATATGTCCGATAATTATCGTGTATGAAATTGGCCGTAATATAAAAACCCAGAGTTCAGGCAGTCCAACGGCGACGTTCAGTCGTCAGACGTTCCTGAGCGTCAGTCATCCTTACTACAAAAAATCTGGACCGTCAGTTTTGGCGAAACCCAGTTCTGGCGTTTGAATGCCACAACAGTCGCTAGATTGGGCGAGAATGCGCTGCATGAGCACTAAAAGCGCGCAAATTTTGAATGTTTCTTCTGTTCAATAAACCAGACACCCCGCTAACCCATTCTAAACTTATTTTTATGTACGAAATAAGTATGTTAGCTGATAAAGAATTTCGTATGTAAGGAATAAAGATTTCGTTAATACAATATTCCTTGCATGTTGTCTATCGAGGATGATTGTCAAGATGGATGTTTATCATTTCATTTAAGGAATCGGTCTATAGTTGGTACTCTGCACAGGTAGTCAGTTATCAACAAATGTTTGTATTAAATTCTATCAGAGCTGACATGCTCTGTCCTTTAGTTCTTTAAAGGCTGAATCCATTGTAATAACATGTGATGAACTTTGAGCAAAGCTTCTCCTGTATCTCTTGACATGTTGTCTATATCATGAGCCTGGCAGTTGTATCCATGCAGAACTTGCATCATGAGTGAGCAGTTTGTAATCTGTGTAGACAAGAGATTGTATGTTGCGTTCCATATTTTGCTTGATGAACAGAATTGCACAAAGTGTACAGAGTATTGAAGATCCAGATTCATTTATGTGGTAAGCCAAACTCTCCTCATCATATACTGCCTATTCAGAGGAAAGTCACATCCTGAACTGTCACTCATTGCAGCAGATGGAAGAGCTGCACAAGACGTGTTAAAATCACTAGGAATCTGAGTGTGAAATGGAGGGAGAGTAAGAAATTGTTTTGGAAGGAGGTAAAGAAAGTAAGGCAGTGTGAAAGGGGAAATAGTAGGGGAGTGAAAGATAGGAATAATAGATTGTTGGTGGAGAAGAGAAATTGAGGAGATGGAAGGAGCACTTTGAGGATTTGTTGAATGTAGGGAGTGAGAGCAGTGTGAGTATAAGTGGTTGGGGAATGGCTGGGAGAAGAAGAGATGAGAGGAGGGAGGAAGAGATCAGTAGGTCGGAAGTAGTGGAAGCGATGAAGAAGATTAAGCTGGGAAAGGCCCCAGGAATTGATGGAGTGTGTGGTGAAATGCTTAGGTATGGGGGTGAGATTGTTGTGGAGTGGATATGGAAGTTGTGAAGATTGGCTTGGGAAGAGGGAAGGGTTCCAGAGGACTGGAAATCAGGTGTAATTGTTCCTCTGTACAAAGGAAAAGGGGAGAGAGAAGTATGTGGTAACCATAGGGGTATTTGCCTTCTTAGTGTGACTGGTAAAATATATGGTAGAATACTCATTGATAGGGTTAGGCATATGACAGAGGAGCTAGTTGGAGAAGAACAAGGGGGATTTAGGAAGGGAAAAGGGTGTGTAGATCAGATATTTGTTCTAAGATGTTTAGTGGAGAAGTATCTAGAGAAGGGAAGGAAAGTGTATGCTGCCTTCATGGACTTGGAGAAAGCTTATGACAGAATAGATAGGCAAGGTATGTGGAAGGTATTAAGAATATATGGGGTGGAGGGGAAATTGTTGAGTGCTGTAAAGAGTATGTACGAGGGAGGTAGGGTTACGGTGCGAGTGGATGGTGAGCAGAGTGAGTTCTTTGATCTCAATGTGGGACTGAAACAGGGGTGTGTGATGTCTCCATGGCTGTTTAATATATATATGGATGGGGTTGTAAAGGAGGTGCAAGGTAGGGCAGTGGATGTGGGGCTGGCCCTAATGAATGAGGGTGAGATTTGGAAGCTTCCGGTGTTGCTGTTTGCTGATGATACAGTATTGTTGAGTGAAGATGAATGGGAGTTGCAAGGTTTGGTGAATGAATTTGGGACAGTGTGTAGGAGGAGGAAGCTGAAAGTTAATGTAAACAAAAGTAAAGTTATGGTGTTTGAGAGGAATGAAGTCACAGAGTGTGCAGTGAGGTTGGATGGTGAGGATATGGAGAATGTGAGTGCATTCAAGTACTTGGGTAGTGTGATGAGTAAGGATGGAACTTTGGGGGATGAAGTACGTGAAAGGGTACAGCAGGGAAGAAAGGTTGTTGGTACACTGAAAGCAGTGATGAGAAATAGGGAGGTGAGTATGGAAGTTAAGAAGGCACTGCATGATGGTATTGTGATCCCTACCCTGACGTATGGAAGCGAGGCGTGGACCTTGCAAGAGGGGAACAAGTCAAGAGTGAGAGCAGTGGAAATGAGTTACTTGAGAGGAGCATGTGGAGTGACGTGGAGGGACAGGTTGACGAATGAAGAAGTGAAGGAACGTTGTGGGGTAGATGTGGATGTGGTTGAAAAGATTAGGAGAAATACACTGAGGTGGTTTGGACATGTGGAGAGAATGGAGAATGAAAGACTGACTAAGAGGGTGTATGTAGGTGAGGTGGAGGGAGGGAGAGGGAGGGGTAGACCGAGGATGAGGTGGAGGGATGGAGTTGAGAGGTATATGAGGGAAGGGGGGGTGAGTTGGGGGAAGGGTAGTCAAATGGTGGGTGACAGAGTGACTTGGAGGCGTTTTGTCTGCGGCCACCATTTGCGGGATTAGGGCGTCGGGCTATAGATAGATAGATAGAAATAACTGCAAAAGGAGGATAAATCATAATTCAGTCTAGGCTATACATTACACTATCTTGCTTGAAAATGCATCCTCTTTATGCGTTCTACCATCATTTGATACCAATTCTAGCGCAAATATACTTATTTCGTACATAAAAATAAGTTTAGAATGGGTTAGCGGGGTGTCTGGTTTATTGAACAGAAGAAACATTCAAAATTTGCGCGCTTTTAGTGCTCATGCAGCGCATTCTCGCCCAATCTAGCGACTGTTGTGGCATTCAAACGCCAGAACTGGGTTTCGCCAAAACTGACGGTCCAGATTTTTTGTAGTAAGGATGACTGACGCTCAGGAACGTCTGACGACTGAACGTCGCCGTTGGACTGCCTGAACTCTGGGTTTTTATATTACGGCCAATTTCATACACGATAATTATCGGACATATATGATAAAGTCACTTTTGGTACGCGGTATATAGCATCTCATTACAGTACCGTACATTTTGTACGATAATTTAACGATTTTTGAGAGAGAGAGAGAGAGAGAGAGAGAGAGAGAGAGAGAGAGAGAGAGAGAGAGAGCGGCTGAATCTCAAGTTCATCTCTGATAATCACTGGTTTCTTACCAAGCTCGCAAGTAATGAACGAAATAGGGTATAAGCCAAGATCGACGAGGCATCGTACATACTCATGATTAATAAGACATAATATCATTATAGAAACTCGTATTGTACTTTACACTGGAGGGGTCTTCACTACTTTTTCTTAACGATAATGTTTTTGTTTTTTCTTTTGGAGGGAGGTGATAGAAATAAGACTCAAAGGATAAAAAACAGCGAAGATGCTCTTTTCCCACAGTATATAT
>NC_137058.1:5208020-5335520 GCF_032717465.1 Coenobita brevimanus
AATCTGTCTAAAGTCTAGATAAGCAATCTGCAATAACATTTTCTTTCCCCTTGATATGTTGTATGTCTAATGAATACTCCTGAAGAAGTAGACTCCATCTTGTCAATCTCTGATTTTTATCTTTAAACTTACTAAGGAATTTCAGTGGGTTATGATCGGTATAAATGACTATGGGGTCAAAACCAGGACACAAATAAAATGAAAAATGCTGTAAACCCAAAATCAAGGCCAAAAGCTCTTTCTCAATAGTTGAGTAGTTCTTTTGAGGTGGAGTGAACTTCTTACTGTAATAAGATACAGGGTGTTCAATACCCTGATCATCCTCTTGCAGCAAAACAGCCCCAGCTCCTGTATCACTTGCGTCAACAGCCATCTTAAAAGGCTTAGCAAAATTTGGAGTAGCGAGCACTGGCTGACTTAATAGGATAGCTTTAAGTTTGCTGAAAGAGGATTCACAGTCATCGGTCCAGACAAATTTAACTCCCTTTTTCAGTAGGTATGTAAGTGGTGATACAAGAATTGAAAAGTTAAGAACAAATCTCCTGTGATAACCTACCATTCCCAAAAATCTTTGTAGCTCTTTCCTACTTTTAGGTCTGGGAAGATCACTTATAACCTGAACCTTAGCTCCTGGTGGTACAACGTGTCCATCACCAATTACGTACCCAAGGTACTGAACTTTAGCTTGACCAAACTCACACTTTGATAAATTAGCTACAAGACTAGCCTGAACCAAACGCTCAAGAAATTTACTGACATGGCATAGGTGATCTTTCCAGTTGTCACTGAAGATTAATACATCATCAATATAAACAACACACCCTGCCAAACCCTCTGTTACAACATTCATGAGCTTCTGAAATTTGGTTGGTGCATTCTTCATACTATATGGCATTACAGAACATGCAAAATTCTTTCCTAGTGTTACAAAACATGAGATCTCCCTAGCACGTTCAGTCATAGGTACTTGCCAGTATCCCTTTAACAAATCAAACTTACATATGTACCTAGCCTTTCCGATCTTGTCTATGCAATCTTCCACGCGAGGGAGAGGGTAAGTGTCTGTTTTGGTTATCTGATTAACACGTCTGTAGTCGATGCAAAGCCGCTGTGACCCACCTGGCTTAGGGACTAGAGTGACAGGAGAACTCCACTCGCTCTTCAGGGCTGAATCATCTTGTGGTCCAACAGGTAGCCAAGCTCCTTCTGGATGAAAGGAACTTTCACTGCGTTCACACGGTAAGGAGGCAGTTTAATTGGCTTTGCGTCTCCAACATCGACATCATGCATCAACACAGTGGTTTTTCCTGGAGTAGCACGGAACACTTGCGGGTACTCCTGCAGTAATGCCGAAAACTCCTGCCTTTCCTCGGGAGCTAGATGAGAAAGCTTAGTCTGGAGATCATTCATGATATCAGGATTCTTCCCCAAACTATCACTCGGGCTCATGCTGCATGGGAGAACTTCACTTGCAGACTCGGGTGGAACATCTACAGTGCAGACTGGGTTATTTTCGTCCCGCCTGTGATATAACTTTAGCATGTTGATGTGACAAAGTTGCTTGTTCATTCTACGATCTGGTGTGGCGATGACATAGTTGACATCACTGAGTTTCTTCTCCACGAAATAAGGACCACTAAACTTGGCTTGAAGAGGTTGCCCATGCATCGGTAGCAGAATCAAAACCTGATCTCCTGCCTGAAAGTGGCGTAACCTGGACTTCTTATCATACCAAGTCTTCATCTTCTCCTGAGCAGCTCCTAAATTCTCTCTCGCCAGCTGTAAAGCAGTGGACAGCCGTTCTTTGAACTTCATCACATACTTCGGCAGGTTGACGTCATCTTCCTCCGACAGCCAGCATTCCTTGAGTAGCTTAAGGGGTCCTCTTACTTCATGGCCAAACAGTAGTTCAAAGGGTGAGAAGCCCAGTGATTCATTTGGAGATTCTCTTGCGGCAAATACAACGAATGGAAGACCTTTATCCCAGTCTTTCTGATGTTCCAAACAGTATTTCTTGAGCATCGATTTGAGTGTTTGATGATATCTCTCCAACGCTCCTTGGGTCTGGGGATGGTAAGCTGAAGACGTGATCTGGGTGATGCCCAACTCTTTCAGAGACTGCTTGAAAACATTTGACATGAAATTACTTCCCCGGTCTGACTGTACCTCCTTGGGCAGACCAAACTTTGTGAAGAACCCTAGCATTTCCTTAACCACGTTCTTTGCTGAGATATTTCTAAGTGGAATGGCTTCAGGATAACGAGTAGCCATATCAATCAGGGTCAACACATAAGAAAATCCTGAAGAAGTCTTAGGAAGAGGGCCCACAATATCCACCAACACACGGGTGAATGGCGCCTCAAAAGGAGGAATGGGAACTAGAGGTGCAACCTTTTCGGTCTGATTACACTTCCCACAACTTGACAGGTGTGACAAGACTTACAATACCAGGAAACATCTCTGAAGATACCTGGCCAGTAGAAGTGTTTCAAAAT
Organism: Coenobita brevimanus; assembly: GCF_032717465.1. Taxonomy (NCBI): domain Eukaryota; kingdom Metazoa; phylum Arthropoda; class Malacostraca; order Decapoda; family Coenobitidae; genus Coenobita; species Coenobita brevimanus. The sequence goes on from NC_137058.1 coordinate 5,210,516, forward strand.
GCGTGCCACAGTCTTCCTCACTCCAAGGTATCTTGCCAAACTGGAATCATGAGCCACTCTAATGATATCCTGCCTACAAACACGAGGGATGACAACTTGATGTACAACCTCCCATTCACAGTCGGCTGATGCTGTTGGGGGTCTCCACTTCCTCAAAAGTACTCCTGACTTTATATAATAACAAGTAGAAGCACCAGCTGACTCTTCCTCACTGCAAGCAGAGTTAGCTAGACCTTTCAACTCAGGGTCAACAACCTGCAACTGAACCAACTCTTGACGAGACAAATTATCAACACTACGGGGTACTGCCTCATCCAGTGAGTGGTCCAAATTAGCAAGAAAAGTGTCAGCTAGGATAACATCATCATCATCCTCAAAGTCACCAGTAACTTTAGACTTAGCCCTAGTGACAGCACATGCAGAGAACACATCAGGGACATCACAATCCTGGGTTGCAGCCACTGGCTTATCAGACAACTGAGGAGCTGGACACACTTGACTTCCACCAATATCATTTCCAAGTAAGAAAGTTACACCTGACATTGGGAGTGTCTCAACCAACCCAACCATAACGGAACCATTAACAAAACCAGACTCTAAATTCACTCTGCACAGAGGGACAGAGAAGTAATTATTCCCTACACCTTGTAAGATTACAGTTTCATCAGAGGAATTAACATTAGAGCCTAGAACACTGGTCAGCATAAGGGATTGGCAAGCACCTGTATCACGATATATTTTAACTGATTTCCTGTCATTACTGTCCAGAGGACTGACAAAACCATCAGACAGGAAATTAGCACATGAACTCTTGAGAGTGTCACCCACGTTACTGCTCAAAAGAGGAGCTTCATCATGAGAATTTAATTTACCCCTCAAAGCAGGTTCAGTTAACTCAGTTAACTCTCAAGGGTGGACACTAGACCAATTGACTGAATATTTAAAGACTCCTTTTTGTTCACATCACGCTGTCTCCTGAAACATTTCTCCGTAGTATGACCAAGCTTACTACAATAAGTACATTTACTTTTCTGAAATCTAGAGGTGAAGCTGGTATTTACTTCCTGAGAAACATCATCTTTATTCTCTTTCCTGTTACCTGTACTCTGAGTAGAGGCAACGTACTTACTCTCAGCTTTCCTTTTTTCTTTAGAATATCTCTTGTGAGTGAGAACATATTCATCAGCTAAAACTGCAGCATCAGACAAATTATCTATTCTTTTCTCATCAAGATATAGGCTTACTTCATTATTAATACACCTTTTGAAGTCCTCCAGCAAAATCATCTGCTTAAATTTATCAAAATCAGAATCCACATTCTTAGAATTTAACCACTGCTCTAACAGATCTTCTTTGATTTTTGCATACTCAACATGGGATTGCTTATCTTGCTTATAAGTTGTCCTAAATTTTACTCTATGGGCTTCAGGAACAAGCTCATAGGCCTTAAGAATCAAGCTCTTAACTACATCATAATTATCAGATTGATCCTGAGGCAAAGATTCATAAGTTACTTGAGCTTTACCGGTGAGAACAGTTTGAAGGAGTACTGGCCAATACTTTTTGGGCCAATTAAAACCTGTAGCTACCCTCTCAAACAACTGAAAAACTTTGTTAAATCAGATTCATTAAAAGGAGGGACAAGTTTAACATTTTTAGCCACATCAAAATCATCAGAGCTAGATGATCCAGTTCCACATTGTTTCATGCGATACTCATGGTCTGCCTGAATCCTAGCTAGTTCAACTTGTGCGTGAAACTCAGCCTCCTTAGCACGAGCCTCCTGCAGGGCTAGCTGTAACTTAGCTAATTCAATCTGCGTTTGCTCATCTGGAGGAGTTACATTAAACAAGCTTTTATTAATTATGTCAACAATTTGATCTTTAGAATGATGAGAGCGAACAGTAATTCCCAATTGCTGAGCAACAAGCTTAAGTTCATTCTTTGTTGTGTTTTCTACATCACACACTGTTTGCACATTTGACAAAAAATCTTTGGCTTCATCAAGCGTAGTAATAGTAGACATCATGAATAAATCACAGTCACAAAATATCAAGCAATATCCTTATGATAATATCCTGAATATCCTGATAAGAGGTCGCCAAATTTATGTTACGGAACAGAGAAAGATAATGAACACTTCAAGTGAGAATACTAAAAATCACTACTGTCCCGCAAAGTTCCAGGTTGAAAACAAAAGAGTTAGGTAAAATTACAAGTTAAAGTTTAATGCTCAAACTAACAACTAAACATTCAGGACTCATAAGGATAATGTAATGGCAAAAAACAGGTTAAATATATGGTTAACTGCAATAGCCTCTATTAACACGAAATTAGCAAGAGTAAATTTATCTAAGTCAGCCCTGATAAAATGAGAAAACCGGATAATGCTCAGTTAATGCAAGATATATTATTACAGATACAAAATATTATTAATAATGGCTGACACCTAAAACACATGAATCAGAAAAACCTCACTAGGCCTACGAATTAACACCTTATGCTATACAGTACAAGAAAAAATGTAATAACACTTATACTCAAATTACACAGCAGCTAGATGGTTGGAGACTTCCTGAGCACTCACAAAAATAATAACAATTGTACAGGGGAGGACAGAGATGTGAACAAAATGAGGTGTAGATCTAAGTGGCAATTAATGCAGAGACTGTGCTCACTATATAGGGGCCGGCAGAGCTTGATACAACTTGTAAGAAGGACGCGCAAATGAAGCCATAGGAGAGAAAGAGTTGACAATCCTGCTCTGAACAACAGAAAGAACGACTTACTCTACTATAAGGGGAGAAGGGGGGAGTGAGGTAGAACACGCTTGTGATCAAACATGCAGCATACTGTACGTTAGAATTATACAAAGGATGATGAAATCATAGGCTATGTAACAATATATATATATATATATATATATATATATATATATATGTATATATGAAAATCACACCCTCGTGGAGACACCCACCCTAGAACAGTCCCATGGTCCCACACCCACCCCAGAAGGAGACCACAGAGAGGCAAGCAGAGAGAGCGCTAGGCCCGAGCGAGACGGGCTCAGGTGTACCACGTCCCTACTCCCCTCTTCCCCTCAACACAGCCAACGACAACCAAACAGTACCGGCGCACTACATCACAGCCGGACCAACACTTGCCAGGATCGGAGTGGGACTTGTCCACAGACAGTCCCAAGCAGCACTGGATTATCGGTCACTGTACGTACCGGGATGGGTCGGCCACTGTGCGCCCTTCAGCTGCAGCCACCTCCGGAACCAGCCCCAGCCCGTGGTGGCGACCACTGTATGCCTCGGGTTCGACGTGACGGCCACTGTATGCACGTCGGCTGGCAAGCCAGGCAATGGCAGAGCCACGATGTCGGCCACTCTATGCATCGGGGAAGGGTCGGCCGCCGTACGCTCTTCATCTGCCTCCTCCTCAGAGAACAGCACTGCGGTATCGGCCACTGTACGTACCGGGGAAGGGTCAGCCAATGTACGCCCTTCAGCTGTTACCCTCTGCAGCCCCGTGGTGACGGCCACTGTACACACTTCGGCTGTTGTCTCTAGGGCTCGTGGAACCACGGTGACAGCCAATGTATGCACTGGGGAAGGGATGGCCACTGCATACCCTTCGTCCACAGCCTCTGAGACTACCTACCTTTGGAGGATGTCCCTGGCTTGGCCCACCACCCCTCTGAAGGCCGAGTGGGACATCTCTCTCTCTCTCTCCTCACAGGTGCAGTCCCCCAGAGAAGCTGCAGATCGAGGAGTTGTGGCGAGGGCCCTTCCTGAGCCCGGGGATCCATGCCCTGCAGGCCACCCCTGGATGACGCCCGCCACTGATGGACTCTATGAGGAAGGAACGCCGCAGGCAGCTCCTGACAGTGGTCCAACCCTGCAGAGACCGCAGCCCCCAGAAACCCAGGGACACCCCCAGGACCCTGGGGTGGGGCCTCCCAAGCCCCACCTGCAGACAACCCTCCTCCAGAAGCAGGTGAAGGCAAGCATGCCTCTTGGCCCTGTTCGGCCCCAGTCCAGAGGGCCACCTCCCAGGTCGAGACCCCACTAGGAAAGGGCCTCCCTGCACACCAACCAGCAGCCCCATCTGGAAGACATCATGTAGTGCCCGGAAGTGATAATGAGTTGTATCTAGTTTATTTTATATGACCAAAAGTTCGGTTAAGTGAGAGAGAGTGGCCGAGGCATGGCTGTTACCATGCGGACGTGTCCAGAACATAGATTAATTACCTAGTTGCTAAGTCACTTTTTTTTTTCCTACTGTAATTCACTAGTATTAAGTCTCTTTATAATATAATATCTCGAGTCGATGGGAACATGTGCCTTTCTTCACATAATCCAGCATAATGTACGCATGCGCAAAGTGATGTAAAGCACGTTAATTTTCATTATTTTTCGATGTAAGGGTATAAAGAGAGAGGTTGCTGAGTAATTATTGTAACTAGAGAATGTTATTTTTTTTTGAGTAATCGATTGTAAGGGGAAAGACATCACACTGAGTCTATCTCGAGTCTGTAATAATTAAAATCTTAAATTACGTACGCCGTCATCCCCCTCTCCCCTTTGCATCACTCACGCAGTTTTGGCGTCTCACTCGCTCACCGGCCGTGATAGATGGCAGTTGGTCGGTACGGTCGTCATCCTCCCTTCCCCCCTCCTCCAAGGAATTCTGTAAGTAATTTGATATTAATGATGTCTGATATGTTGAAGCGCGAATAGTGATATCTCACGAGTGATAATAGTGACGAAATAGAGAAACAGACTCGGGTAGAATCGTGTTGTCCTTCCTCAGGAAATGTAATGGTGACGCAATTAGCCTTTGTACATGCGAGTCCTGTTCCCGCTCACCTCCCCTACATTTTTGAGCTGGATAGTGAGGTATTTCCCATATATTTGTGTACTGTATTTTATATTATTATTTAGTGTAACTGAATACGAAATGCTACAGAGTTCTGTCTGAGCCTCAGATAAATGTGTGATTTTTGTAGGCCAAGTATCAGGTGCCCAGGGACTGTGAATTATTTATTATTGTGTTGAAATGACTTGGTAATTCAGTATTTCTTAGGGCTATGTTGTGAGTAAATGTTCACATAGTTACTTTGTGAGGCACAGTGATATTGATACAGTGATGGTTTTCATGGTTAGAGTTACAGTTATTCATGCTTACTGTATTTGTTACAGTACTTTTTCTTCCATGTTATCCCTACAGTAAGTATTATTTTGAGCAGACGTATGTGTCTGTAGTGCCATGTGTTATTCTGTTATTACTTGAGATGCTGAGTGTTGTAACTCATGTTTCTTTATTATGAGACTTTCCTGATCATGTGAAGGGATTACTTGCATTGGGGAGAATAGTTATTCATTATTCATATTAACTTCTAGCGGGTCCCAGTGTGGAGGTCGAAGTTCCTGAGTGAGTCCAAGTCCAAGTGTGGAGGTCTAAGCACCGGATAGTGAGTCAAGGTCCCAGTGTTGAGGTCAAGGTCGGCAGTGACAGAGGACTGGACCAGTGAACTAGGTGTTCAGAGGGACGATTATGAAGAAACACTTTGGACCGGGACAGAGGAGCTAAGTTTTGTGCATTTGATATTAGGACCATAATTATAGAGATATATTTTTCGAACAATGTGCCAACTGATTCATGTTTAATCTGTAAAGCAAGTAGCTGGGGAAGATTTCTACTTTTTGGTCTTGTTAAACACATTCCCTCCCACTCGAACTTTATTGTTTGTATAACCCTTGAGAACTGGTGGTATAGAGCTTACCTAGTAGTTTATTAACGTGCAATTTAGAAGCATTCTGGGAAACTGCGATGGTGGGGCTTGGGTTGGCCTAGTGGAGACTGGCCCCGTCATTTTGGCATGCTACCACTCTTAACTTGGCCACTTGAAATGTAATAAACGCAACCAAAGAGGCCGCTAATGGGAGAGTCTCCAACAATCTGAGTTCCCGACCGTTCCAGCACACATTGGTCATCAATAGTGACTTGATTTCTGCCCCTTTTGACCATGTAAAAGTCTGGATCGCAGAGGTGACAGTACACACTCAGTGGAGTGCATCTCTCCGACAATAGCAATATAATTTCCAAACCACTCTTCATGATGGGATAGGGTTTCTCATCGCTAATTAGGGTTCCCCAAAAAGGGTTTTTCCGGATCCAGGATCTGTAAATCGATCCGGATCGGTCCGAAAATTTAATCGATTGTTCTCTGGGACATGGACTATTTGCCCGCCAGATTTGGTCCAAATCTCCCTTGTAGTTTTTGAGTAATCCTGCTAATAGAGAAACAAATTATCAAACAAACAAACAGGGGTGAAAACATACTATCCTACTCGAAGAAAACAAATATATTCAAATCATGGCAGCTATATATTTAACACATACACACACACACACACACATACACCCTCGCTGGCGCAGTGGTAACGTTCTCGCTTGCCATCTGGTAGACGGGAGTTCGCGCCTCGCTCAGGTTGCGAAAAGTTTCACTGACGAAGTGGGTGGTTACTGTCCCCCTTGAGCAAGGGGACGGGTGTGTGGGTGTGTGAAGGTCACAGCCTTGCCCTTAGATCGGACTATATGAGCTCTCAGCTCCCTTCCGCGAGGGTAAAATGCTGACGATCACGACCATCAAGTGATCCTGACCGACCAGGTGAATTACACACTGTGGGAGAAATAGCCTTATGCTCAGCCAGCGACTCTGAGGGTAAAAACATTGTAAATTAACCTTAAGTGAATCACAAGCTGGTCACAGGTGCAATAACATTATTGCTCTCTCTCTATCTCGTGTGTGTGTGTGTGTGTGTGTGTGTGTGTGTGTGTGTGTGCGCGCGCGCGCGCGCGTCATGGAGATACATGTAATAAATTGATAGTAATACAGTAATCGGTTCCAACCCAATATGACAACGTTCTTGCCCATCATCTCATCTTATGACCAACTGAATGATGTACTATTTTTTTTTCTTACTAATTTGTCCTGCATCAAAAAATACTCGCACATGTTCCTTATCATATTATGGAGAAAGTTATTGAACAACGAACATATTAATACATAAATTACTGAATGAAAATCATGGTACGAAATGTTTCAAGAATGTATGTTATCATATATTTGGCAAGAAATACTACTGTTGCTTTTATGAGGCCTGAATTGACGTAAGTACGTTGCACTTAAGTCATTATAGTTTATTAGCTCTCTGTATATGGTGAAGGATTCAGAAGGAAATGAATCGATGGGTGGATGTATGTATCGATGACGAATGAATGAAGACGTACATAACAAGGAGGACTGTGTCATCCCCCCCCCATCTTAACAGTTGTCAGAATGGTCACTCTCCCATCAACGTTAGAAATACAGGATGTGGTTTGAAGGCGGGATATGATGATGATGATGATGATGATGATGATGAGTATCCCCGTCTTCACGTGAACGGATTAGTGGAGTAATATTCACCAGGTTCCAACTAACCGTAAATCAATGAAGGGGACGATTGGGTACAGCTAAGCTCCGCCACGGACAAAGGGTAACTAATCTAGCAGTGATGAGTATTGAATGGACATGCATTGGTCTCGTTCGATAATTCCTGCACGACGACTGATGACCAAGGGGATTTGATTACATACTGTACATCCAGTCGTTTCACATCAGAAATTCCATCCCAGAAACCGTCATCCATTTTACTCAAAACTATTCATGCATTGAGATATAACTGTTATTACCCTTTCATCTCACACTTATTCGCCTCACTTCCTATCCAATAACAGGTAGTCCCAGTCCCATCTTTTCCTATGCAAGGCGGGGTTACCGTGGGCTAGTCAACGTTGCCTTCGTACTGAAAGACTTTCATTGCTCTCACTGGGTAACTGCGTGAAGACGACAGTTAGACGAAGAAAATGCAGTGAGTATCAGTATCAATATCATCATCAATATTATCATTATCATCGTTACCATTATCATCATAGTAAACCTATTTTCATCAGCATTTTGGATGTGTAGAATTGAGATACATGAACTGTACATATCATCGATCCTGATCTACAGTGCTTAACCCCTCCGTGGCCGCCGGCGTTGAATGACGTTTAGCCGATCAATGGCTGCCGGCGTCGTTTGAGCGTGGCCTTTAAAAAACTTCAAAAATTTTTGGGAAGTGAACGAACATTCTGAACGTCTTCACACTGACCTACACTACACTCCCATACACTTCATCAAGCAGTTCAAGCTTGCTGCTGTGATGAGTGGATTTTCGATTTTTTCGCTCCTGGCCATGCCTAAACAAGCACAACTACATCCATTATCTCGACCCAGGCAGAACATATCATCTTTGTCCTCTCTTGCAAAACACACACAACCACCTGTTTACGATTATGAAGTAATACAGGCACATACAAAAAAGACATGATTATAAGTGAAAAATACATTTTTGTCTTGGTATCTTTACCTATTTGCTCAGGTTTGCTGTAATGGTTTGGATCATTTGATGCAGTGCAACTTGCAGAAAACTGTGAAAACCTTCGGGAAGTGATCGAGAATCTGGGACATGAGACTGACCTTGACTTCACCCTCTCACATACTGTAATTATCATCTGTCAGTTCACCACCTGCTGTCATGACGAGTGGATGTGCGATTTTTTCGCTCGTGGCCGTGCCTAAAAACACATAGTTACACCCATTATCTCAACCTAGACAATCTTTTTCCTCCCTTGCAAAACACATTCAACCACCCTGTTTACGAGACAGCGATATATATTGCGAAAATAACAAGGTAAAATGATAAAGAACGTAAAATGATAAAGATGAACATGTTATTACCGAAAAAATACGTTTTCCCACGTCTGTAAACTTATTTATTTCTGCTTTGTATCTGTATTCGTAATAATTAGACTTCTGTAACTGCATTACGATTCTATTTTTAGCCATGCTTGTGGTGTGGGAGCTCGAAGTTGCGACTCAACTTCCGCATTGCTAATCGGATCTGACTCTCCACTTTATTCTCCCGTGGCAGAGTCTAACCTTGGAGGACGTGCAGTTTTCTCATTTAGGACCGAAAATTCAACTCTTTCGCTCCCTTTTCCAAGCATGAGCACAACGATAACTAAAAAAATAACTCGAAACTACCATAAACATATTTTATATCAGAAAGGTGAAAAAATGTTCATAACATTTTTTTTTTTTTTTCCCAGACGTTCCTAACAGATTATGTACTGAAATAATTCGATATCATCATATCTCATATATGCACAACATTTCAGCACCATTCATATTGTTTTGGGAGTTTTAAAAAAAATAACAACACCTGTCCACTTGCGTTGCGGCAGCGCTCCTGGGAGGCGATATCGGTTGCCGATATTTCTGCAACTTCCGCGCTCCATTGCAAGCCATAAAATGCGTCTAGGAAGCTGGAATTTGTACTGTTAGGTACACCTGAATTATCTCTTCAAGATGGCAGGAAAAAAAATCAATTTTCTAAACTTCAAATAATGGCCCCGGCGTCGGCCTGGCGTGCACGAAAAATTCCGGGCCTTCGGCCACGGAGGGGTTAATATCCACTTTGTAATCAGCCAGTCATTCAATTCAAATCCATTCTTATATCACTGAGGCCTTCGAAATTGTCGTCCTTACTCCACATGCTTTTGATTTATTTTAAACCCTCGGGCAAAATTACTGTTGCCAGGATTATTGAAAGATACGTTACCCCAGTGACAGTTCATGCTTGAGCAGTCTTGTCACTAACTTCATGGAAGACATGAAAATTAAATATAGATTTTGATCTGAAACCTTGAGCCAATGAGTTAGTTTTTTTTTTTTTTTTTTTTTTGTTACACAAGCTAATCTTTATTCCTTGGACTAAGAATGGTCTCCCCTTTCCTAATAAAATCCTCTGGAAGAAGGAAGCATAACGTTTACATTATTTCACACAGGAAGTTAACTAAGATTTTATTTATTATTATTATTACTATTATTATGATTATTATTATTATTAGTATTATTATTTTGTTGGTGGGTTGGCGGGCAGTGCACACTTCACTTACAAACTGACTGAAATTGTACAGCGGTATTACGACTGGCATACAATAATATGATCTTAGGGTAAGGTTTAATTACACAAATTCATCATCATCACCATCGCGTCCTTTTGCAGCCCAAGGCAAAAAAAAAAAAAAAATAAGTTGGTGTGGAAGTGACGTAACTCTTTATAACTAAACGATCTAGGCCTGGGTTATTTTTGTGTGCTGAACCACTGAGAAAATTGGAACACCACGATGTCTTCAGTCCATTTGCATTACTTAGTTAACATTTGAGGAGATCTTTCGGCAGCGTTCCCACAGGTCACAAAGTCTTAATATTAAATATTTTTGGAGTAATAAAATTCTTTCGGAACATAGTATCTTAACTTTTAATATCGTGGAACTCCTTTAACAACATGTGACCAAATTAACCAATAGACTATAGAAACAGAAACAGTTTACGTTGAATCCCTCTGTCCCCCCCCCCCCAAGGTATCCTACTGTAAAGTGGCCGTCAAAACACCTATCCTCATCTCCAGGACTTCTGACTATGGATTTCGAAAAAATTTAAGGGAGTGTAATTAGAAGCAGGGAACACTGACAACGTTTTTGGACTCAGATAATTGTCATCATTGTAGTCTGCCCTGGATTGACAACACTACTTTTCACTAGGGCTTTTGATGCCGACTATACATGCAAGATCATTTTTTTTCTTTCGTATTCTCCTCATTTACATAATTTTAGTTTAACTTCTTTCTCTTGATCTTTCACAGAGAGGTCACATAACTTTTCTCACTAAATCAGTTTCTCAGAGACGGAGTCTTCTGAAATTACACCATATTTCATGCATTTGCACAAATATGGAAAATTCATAATAGTTCATTTATTACCACGTAGGCATAATTACAGGTACTATGTGTTATAGATTTTTAACATACAGTGTGTGTGTGTGTGTGTGTGTGTGTGTGTGTGTGTGTGGAATGACGGGCAACTCATGTATCAAATCTCCTTTTCTCATTAACTCCATCCCATAGCCCTCATCTCTGCACTGTTGCTTGACATCCTCTTTACTATCGCAAAGCACTCCTACAAATCTGGGAAGTTCATAATATTCGTTTTAGGCTCATATAAACTAAAATCAATAATTATGTATTCCGAATGTTCTGTATCAAGCTTCTCGTGAGCTGGTGGAATGATAGGTTATTAATCTATCAAATCTTTTATCGTTGACTCCCATTCTAACGCCCTCGTCGCCGCGGTGTTGCAGCACTATACTGTCACCATTATAGTCAGTGATCTTCAATCTGCTGCAGTGTCAACTTCACGGCATGAAATCCACACAGGCATTTTCCGTCTATCTACGAACATATACCGGTATATATTCTCGCTATTTTTTTTTTCCAGTACTTATTTGGTATATAAACAGTAGTGAATTAGGACAGTACATTCAACGACAGACACCATACTATCGTGCTGATGTATGTAAAGACACAACACACCAAAATCATAATACAATGTTGCACAACACTGCATAATTTGTCAACAATAGACTAGGTGGCATAACCGGAATGTATCAAAGATTAACTTGAATGCAGCATAAACATTCAGTACACTGTGATATGAGAGGAAAATATTATGACGTGATTAGACGGGCACTCAGTGGAGCGCATCTTCCCGATAGTAGCAATGTAATTTCCAAAGCACTCTTCATAATGGGATTGGGCTTCTCATCGCTAATTAGGATTTCGCAGAAAGGGTTTTTCCGGATCCAGGGTCTGTAAATCGATCCGGATCGGTCCGAAAATTTAATCGATTGTTCCCTGGGACATGGACTATTTGCCAGCCAGATTTTGTTCAAATCTCCCTTGTAGTTTTTGAGTAATCCTGCTAATAGAGAAACAAACTATCAAACAAACAAACAGGGGTGAAAACATACTATCCTTGTCGAAGAAAACAAATACATTCAAATCATGGCAGCAATATATTTAACACACACACACACACACACACACACACACACACACACACACACACTGTGGGAGAAATAGCCTTATGCATAAACAGCATGACTCTGAGGGTAATAACATTGTAAATTAACGTTAAGTGAATCATAAGTTGGCCACAGGTGCAATAAAATAATTGCGCTCTCTCTCTCTCTCTCTCTCGTGTGTGTGTGTGTGTGTGTGTGTGTGTGTGTGTGTGTGTGTGCGCGCGCGCGCGCGCGCTTCATGGATATACATGTAATAAATTGATAGTAATACAGTAATCGGCTCCAACCCAATATGACAACGTTCTTGCCCATCATCTCATCTTATGACCAACTGAATGATGTACTATTTTTTTTTTCTTAATAATTTGTCCTGCATCAAAAAATACTCGCACATGTTCCTTATCATATTATGGAGAAAGTTATTGAACAACGAACATATTAATACATAAATTACTGAATGAAAATCATGGTACGAAATGTTTCAAGAATGTATGTTATCATATATTTGGCAAGAAATACTACTGTTGCTTTTATGAGGCCTGAATTGACGTAAGTACGTTGCACTTAAGTCATTATAGTTTATTAGCTCTCTGTATATGGTGAAGGATTCAGAAGGAAATGAATCGATGGGTGGATGTATGTATCGATGACGAATGAATGAAGACGCACATAACAAGGAGGACTGTGTCATCCCCCCCCCCCTCTTAACAGTTATCAGAATGGTCGCTTTCCCATCAACGTTAGAAATACAGGATGTGGTTTGAAAGAGGGATATGATGATGATGATGATGATGATGAGTATCCCCGGCCTCACGTGAACAGATTAATGGAGTAATGTTCACCAGGTTCCAAGTAACCGTAAATCAATGAAGGGGACGATTGGGTACAGCTAAGCTCCGCCACGGACAAAGGGTAACAGATCTAGCAGTGATGAGTATTGAATGGACATGCATTGGTCTCGTTCGATAATTCCTGCGCGACGACTGATGACCAAGGAGATTTGATTACATACATCCAGCCACCTCACATCAGAAATTCCATCCCAGAAACCGTGATCCATTTTACTCAAAACTCTTCATGCACTGCTATATAACTGTTTTTCCCCTTTCATCTCACACTTATTCGCCTCACTTCCTATTCGATAACAGGTAGTCCCAGTCCCATCTTTTCCTATGCGAGGCGGGGTTACCGTGGGCTAGTCAACGTTGACTTGGTACTGAAAGACTCTCATTGCTCTCACTGGCTAACTGCTTGAAGACGACAGTTAGACCAAGAGAATGAAGTGAGTATTGGAATCAATATCATCATCATTATTATCATTATCATCGTTACCATTATCATCACAGTAAACCCATTTTCACCAGCATTTTGGATGTGTAGGATTGAGATACATGAACAGTACATATCATCGATGCTGATCTACAGTGCTTAATATCCACTTTGTAATCAGGCAATCATTCAATTCAAATCCATTCTTTTATCACTGAGGCCTTCGAAATTGTCGTCCTTACTCCACATGCTTTTGATTTATTTTAAACCCTCGGGCAAAATTACTGTTGTCAGGATTATTAAAAGATATGTTTCCCCAGTGACAGTTGATGCTCGAACAGTCTTGTCACTAATTTCTTAAAAGAAATGAAAATTAAATATAGATTTTGATCTTAAATCTTGAGCCAATGTTTTTTTTTTTTTTTTTGTCTTTGTTTTTTTCTTTTTTTCTTTTAACAAGCTAATCTTTAATCCCTGGACTAAGAATGGTCTCCCGTTTGCTAATTAAATCCTCTGGAAGAAGCAAGCATAACGTAAACATTATCTCACACATGAAGTTAACTAAGATGTTATTTATTATTATTATTATTATTATTATTATGATGATGATGATGATGATGATGAAGATGATCATGGATGGGCGGGCAGTGCACACTTCACTTAGAAACTGACTGAAATTGTACGGCTGTATTAAGACTGGCATACAATATAATGATCTTAGGGTAAGGATTAAATACACAAATTCATCATCACCCTCCCGTCCTTTTCCAGCCCAAGAGGGAAAAAATTAAGATGGTGTGCAGGTGACGTAACTCCTTGTAACTAAACGATATAGGACTTGGATATTTTTGTGTGCTGAACCTCTGTGAAATTGAGACACCACGATGGTGTCAGTCCATGTGCATTACCTAACAATAACATCTGAGGAAGTTTTCCAGCAGCAGCCCCACGCCTGCCCAGGAATCGTAAATGTTAAATGTTTTTGGAGTTTTAATAAATTGTTCTCGGGATTTATATTTGGTAATGTATATCATCGTACAATATCTTTGTTTTTAATCTCATGGGACTCCTTTAACGTCATGTGACCAATCAGTGTTGCCAGATACAGGGAAATTTCCCTGTTTTGGGGAAATTGATTTTTCTACAGGGAAACGGAAGAAAATTCAGAATACACCAAAAAGTATAGGGAAATTCGAAAATTACTGAGAGAGAGAGAGAGAGAGAGAGAGAGAGAGAGCAGAATGCAAGGGAGGTATAAGGAGGGATGAGGAATTGGCTAGGGGTGATAGGAGGGGCAGGTACGGTAAGGTGAGGTCCAGGTGAAAGGGATTACAGATCACGGCACAACTTGCTCAAGGACGGAATCAAGGGACAGGTGGAGTGGGAAATCCTTAAGGAGAGAGAAGGAATGTTGGGTACGGAAATACAGGTCACAAGAGGAAAGGGATTGCCCATTCTAGCACAGGTGTGTGTGTGTGTGTGTGTGTGTGTGTGTGTGTGTGTGTTCTTACCTAATTGTATCTTTACAGGAATGAGTCAAGCTCGTATTGTCCCGTGTCTTAGACCATATTTATCGTACATATCCTTAAATTTGTGAATTGTTTTGGCACACACTGTTTCATTCGGTAGTGCATTCCATTGATCAATTGCTCTGTTTGGGAAACTGAATTTCCTTACGTCTTTATCACCTCTCTTCTTATGCAGTTTTTTGCAGTGTCCTCTTGCTGATGCTTCTCCATATATTAAGTAATCATTTATGTCTATTTTCTCTGATCCTGATATGCACTTATATAGCATTATCATGTCACCTCTTTTCCTTCTCTCCTGTAGTGTTGGTAGATTCAGTTTATTTAGTCTTTCTTCGTAGCTTAGGTCCCTTAAGCTTGGTATCCATCTTGTAGCGGCCCTTTGAACTTCTTCAATCTTGTCTATATGCTTTTTGAGATGAGGACTCCAGACTGTTGATGCATATTCCAGGGTTGGTCTAATGAATGATGTTATTATCCTTCTTAGCATGTCTTCATTTATGTATGTGAATGCTATTCTCATATTTGCAAGCAGTGTATACATGTTCCGTACCTTCTCGCTGATGTGGTCAGCCGGAGATAGTCTGTTATTGATAATCACACCTAGGTCTTTCTCTCTTTCTGATGTGTATAGGGTTTTATTTCCTAACTTATAATCCCAATCAGGTCTTTTTCCACTTTTACCAAACTTGATTACATGACACTTGTCCACATTGAATTCCATTTGCCATGTACTACTCCATTCATGAAGTCTATTTAATTCTTCTTGTAGCTCCCTACAAGAGTCTGTGCTAGTAATTCTCCTTTGTATTTTTGCATCATCTGCAAACATATTCAGATAGCTCTCATTTCCAGTGTTACTGTTTATATCATTTATGTACACTAGAAACATGATTGGTGCCAGCACCGAACCCTGTGGTACTCCACTAGTCACTTCTTTCCATGATGAGTAGTTTCCTCTTAGTACTGTCCTCATTTCTCTTTTTATGAGAAAGTCTTGCATCCAACAAAACAGTTTGCCTCGAATTCCTCCTTGATGGTACAGCTTTCATAAAAGTCTTTGGTGTGGTACTGTGTCAAAAGCTTTCTTGAAATCTAAATAGGTACTGTCCACCCATCCTTCCCTTTCCTGTATTGTGTTTGTTACTCTGTCATAGTAGCTCAACAGATTAGTAACACATGATTTTCCTTTTCTGAAACCAAACTGTCTTTCTGTTATCATACTGTGTTCTTCTAGATGATTTACCCAAGCTTTTCTTATAAGTTTTTCTAATACCTTGCTTACAACACTGGTCAGTGATACTGGTCGGTAGTTGAGAGGATTTTGTCTATTTCCTTTCTTGAATAAGGGGACTATATTTGCTTTTTTCCAAATATCAGGTAGTTTCCCTTGACTCAAGGATTTCTTGAAAATTAAAAATAATGGTTTACTTAACTCCTTTGCACATTCTCGTAACACACAACATGAAATTTCATCAGGACCACTTGCTTTTCTTCTGTCTAATCTACTTAACTCCTCTTGTATTACTTTTTCTGCTATTTGTATATCTGGTAGTATGTGTGGACATGCGTGTTCCACATATTCCCTCTCAAAATTTTTTTCTTCTGTAAAAACTAATTGGATATTCTTATTTAGTACTTCACAAATATCTTTCTCTTGTGTACAAGTGATTCCCTCGTCCGTGATGGATTGTATTATATCTTTTACTTTGGTTTTGCTTCTGATATAGCTGTAAAACAGCTTTGGTTGATCACTACTTTTATTTATTATATCCTCCTCAAACTGTTTTTGGGCTTCCCTCCTTATTCTTGTATAGTCGTTTCTTGCCTGTTTGTAATTATTATACGCCCTTTCACTATTGTGTCTTCTGTATCTATTCCACAACAAATCTCTTCTTTCTTTTGATTTTTTACATTCTGTATTGAACCATTTCTGTATTTTCTTATCTGTTTCTTTGTGCTGTGGGATGTACTTCTGGACTCCTATTTCATAAAATTCACAAAATTTTTTATATACAGCATTTAAATCTTGTCCTCTAAGCTCATTTTCCCAATCAGCTTCTAAGAAATACTTCT
Source organism: Coenobita brevimanus (assembly GCF_032717465.1). Classification (NCBI taxonomy): domain Eukaryota; kingdom Metazoa; phylum Arthropoda; class Malacostraca; order Decapoda; family Coenobitidae; genus Coenobita; species Coenobita brevimanus. The sequence goes on from NC_137058.1 coordinate 5,227,409, forward strand.
TTAGGTCTTGATAATTTCCCTTTTTATAGTTTAGTCTCTTTTTGTAACTGTCATTGCTGTTTACTATGTCATATGCTATCCTGAAGTTATAATTTAGTACTGCATGATCGCTTTTGCCGAGTGGAGGGTGATATATTAAACTGTCAATATCATTTTCTTGCCTAGTAAATATTAGATCTAGCACTGAAGGTACATCAAGTCCTCTTTTTCTAGTGGTTTCCCTCACATGTTGCGTTAAGAAAAACTCTTGTACGAGATCCAGGAGCTTTTGGTCCCAACAGCTTTCTTGGCTATTTATATCTAGAGTATTCCAATTTATATTTGTATTGAAATCCCCAGTTAGTATAATTCTTTCCGATTTCTCTTCCATTTTATGTAGCAAGGATCTTATACTCTGAATTGTACTCTCTGCCAGGTCCTCATATTCGTCTCTTTCCCATGTGTTTGATCTGGGTGGCATATACAAATTGGCTACAATTACTTTACCTTCAGATGTGTCGATCTCTACTGCAATCAGTTCTACTTGTGATGGTATATCTAGGTTTATTTCCTTGACTTTTAGATTTTTCTTAGTTAATATTATAATTCCTCCTCCTTTTTTAAAATTTCTGTCTCTTCTCCATATATTGTATTCCTCTAAGTTTAGTATGTCATTGGATATCCTTGGTGTTAATTTTGTCTCAGTTAGGCATATTATTTGTGGTTCATTTTCTCTGACATAATCATTCATCTCTAGTAATTTAGATACCATTCCATCCACATTTGAGTACATCAACTTTATCATCTTGTTTATATACTTGTCATGACATGGTTCTACTACCTTCCTCATTTTTCTTCCATCCTGTTTGTGTACCACTTTCGTACCTGCAATCCTATTACTTTGTAAAAAAATTTCTTCTTGTCCTCTTCTGATCTTCCCTCATTTATTGTTTTTGCTTCCTCCCTTTTCTCTTTCAGTAATTCCAGTTCCTCTTGTGTTAGACATCTTTTTATCCATACATTTTTGAACTCTTTTTCTATAAGATTCTTTGCATTTTTTAGTATCTCTTCCACAGTGTTTACACTCTGGAAAGTCACCTTTTGAGGTCTTGTCTTGCTTTTCTCGTATTTCCCTAACCTTTTGTGTTCCTCTGTCTTTACTACAGATTTCCTCTGATACTTCTTTCAGTAAGCTCATTACATTTGCCATCTCCTTTTTGTCTCTAGTGATTTTGTTTTTAATTTCTTCCTCTTCTATACCAGTGATTACTATTGATTTATTTATTTCTACTGAATCTCTGACTAACTTTGGATTGTTTTGGATTATTCTTTTCACTTCCTTTTTAATGTTTTTTTCCTCCACCCTTGTTTCTAAGTCTTTCTTTACTTTCACCATTTCAGCATACGTGATTTCTACATCATTTTTGTAGCTTTGCACAGCTTCATTCACCTGTGTTATCTTCTCCTCAATATCACTGCTCTGGTCCATAAGACTGCTTGCTTGTCTAATTGTCTCTGTCATTTTTTAACTCTTCCATAACACTCACGTGATTAACTACTGTACTTCCCATTTCACTCACTTTCTTCCTAAGGGTATTCAATTCCACTGTTAGTTCACTGATGGTTGTGTCTTTCTTATTGGCCTCCCTTCCCAGTTTTTCTATCTCTTCCTTTTGCAAGTGCATTTGCTTCTTTATTTTATCAATTTCATTTTTGAAAGCCATTTCTAGTTTGTGTACACATTCAACCAGTCTATTGTGAGTCTCCACTTCAACCAGTTCTTGGTAGAAATCATCATTTTGCTTTTTACTTTTATCCCTTTTCTTTTCCAAATTTGTTTTACTGAAGTATGTATCCATTTTGTAATACTAAATGAACAGAGTGTGTACTTACAAAGCATGCACGCTTTCCCCGTCTTGCTGTAGTATAAACAAACCCAGCTGACTCAACGCATCGTGGTTCTTTGTTGTTGAACCAGTCTTATTTAAACTTATTATTTCTTTTCCTTTTAATAATGAAAAATCATTTAGTCTAACCTGGTACAGAGCTTGACTCATTCAAAGATACTTCTTTAGGTAATGCCTCTGGCCGTGTTGAGCTGGTATGGAGCGCCGGTACAGACGTCCACCTCCGACGATGCCGTGTGTGTGTGTGTGTGTGTGTGTGTGTGTGTGTGTGAAGGACCCAGTATTCACAAACCTCAAAGCTTTAGACCCACAAAATGAACTGATGAAAATTGTTCCATCTATTGCCTCATTAGCGGTTTATTTCCCAAACCTGGTGCCTGAAAACGACATAAACAAGATAGACAGTGGGTGGCGTTTACTCAAAAACACAAAACTGAATGTAATACATGATATTAGTGCTTACAAACTCTGGCAAAGAATTGGCGACCTGAAAAAAGGTGATGATACACCATTATTACCACTTGTTGGAAATTTAATGAAAAAATTGCCGTGTTTGCCACATTCAAGTGCAAGTGTTGAAAGGGTGTTTTCTAAACTGAACCTAATGAAATCCAAAGTTAGAAATTCACTGAGCACAGAAGCATTAAATAGAATGCTTCATGCCAAGAAAACTTTAGAAACTTCATCTGTTTACAACTTTGAAATAACACCATTCCACTTGGAGCTTATGACATCTGACATGTATAAAACGAGTGATTTTCAGCAAGAATAGCTGGCTTTTTAAATTATGTAATGAGCAAGAAGAGTTTACATCAATATAAGATTATAATAGTATATATATATATATATATATATATATATATATATATATAATATTATATATATATATATATATATATATATATATATATATATATATAAAGATGATAGAAATAAAGGGCTAAAGAGGGAAATTTTGTTGGCGAATCTAGGGAATTTCTGGCAGCTCGATCTGGCAACACTGTAACCAATAGACTAAAGAAACAGAAACAGCTTACGTTGAATCCCTCTCTCTTCCTCTTACGTATCCTACTGTAAAGTGGCTATCAAAATACCTATCCTCATCTCCAGGACTTCTCTCTATGGATTTCGAAAAAAAAATAAAGTGACGGTAATTAGAAGCAGGCAACACTGACAGCTTTATAGGCCCCAGATAATTGTCATCATTGTAGTCTGCCCTGGATTGACAACACGACTTTTCACTGGGGCTTTTGATGCCGACTGTACATGCAAGTTCTTTCTTCTTCTTTTTTTTCGTATCCCTTTATATAATTTTAGTTTTACTTCTTTCTCTTGATGTTCCACAGAGAGGTCACATAACTTTTCTCACATCAGTTTCTCAGAGACCGAGTGTTAACTACACCATATTTCATGCATTCCTACAAATATGGAAAATTCACAACAGTTTATTATTCCCACGTGGGCTGAATTATAGATTCTATGTGTTATAGATTTTTAACATAGTGTGTGTGTGTGTGTGTGTGTGTGTGTGTGTGTGTGTGGAATGAAGGGCTACTCATTTATCAAATCTCCCTTTCTCATTAACTCCATCCTGTAGCCCTCATCTCTGCACTGTTGCATCATTTCGTCTTTACTATCGGAAAGCACTCCTACAAATCTGGGAAACTCATAATATTCGTTTTAGACTCATAAACTAATTTCAGTTATTATGTATTCTGATTGTGGAAAGTGTTAAGAATATATGGAGTAGATGGAAAGTTGTTGAATGCTGTGAAGAGTATGTACGAGGGTGCGAAGGCTGCAGTTCGTGTGGATGGTGATCTAAGTGAATTTTTCTCTTTGAAGGTTGGGTTGAAACAGGGATGTGTCATGTCTCCATGGCTGTTCAATCTGTACATGGATGGGGTAATAAAAGAGGTACAAGGTAGGGTAGTGGATGTTGGAGTGGCCATGGTGAGAGAGGATAGTGTTTGGAAACTCCCTGTACTGTTGTTTGCAGATGATACTGTGTTGTTGAGTGAAGACGAAGGAGAGCTGCAAGGCTTGGTGGATGAGTTTGGGAGAGTGTGTAAGAAACGGAATCTAAAGGTAAATGTAGGGAAGAGTAAAGTGATGGTCTTTGAGAGAGGTGAAGTCAGTGAATGTACAGCGAGGTTGGATGGTGAGGAATTGGAATGTGTGAGTACGTTTAAGTACTTGGGTAGTGTGATGAGTAAGGATGGAGGTTTGGAGGGTGAAGTGCTTGAAAGGGTACAGCAGGGAAGAAAGGTTGCTTGTTCCTTGAAAGCAGTGATAAGAAACAGGGAAGTGAGCATGGAAGTGAAAAAGTTACTACATGACAGTATTGTGATACCAACTCTAACGTACGGAAGTGAAGCTTGGACGTTGTTGGAAGGACACAAGTCAAGAGTGAGAGCAGTGGAAATGAGTTATTTAAGAGGAGCCTGTGGAGTCACATGGAGAGACAGGCTGACGAATGAGGATATAAAGGAGCGTTGTGGTGTTGATGTGGATGTGATAGGAAGCGTTATGAGGAACACACTGAGGTGGTTTGGCCATGTGGAGAGGATGGAGGGTGAAAGACTGACGAAGATAGTGTATGTGAGTGAGGTGGAGGGGGAAAGAGGGAGGGGGAGGCCGAGGATGAGATGGAGGGATGGGGTGGAGAGGTATATGAGAGAGAGGGGTGTGAGCTGGGAGCAGGGGAGTGAAATGGCGGGGGACAGGGCGACTTGGAGGCGATTTGTTTGTGGCCACCCCAAACGGGATTGAGGCGTCTGGCAATAGATAGATAGATAGAATGTTCGATATTAAGCTTCTCGTGTGCTGGTGGAATGATAGGTTATTAATCTATCAAATCTTTTGTCGTTGACTCCATTATAACCCTCTCGTCGCCGCAGTGTTGCAGCACTTTACTATCGCCATTATAGTGCAGTGATCTTTAGTCTGCTGCAGTATGTACCTCACCGCATGTAATCCACACAAGCATCTTCCGTCTATCTACGAACATATACTGGTATATATTCTCGCTATTTTTTCTTTTCAGTATTTCTTTGATATATAAGCAGTAGTGAATTAGGACAGTGCATTGAACGACAGACACCATACTATCGTGCTGATGTATGTAAAGACTGGTCATATGATCAAGACAGACAACACACCAAAATCATAATACAATGTTGCACAACACTGCATGATATATCAGCAATAGACTTGGTGGCATAACCGGAATGTATCAAAGATTAATTTTGTGTAATGCAGGCGTGATTGAAGGAAGAGCAAATTTGTCTGACTGTTACTTCACTCACGTTGGTGGGCTTTGCTCTTCGAGCAACAGCTTTTGAGAGATCAATTATAGGTCCCCTGTTTGCCTTCTCTTCTAAAAAATACTTATTTACGCTGTAAATAAGTTCTTTTTCTCGATTGTGGAGCAGACGAGGGCGGGTAGCAGGGGTAGGAGCTTATCTTTTAATGGCGGTCAGAGAAAGTGACCTGCGGATTGACACCTGACCTACCCTCACTGACTCACCTAAAAGCCCGACAACGTTGAAAATCACCGGTGCCAAGTGTTGAGGTATTTATAAAAAGTCATTGTTATTGTTAAAAACAATAGGCATTTTCTTACACTATATAGCCATATTAGAGAATTATATATATATATATATATATATATATATATATATATATATATATATATATATATACTGTAAATAAATTTCATTTAGAAGTAGCAAATAGCTGACATGAGACAGAGATGTGTGTTTTGGTACAGATTCGGCAGTGTCGCTCGAAGGGGAACTCCCGCAAAGGACAACGCCCAAATCATCTGAATACGAGTAAAATGGAAGGACCCTAAGGTGACCAGATTTATTGGAGCTAAAAGCGGGACACTATCGCGCGCGTGCGTGCGTGCGTGTGTGTGTGTGTGTGTATATATATATATATATATATATATATATATATATATATATATATATAGGATGAGATGGAGGGATGGGGTGGAGAGGTATATGAGAGCGGGGGGGGTGAGTTGAGAGCAGGGCAGTGAGATGGCGGGGGACAGGGCGACTTGGAGGCGATTTGTTTGTGGCCACCCTAAACGGGATTGAGGCGTCTGGCAAAATATATATATATATATATATATATATATATATATATATATATATATATATATATATATATATATATATATATATATATATATATATATATATATATAACTCCGAACATACCTTACGGTACAGTGAATGGGCCGATCAAACTACCAGCTAGTGAGTATTACAGATTTTATATTAACAATTAGGTATTTCACTTGGTTAGGATTATGCATAATTTTTCTAATTCATCCTAATTTCATAAAAGTCATGTTTTACCTAATGCAATAGTAATTTTGTAAAAGCGGGACATTTAAGAAAATTTGCTAAAAAAACGGGACATTCTAGTCACAATTAAAAAATCAGGACAGACGTCCAAAAAGCGGGACTGTCCCGCCTAAAAGCGGGACTCTGGTCACCTTAAACATAGCAGAAACTTTCAGTACACTGTGATATGAGAGGAAAATATTGTGGCAACTAGAGGGACACTCAGTGGAGCGTATCTCTCCGACAATGGCAACGTAATTCCCAAACGACTCTTCACAATGGATGAGGGTTTCTCATAGCTAATTAGGGTTTCATAAAAAGTTTTTTGGATCCAGGATCTGTAAATCGATCCGGATCGGTCCGAAAATTTAATCGATTGTTCCCTGCGACATGGACTATTTGCCCGCCAAATTTGGTCCAAATCTCCCTTGTAGTTTTTGAGTAATCCTGCTAATAGAAAAACAAAAAACACAAACAGGGGTGAAAACATACTAACCTTGTCGAAGAAAACATATTGGAATTTATCTATGTATCTATTGCCAGACGCCTCAATCCCGTTCGGGGTGGCCACAAACAAATCGCCTCCACGTCGCCCTGTCCCCCGCCATTTCACTGCCCTGCTCCCAACTCACACACCCCTCTCTCATATTCCTCTCCACCCCATCCCTCCATCTCATCCTCGGCCTCCCTATCCCTCTCCCCCACTTCACTTCACTCACATACACTCTCCTCATCAGTCTTTCATTCTCCATCTTCTCCACATGGCCAAATCACCTCAGTGTATTCCTCCTAACGCATCTTATCACATCCACACCACAACGCTCCTTTATATCCTCATTTGTCAGCCTGTCTCTCCATGTGACTCCATAGGCTCCTCTCACTCTAGCCTTGTGTCCTTCCAACAAAGTCCAAGCTTCACTTCCATGCGTTAGAGTTGGTATCATAATACTGTCATGTAGTAACTTTTTCACTTCCATGCTCACTTCCCTGTTTCTTATCACTGCTTTCAAGGAACCAGCAACCTTTCTTCCTTGTTGTACCCTTTCAAGCACTTCACCCTCCAAACCTCCATCCTTACTCATCACACTACCCAAGTACTTAAACGTACTCACATTTTCCAATTCCTCACCATCCAACCTCACTGTACATTCACTGACTTCACCTATCTCAAAAACCATCACTTAACTCTTTCCTACATTCACCTATAGATTCCGTTTCTTACACACTCTCCCAAACTCATCCACCAAGCCTTGCATCTCCCCTTCGTCTTCACTCAACAACACAGTATCATCTGCAAACAACAGTACAGAGAGTTTCCAAACACTACCCTCTCTAACCAGGGCCACTCCAAAATCCACTACCCTACCTTGTACCTCTTTTATTACCCCATCCATGTACAGATTGAACAACCATGGAGACATGACACATCCCTGTTTCAACCCAACCTTCAAAGAGAAAAATTCACTCAGTTCACCATCCACACGCACTGCAGCCTTAACACCATCATACATATGCTTCGCAGCATTCAACAACTTCCCATCTACTCCATATATTCTTAATACTTTCCACAATCCTTGTCTATCCACCCTGTCATATGCTTTCTCCAAAACCATGAATGCCGCATACAACTTCTTTCTCTTCTCTAGAAACTTTTCCACTAAAGATCTAAGAATGAATATCTGATCTACACAACCTCTTCCCTTTCCAAAGCCTGCCTGTTCTTCTCCAACTAGTTCCTCTGTTCTTTCTCTAACTCTGTCAATGAATATCTTACCATACACTTTTCCTGTGATACTAAGAAGACAAATGCCCCTATGCTTACCACACACTTCTTTTTCCCCTTTTCCTTTGTACAAGGAAATAATTATATCTGATTTCCAATCCTCCGGGACTCTACCTTCCTCCCAGGCCAATCTGCACATCTTCCACATCCATTTTACTACTATCCCCCATGCTTCAGCACTTCACCACACACTTCATCAATTCCTGGGGCTTTCCCCAATTCAACTTTCTTCATTGCCTCCACAACTTCTATCCTACTGATTTCTTCCTGTCTTCTCACCTCCCTCCTTCTCCTAGCCATTCCTCAGCCACTTATACTCGCATTACTTCCATACTCTATGTTCAACAATTCCTTAAATTGTTCTCTCCATCTGCTCACTTTTTCTCTCTTCTCCACTAGTAATCTACCATTTTTATCTTTCACTCCCTAGCTAACTTCAGTTCCACCCTGGCTTACTCTTACTTGAAATCATGGCAGCAATATATTTAACACACACACACACACACACACACACACACACACTCACTCTCTCTCTCTCTCTCTCTCTCTCTCTCTCTCTCTCTCTCTCTGGGAGAAATAGCCTTATGCAAAGCCAGGATGACTCTGAGGGTAAAAACATTGTAAATTAATCTTAAGTGATTCAAAAATTGGCCACAGGTGCAATAACATAATCTGTGTGTGTGTGTGTGTGTGTGTGTGTGTGTGTGTGTGTGTGTGTGTGTGTGCGCGCGCGCGCGCAAGGGAGATACATGTAATAATTGGACAGGACAACCAGTGTTAATCATAATACAGAAATCGGCTCCAACCCAATATGACAACGTTCTTGCCCATCCCCTCATCTAATGACCAACTGAATGATTTACTTTTTTTTTTTTATAGTTTGTCCTGCGTACAAAAATACTCGCACATGTTTCTTATTATATTATGGAGAAAGTTATTGCATGACGAGCATATTAATACATAAATTACTGAATGAAAATCATGGTACCGACTTTTGCAAGCATATATGCTATTATATATTTGGCAAAAAATACTACTGTTGCTTTTATGAGGCACTTAAGTTGTTATGAGGTATTTAAGTTGTTATAGATTATTAGCTCTTTGCATACGTTGAAGGAAATGAATTGATGGGTTTATGTATGGATCGATGACGTATGAATGAAGACGCACATACAAGGAGGACTCCACCCCTCTTAACAGTCATCAGAATGGTCGCTCTCCCATCAACATTAGAAATACAGGATGTGGTTTGAAGGAAGGATATGATGATGATGATGAGTATCCCCGGCCTCACGTGAATAGATTAGTGGAGTAATATTCACCAGGGTCCAACTAACCGTAAATCAATGAAGGGGACGATTGGGTAGCTGAGTTCCGTCACGGACAAAGGATAACTAATCTAGCAGTGATGAGTACTGGATGGATATGCATCGGTCTCGTTCCATAATTCCTTCGCGACGATTGATGACCAAAGGGATTTGATTATAAACATCCTTTCACCTTACATCAGGAATTCCATCCCAGAAACCGTCATCCATTTTACTCAATACTCTTCATGCATTTCTATATAACTGTTATTTCCCTTTCATCTCACACATATTCGCCTCACTTTGTATCCAATAACAGGTAGTCCCAGTCCCATCTTTTCCTAAGCTAGGCGGGGTTACCGCGGGCTAGTCAACGTTGGTTTAGTACTGAAAGACCCTCATTGCTCTCACTGGGTAACTGTTTGAACACAACAGTTACAGTAGACCAAGAGAATGAAGTGAGTATCATTATCAGTATCATCATCATTATTATCATTATCATCGTTACCATTGTCATCTTAGTAAACCTATTTTCACCAGTATTTTGGATGTGTGGGATTGAGATACATGAACAGTACATATCATCGATGCTGATCTACAGTGCTTAATATCCACTTTGTAATCAGCCAATCGTTCAATTCAAATCCATTCTTTTATCACTGAGGCCTTCGAAATTGTCGTCCTTACTCCACATGCTTTTGATTTACTTTAAACCCTCTGGCAAAATTACTGTTGCCAGGAATATTAAAAGATATGTTACCCCAGTGACAGTTCATGCTCGAGCAGTCCTGTCACTAACTTCTTGGAAGACATGAAAATTAAATATAGATTTTAATTTTAAACCTTAAGCCAATTTTTTTTTTTTTTTTTTTTTTTTTTTTTTTTTTTACAGAAGCTAATCTTTAATCCCTGGACTAAGAATGGTCTCCTGTTTGCTAATAAAATTTTCAGGAAGAAACAAGCATAACGTAAACATTATCTAACACAGGAAGTTAACTAAGATTTTATTTATTATTATTATTATTATTATTATTATTATTATTATTAGTAGTAGTAGTAGTAGTAGTAGTATTTTGTTGGGTGGGCGGGCAGTGCTCACTTCACTTAAAAACTGACTGAAATTATACGGCGGTAGTAAGACTGGCATAGAATATGATCTTAGGGTAAGGTTTAAATACACAAATTCATCATCATCACCATCGCGTCCTTTTCCAGCCCAAGGGAAAAAAAATTAAGTTGGTGTGCAGGTGACGTTACAACTCCTTATAACGAAACGATGTAGTCCTGGGTTATTTTTGTGTGCTGAACCAATGTGAAATTGGAACACCACGATGTCTTCAGTCCATGTGCATTGCCTGACGTATAAGGAAGTTTGCCGGAATTGCCGCCGGGAGCCCCACTCCCCTCCATATTCGCCGTGACCACCTGACATTATCGTTCGGGTTAAGAACATCAAGGAAAAGTAATATCGGCAATGTGGCCTGTACCCCCCTGCGTCAATACCACCATCTTATGCGGGGGTGGGGTGGGGGTGCGTCGGCCACTCACTTACTCAGGAGCTTTGTGTGGACCTCAGGGACTGTGACAAGTTGGTGTTTAAAAATATAGCGCCTTGGCAGCCACCTGGTTTCACTGTTGATGTGTCGTGGCTCCCAGCATCAAAGGCCAAGGCGCCGGAGGCGGAGGTCCACCACTTGTTTCGTAACATCATCGTGCGTCACTTGGGGTCCCACCAGTTGTACACCGACGGTTCCAAGTCGAGTGAATGTGTGGGTGCTAGTGTGTGGTGGACCGAATGTGCCCTCAGGTATCGGTTGCCGACTCATACATCTGTGTTTACCTCCGAACTTTTTGCTATTGACAAAGCCATAGACTATGCTCTCAATTCTAGGCATGACTCATTTGTCATATTTTCAGATTCAAAATCAGCCCTTCAGGCAATTGTTTCTTGCACTTCGGATTCTAATGAGATCCAGGGCCGCATCGTTAATAAACTGCATTCATGCAACAAGTCCTTCACGCTGATCTGGGTGCCTGGTCATTATCGTATCTACGGCAATGAGCAGGCTGACTTACTTGCAAAGTTGGCTGTAGAGCTCGAGGAGACTTGAGACGTTCCTCGTGATCTACGGTCGAGTCTCTCTCTCGGAAAGAAATCAATAAATCTTCTGTGGCAAGGTCAGTGGACCAGACTAAATATTCCAACATGCAAGCTGTACCTGGGCGACTGGGACACTGCCAACCGTCCCAGTCGCCTGGAAGAAAAAGTGTTGGCTCGTTTGCGGCTTAATGCCACCATCCTAACGCACATGAAACCTTATGTGGAAAGACGATTCCCACCGCACTGTGACATCCGTGATGCGGTGTTATATATCAGACATATCATTCTGCGCTGTCGGCGATTTATTCGTGAAAGGGCTTCACTTGTAAATCACTGTGGCGCAGCAGACGTCCCCTTCACCCTTTCCACCATCCTGGGTGATGGGGACATTGTTATGACTGATAAATTGATGGCTTTCTTGAGAGAGACCGGACTGATCAGAGTGATGTGACTTTTTAACTGTGTGGTTATGGTTTTTATCAACGGTAAATATGTATATATTGTACTATTAATTAGGGTTGACAGTTGACATATTTGAAATAGTTCCTTCTCCCACTGATTGTTTCTAATATTGATGTCCCCTACATTAAACCCCGTTCCTAGACTGACAGTCACCAGTTGATGAGTGTAAGTGTGCAATGTAGAAAGGCATTGAGTATTTGCAGTCGATGAGGGTCTGCTGGGCGAGGTCCTTCACTTTTTGAACATATTACGTAAATATATTATACCATCGTGTTTACGTTGTTCTAATTAGGGCCGACAGCTGACTTATATGGAAATGTTCCTGACTCGTCTGGTTCCTTTTCATTTATTGATGTCCCCTATATTAGGTTGTGCCTCGAGTGACAGTCACCAGGTGATGAGTGCAGGTATGTAATGTAGAAAGGCATTACATATCTGCAGTCGATGGTGTTCTCTTGGTCGAGGTATTTTTACCATTAGTGTAGGTCTAGTTATTTGTCTCTGCAGGATTTAGTATAGGTTAGCGATTTGTCTGATAAGTGATTAGTTGTAGGGTCTTTAGATTAGGTTTCTCTTTATAAGTATTGTAAGGTTTAAAATATAAAACCCACAAAAAATAATACAAAAAATACAAAAAAAAAATTATATATATATATATATATATATATATATATATATATATATATATATATATATATATATATATATATATATATACAGTCGCTCAAAAAAGTATCCTCCCAAAGGTGCCGTGAGTCAATCTGACACAACGAACGAAGAAATATGGAAAATATTAAGTGAGCGTGAGATCTGTTAGTAGCCCCGGTTTACATACGGCGCAGCGGTGTACGAGTTAAAGTGTCGTATGGAAACATTATGCCCTTGTGAAATATAATAAGAGAATTATCTCGGATATATGAAATGGGATTATTCATGTATTTCCGATGCATAGCCTGTATGAGTAGAACATAACAATATAGACTCTGTATCGGATATCTGAAATCCTCGACTCAAACTTCGGATCTTGATGTGAGGTACCGAATCTATCGTGATATTTGAGAGAGCCAGGCTTGCTGACAATACCGACATTGCTTCAATCGCCCGACACATTGTGATGTCCTGCGTTCATGCGGTGGGGATACTTTTTTGAGGGACTGTACTTGTGCATGAGAATGTGTCTGTATATATGCATGGAAGTGTGTGTATATATATATATATATATATATATATATATATATATATATATATATATATATATATATCTGGCCTTAATGACCAGGGGCTTTGCCCCAGTGGTAGATAGGCCCACTCCCCCCGCCCCAAAAAGAAGGGAGCCCCACGCCTGCTCAGCAAGTCCAAGTATTAAATATTTTTGGATTTTTTAATAAATTGCTCTCGGGATTTGCATTTGGTAATGTATATCATCGTACAGTATCTTTGCTTTTAGTCTCATGGGACTCGTTTAACATAATGTGACCAATAAACTATAGAAACAGAAACAACTGACACTGAATCCCACTGTCTTACCCCTACGTATCCTACTGTAAAGTGGCCATCAAAACACCTCTCCTCATCTCCATGACTTCTATGAATTTCGAAAAAAATAAAGTGAGAGTAATTAGAAGCAGGCATCAGTGATAACTTTTTTGGCCTCAGATAATTGTCATCATTGTAAACTGCCCTTACAACTCTACTTTTCACTAGGGCTTCTGATGCCGACTGTACATTCAAGTTCCTTTTTTTTTTTTTTTTTTTCATATTCTCACTTGCTAATTTTAATTTCTTTTTCTCGATCTTTCACAGAGAGGTCACATTACTTCTCTCACTTAATCAGTTTCTCAGAGACCGAGTTTTCTGGAAGGACTCCATAGTTTCATGCATTCCTACAAATATGGAAAATTCATAATAGTTCATTTATTCCCAAGTAGGCAGAATTATAGATACTCTGTGTTAGGGATTTTTCAAATAGATTGTGTGTGGGGGAGGGGGATGAAGGGCTACTCATTTATCAAATCTCCATTTTCTCATTAACTCCATCCTGTCGCTCTCATCTCTGCAGTTGCATCACTTCCTTTTTACTGACGCCATGCAGTCCTACAAAACTGGGACGTTCATATTATTTGATTTATGCTCACATAAACTAAATTCAGTTATTATGTATTTGGAATATGCCACAAAAGTTGTTGTGAGCTGGTGAAAGTAAAGGCTCTTAATCTATAAATTATTTTGTCACTGACTCCATTCTATTCCTCTCGTCGCCGCAGTGTTGCAGCAGTTTACTGTCGCCATTATAGTGCAGTGATCTTTAGTCTGCTGCAGTACCAGCCTCACGGCATATAATGCACACAAGCATCTTCCGTCTGATTCGGTATATAAACAGAACTTATTTTGTATATAAACAGCAGTGAATTAGGACAGTAAATTCAACGACAGACACCATACTATCGCGCTGATGTATGGAAGGACTGAGCATATCATCGAGACAACACACCAATTACCATAATACAATTTTGCACAATACTGCATGATTTGTCAGCAGTAGACTAGGTGGCATAACCGAAATATATCAAAGATTAATTTGAACGTACCATAAACTTTCAGTACACTGTGATATGAGAGGAAAATATTATGACTTAACTAGAGGGGCACTCAGTGGAGCGCATCTCTCCGACAATGGCAACGCAATTTCCAAACCACTCTTCATAATGGGTTAGGGTTTCTCATCATCGACTAGAGTTTCGCAAAAAAGGATTTTCCGGATCCAGAATCTGCAATACGATCCTGATTGGTTCAGAGTTAGCTGACTGCTCCCTGAGACATGGAATATTTACCCACCAAATTTTTTCCAAATTTCCTCTGTAGTTTTTGAGTAATCCTTCTAACAGACTAACAAACAAACAGGGGTGAAAACATACTATCCTTGTCGGAAAGAACAAATATTTTCAAATCATGGCAGCAATATATTTCACACACACACACACACACACACACACACACACACACACACACACAATATCAATAATAACAAATAAGGCAGATTAAGTAACCTCGATATACACAGCATACCAACATAACAAGAAGCCACATGTACCAAAATTACACATACATACTAACGAGACATCAGGTTAACATAACATACTAATTAGGCACGTGAAAAAATGAAAAACAGGCAAAGGAAAACGGAATGATAAAACGAACAGAACATATCACAGAGAAGCATATCGGAGCAATATAATGTAACAAAGGGATACATAATAAAAGCCAAAACATTCGCCCATGAAGCAATATAATGTAACAAAGAGATATATAATATGATAAAAGCCAAAGCATTCGCCCACGAATGTGTATCTCCCACCATCACTAAAACTCTAGATCAGTAACCTTCTGGCAGTCGAAGGCATATCATCGCAGTTTCACCAAAATCGAAAAAAAAAGTCTTAGTATCTCGCCCGCTGCATTTCGGTGCCTTTTTGCGTTCCTGTCTGAAGAAAACTAGATCAATATCTTCTGACAATCAGAGGCATATCATCGCAACTTTACCAGAATTACTAACCAATAAACCAGATATCCCGTGATACTGTCCATAAAGTCTGAATACAATTTGCCCACTTGATTTTGAGATATTTTAACAAAACACACACACACACACACACACACACACACACACACACACACACAGGTAAATACATTATCGCCTCGCTAGGCGGGCAATAACCACTGAAACAGAACACAAAAATACAACATACCAACAAGAAAACAGGGAAGCAAGCCAGCAAGACAAATAGTCGGTAGAGAGGTGGCCTGCAGTCCTAACGGACCCAGGTTCGAATCCCGGCTGGGGCAGGGAACAGTTTAAGGATTTGAATTTCATTAAATCAGGCTTTACTGATCTACCAGAAGACCCGCCGACATGTCGTAAAAATACCCCCGCTAATACCAATACACCAGTCCTGTATGAGACAGCCCTAGCATGTATTCAATATGGACGGTGGGTGTTAGCGCCGAAGTGGTGACATGTAGAGGTGTATGGTATGTAGGAGGACTGCTGGGTCTTGATAGCAGGCTGTGAAGCCTATGCCCAGAGTCGGACACATTAAAAAAAAAAAAAAAAAAAGTGTACCGCTGCAGTTGTTGTTGCTCATCATCTTCTTCATCATCATCTTCTTGATGTTGTGGTTTCTCGCTCACCTGGAGCCTGATCCTGGTGGACTGCAGGCTTAAATTGTCCTTCTGCAATCCTCCTTCCTTCTTTCGAGGAACAGGGAAGTTGTTCAAAGACGTAAGTATAACCGAACACTGGGACTTTCAGCAATGTCGATGCCGTGACATGAAGGTGAGCAAGCGTTATTTACCGTAATAAAAAAATACTGCTGATAAATGTCATTGCTAAGATTTTTTTTTTTTTCAGTTATATTAACGCAGGAAAAATAGGGAGATACGAGGGGTCTCTTTGCAGCCAGTAATGATAACAATAGTAATCATCATCATCATCATCATCCGGACCTTCTTTCCCACCCTAGGGCAGGCTGAGCAGTAGCAATATCCATCCACTCACTCATTGTAGTGTTGCCTTATGGTTTTTACACTGAGTGACAAACCAAATAATTTCCTGTACCCAGGAAACCATTTACAATGCTGGGAACCCGGGTTTCTGGCAGGGTTAAGTGTCCCCCAGATACCCCTGTCTAAAATCACTAAATTATGACATAATAATAATAATAATAATAATAATAATAATAATAATAATATTATTATTATTATTATTATTATTATTATCATCATCATCATCATTATTATTATAACAAATCTAAATCACCATAAAATTGTCCAAGGATAATTTTGAAAAAGAAAAACTTTCAGCAGCCATTGCCTACTAGAAACCGAGCTATAAAGGGACCTTGAAGTCAAGGTCACTGATCTTGTGCGTGTCGCTTTAGGTCATTACAGTCTATCAAAGCCTATCAAGTTTGGTGGCTCTAACTTTAATCCTTCACGAAAAATTAGGTGACATCCGGAATATCCAGAAAAGTCCCAATTATTGACCCCACGCGATCTCAGTGAATAATGAACCGATTGACACCATTCTCCTTTCCACACTGCGTCCGCCTTAAGGCTATATTGTAGAAAAATCTCAGCAGTGTGGCTGACTCACTTTTCTGTGTTCCGAGTAATATCTGGAGATCCGGTTGACGGATTGCCATCATATTTGGCCAAAAGATGCGAACAGCAGTCCGACTAAGTTGTCCAAGTTTCAAGGCTCTAGGCCAAAGAGCCTTTAAAATAATGCAATTTTAAAATTAATAATAATAATAATAATATTATTATTATTATTATTATACTAATATTGACAAAAACAAGAATAGTTCCCACAAGGATGTGGGAAGTTTTAATGATAATATTTTGAGAGCTGTGACAATAACATATAACACATGTTATAGTGCTGAAGGAGTGAAAGTGAAGATCAATAGGATATCTACGTGACACATCGTGTCATAGCCCAAATCCTCTCGGCGTGACAAATTTCATTTTGGCACAAGAATACATTAACAACGCCAGTGTGTTAACAAGGCAAAAATATTAAACAACTGCTTGAAACAAGAAGCGTGTCAAGGCACAGCAATCCCATCCCCGGCAGTCGTTTTAATGCTGACGTATAAGCACAACAGGATATCTAGACAAAGATGTCACATATCAGTTTTGGAGTAAATCGGGTGAAACTTTACGATTTTATGCCCATTTTAAATTTTAGGCCCTACCCACCTGACACTGGGGGAGTGACATCCCTTGTGTAATGAGGCATGTTATAGGATGCAGATTTGAGATATGATCGTTTAGGTTTTGGTTTCATGTCGATATGACGAATTTGAAAGGAGTTATGGCGAAAATTACGATTTTTAAAAATTTTTTTTTTTTACTTTTTTTTTTTTTTTTTTTTGACCTACAGCCAGGGCCTTGGCCCATTTTGGTCCAAAATTAAATCAGGCGGTCAGAAGGTTGTAGTTCATCATCCCTGTAATTTTAGTCAAAATTGCACCGGTAGCTTTCGCATAAAGTTGTTAACAGACAAAAAAACAAACAGACAAAACGAATGAAAACAATACCTGTACCCGAGCCCCTCCGGGGCGGGGACGGGTAATAATGAGTGCACGCATGAGCACCAGCAGCTGTCACGCGGTGGTTCAATCGGTAGAGAGGTGACCTGTAGTCCTACTGGACCCAGGTTCAAATCCCTGCTGGGGCAGGGAACAGTTTAAGGATTTGAATTTCACAAAATCAGACTTTACTGATTTACCAGAAGACCCGCCGACATGTCTTAAAATACCTCCGCTAATACCAATACACCAGTCCTGTATGAGACAGCCCTAGCATGTATTCAATATGGTGTTAGCACCGAAGTGGTGACATGTGGAGGTGTATGGTATGTAGGAGGACTACTGGGCCTTGAGAGCAGGCTGTGAAGCCTATGGCCAGAGTAGGACACATAAAACAAAACAAAAAAAAGATTGAGACCTACAGATTAGCTCACTTCGCGCCTAAAACGCGACCGCTCATGCGCATGACGTCACAGGACCCCCTCCGCCTGCGTGAACTGCGCAGATTAAGGCTGGAAATTCAGTGTCACTCTAGTAAACATTTTATTTGGTCTCCACGGGGAAGAGTTACAGTGAATTATGCCGAGTAATTGTGCAGTGTTTGGCTGTAACTCCAGTTACAATATATATATATATATATATATATATATATATATATATATATATATATATATATATATATAATATATACGAAACTTTCCACCATTTCCCAAAAACTGAAGCAAGTGGATTCATCTCTGCAAGAGGGGTGACAGAATTGATCCAAGCACGGCACGGATATGCAGTCTGCACTTCGAGGATTCTGCATTTCAGTGAAATCTTCAGTATGAGATGCTCGGCCTTCCACTAGGCCGTGTAAGGTTAAAGGATGATGCAGTTCCAACCCTCCTGCTACCACTGTCAAATCACGATAAGCCTGCTTGATGTCTCTCTTCTTTTTTTTCTTTTTTTTTTTTTTTTGTTAGCCTACCGGTATATTAGCCTACCGGTGTACTTGTCTACAGGTATTTTAGGTAGCCTAACTGTATATTAGCTAGCCTACCAATGCAAGGTTCATAAGAATATATTGTGGTATGAAGATAATATTGGCGGAAAAAGTGTTGAAGTGAGGTACTGTTGATGGGCAGTGCAGTGGCATCTTTTTAAAAGTTAACCTGGGTACTACCAAATTGTTCTTCTTAGCTTGGCAAAGCTCTGCTCTTAATGAAGGGGTTATTGAACACTGCAACTAATCCCTCAAGTTTGAAAAGTCTCTCATATGAACGACTACAAAAATGGAATAGAAGATATGCTACTGTAGTGAAGGGGTTAAAGGAGAAGCAATGTATTCTTCATAGGAGAGGGAGAGATGAGCTGTGTGAGTGGTGATACTGTATCTGAAGCCTATAACTGAAATTGGTTTACTGTTTGGCAAAAAGACTGACTGCTATGAGATGCATTTTGTTAGTAATTGTAAGTTATTTCAGAAAGAATACAGTATTACAGTTCAAGTTACAGGAATTTCATTTACTGTCTCTGTCCTTCAGCTTTATATTTTTAAAACTGATTTATGGAATACTTCATTGCTGTGTCATTAAAGTATACAAATAACCATGGTAGCTTTTCACAACACACAAAAAAGTACCAATGCACATTTCATTTAAAATAATCTGACACTACAGGTGATGAAATATGGCATGATACTACAACCTTACATTTGCTGCTCATCTTTCATGAGAATGTATAATGCTAGCTCTTAACATTACTGTAATCCCACTGTATGCAGTTCAGTACAGTATTATAAGAACTGTTATTACTGCATAGGTATGCATTTTCACATAAACGCTGATCTATCTTGAGGTGTCATGTGTGCTGCAGCCGGACACTCGAATTATTTGTATTCCCGATCATATTTTACAACGAAATAGTTGGATTTTTTATTTTGTTTTTATACTGTTAGAAAGATGAGACTTTGTAGAACACGATGAAAGGTAAATGAAAGTGATATTCCATAACGTAAAATAATTCTGACGACTAAGAATATTATTGAAAGAGCACATAAGTGCACTTGAGTCTTTTACTTTCCTGATCATATTTCACCATGAAATATTTGTATTTTCAGAGTTGTTCTTATGCCATTATAAAGGGGAGACTTTATAGAATATGATAAAAGAAAAGAGAAAGGGATAATGCATAAAATAAAAGAGTTTAGGCGATTATAATTAGAAAGAGGGCTTAAGAATCCATCCTCACACACGATTTGCCTCCTTTCTTTTCATATTTTAACCACGAAACAATTGTATTTTCGGATTTGTTTTTATACCGTGAGAAGGCTGAAACTTTGTAGAACACAATGCAAGGAACACGAAAGTCATATCGCATAAAGTAAAATAGATCTTTTTAAGAGTCACTCATACAAACAGCAGAGGTGAGAGGGCTCTGTAACGTCATCACAGTCCAGCTGGATGCGTGCGAGTTAACCTGTCTCTCAATCTTGCATGTATATAACGTTGAAACGAACTGTCCCCGTCGTGTATAACTGCCACAAACTAAAATTCATGCAAAAGAAATATTTCAATATAAAAGGGAAGGCTAGTGCCATAAAAAAAATAAATGAGAGAAGAGCGGTACTTGGAACAGTTAACACGTGGCCTTAGTGGCTGTCAAGAGAAAGTACGATGAAAGCAAATGGAAAAAATAAAAAATAAAGTGAAATTAACTCAATAAATCGTATGTATGTCGTGTACTGTTGCTTCTGGGTTTCAATTAACATTTCATAATCCTCTCTCTCTCTCTCTCTCTCTCTCTCTCTCTCTCTCTCTCTCTCTCTCTCTCTCTCTCTCTCTCTCTCTTTCTCAACGGTTAACATGAGGTTGACAAAGAATGCTGTTTCTGTATGCTGGTACTTGATGCTTTCCCTTGGGTAATTTAATTGTACATATTATATACTACATAACTATGAACGTTGTAGGAAATAAATCGTGATCCCAAGGCACCAGTGGGAGAGGCGGAATTGCCTTTATACATGGCATGGAAACTCCCAGAGATGACTGGAGTGACTTCCATCATGTACTACAACCAGAGATGTAGGCCTGTCTCTTACCCTTTAATTTTGTGATACGTATTAGCCGGGTCTTGATTCCATACTACATGAAGAGGATAAATAGAAGATTGGCTGCATTATCTAGGACTGGTGAGTATGTTGAAAATATACATGCTTCTTACACGACTGACAAAGTTCATTTGAACTGGATACAATAAGAGTAAAGCAGTAAAGCTTAGAATCATTTAATGATTCTCTCGGCACGTCAGTGATCACAAGAAACACAATTTAACAATAATTATTTCACTTTACATTTAGTGATCTGAGTTCAAGCATGCTGTGTCGGTGAGATGCAACACTGAGCATCATGTGTTATCAAGGGTTGCGTCACCAGCACCTGCAACACAACACCAGTTACATATGTGATCACAGACGACGGGAAGGAAAACGTATAACCTGAGAAGAGAGGCAGAGAATAATACATCTATAAATTACCGAACCTGAGAAAGAGAGGCTAAAGAGAATAATACGTCTATAATTTATACAGAGAATGTTCTGATGGTCTAAACGTCAATGTAGTCCACTCACTTTTACATCCCCAAAATTTCCATCCTTTTGCAGCATATTTCACGTAGATTAGTGGCAGAAAAAGACAATACTGTGGCTCTATATTCTTTTCATGGTCAACAGCATCATATTCTAGAGTTAATCTATTGTTACAATTCAGTATTCAAGATGGAGAGATGACAGTTTTAGGCCAAGGTAAAGTGAATAGAGTATAGCTTTTGTCAGGCATAATCCCGCTTGTATTACCACTCCAGCCTCATTCATAAACGAAGCTGGCAAAAGTAAAATATGCAGCATATATCATTTCCATAAACTTGCTTTGACTTCCATGATGTTCTGTACTCCTCAGGTAGGTAGGAAAAAGGTAAAATATTAACGACACCTCTTTGACCAGCAGAAGTTGAGATACTGTTGTTTATTCATTTAATGTATAATTATCTACCTGTCTATCCAATCTATCTATTTGTGTCTATCTATCCATCTGTCTGTCTACCTACCTACCTACAGTATCTATCTATCGAGAATCATGTACTCCTTGCCTTACTGGAATACCAAATTCAATGACAACAGCGGTCGTGTCAGTTAGTTTTTCATTTTCTAACTGCCAGCGCCCTGGGCAAAACAGTTTGATCTTAACCTTACTATAATACCAAATAATACCAAAATGCGTCTATGGAATAAGAAGGACTAAAGAAGGAAAAAGGGATGAAGGAAAATAGGACACTGACAAAAGGAAGATGAAGAGGAAATTGTGATATGGTATAGACATAAAAGAGTTCAGGGTTGACCTTTAACTCCTCCACTAATGACCTATTTTTCAGTTAATTTTTTCACTCTGCAGACAATTTTGTTAACCTTAGAAGAGACTTTCTGAGCTGGAGGAGTTAGACACAACCCACACCAAGCCACTGTCGCTAAACTGAGCACAGTCGTCTGGAAGAAGCAGGAGTAAAATATATAAATAGCATAACAGGGCTGAAAGGATTAAGTCCCCATACAACGTAGATTAGAAAGATTGACATACTCGTATTGTAAATGGATTAGGATATCTTGATCTACATAGGTAAATAAATATATTCGGGATCTACTGTGCTAATCCAGTCAATAGCACGACGACATTTGGATCATCTTCCCGGTCCAAGACACCTTTGCTCAAGTAAAACAGAGACATCTCATGGTGAAGGTATTATGATGGTGAGAAACATTAAATGGCTGCACCAAGAATGGAGTGAGACTATGTAAACATCCCACTAAAATATACATCATCATATTCTTCTGTTGGTGAATTTTACATCCATGTCAGTGCTGAAGAGGGACACCTTCTTGTGGTGGCACCGATGCATATGAGTGTAATAGCTGCCTGGATTAACAAACGTCCTTCAACTACTTCCCCCTCTCCCAAAAGGAGGATGGTGGACGGCAGGGGAAGGGCATCCTCAGCCTGCAGTCCACTGGGATCACGCTTCAGATGAACCTGTGGTCACAAATACTTCTAAACTTTTAACACCCTTGCCACGTCGTACGCTCTTGTGATGTCTATACCTCCTGAAAAAAAAAAAAAAAAAAGTCATGGCAGGTGACGGGCTCAAACTCGTAACCCTGTGTTACTTCTTGCATACTAAGAGTTCACTGTATCAAAAAAAATCTATATGAACTAGCAGTAAGAGTTAAAGCAAATATTAAATGAATAATGGGAGGGGAGATACCGGAAAGTTTGGGATGTTCCGTATTTTATGCAGATGAGAATTGTACGAAAATGACAGAAATGTTACAGTGCTGCATGGATGCAAGTGAACATTGGAGAGGAAGTGTATACTGTAACTTAGCACAGACGGTAATTCTTAAAATAATAGTAACAGTAAAATAGTTGTAGCAGTAGTAGTAGTAGTAGTAGTAATAGTAGTAGTAGTAGTAGTAGTAGTAGTAGTAGTAGTAATAAATAATAATAATAATAATAATAATAATAATAATAATTCTGCAATAATGAAATTTGCTTAGTAACATTGACCTTAGACATGCTGATATCAAAATCAAACTGCTTAA
This sequence comes from Coenobita brevimanus, assembly GCF_032717465.1. Classification (NCBI taxonomy): domain Eukaryota; kingdom Metazoa; phylum Arthropoda; class Malacostraca; order Decapoda; family Coenobitidae; genus Coenobita; species Coenobita brevimanus. Next base: position 5,251,033 of record NC_137058.1, read on the forward strand.
TTCTTCCCCAGCCTTTAGTCCTTCCATCAACTTTGGTTCAGTAACATTTTGTCCAGTGATCTTGGCCTTTGACATTTCCCTGTGACCTCGGCCTTTTGATTGTTCAGGAAATCGAATGTCATTGTCTTTGTTTCAAACTGAATCCTTCCACAAAGTTTAATTTCCATCGAATAAAAACTAGTTAAGTCGACCTTGCCATATGACCTTGATCTCTGCCCTACTATTCAAAGAAACAAAAGTTCAGCCTCTTGGATGATCGTCAACTCATCTACAAAGACTGATCCAAATGCTATAAAAATGTTAAATTATTTTGTTCATACATGGACACAGGTCGAAATTTGACCTTGCCCTGTGACCATGAACTTTCTCAAAACTGAATGCATTCGTTCTTGCCTGACTTTTAAGCCTATGCCGGTATATATATATATATATATATATATATATATATATATATATATATATATATATATATATATATATAAACGCAAATATCCGGCATAATTCAGCCAAGCCCTATGTCGGTTAAAGCAAAACGCCAGATATTGCATAGCAGCTCCCAGTTGTCTCAATATTTGGCATCGAGGTGGATATTGCATTACTACCCGTCTCAAACCTCTATCCTAAAAACGTTCCCATGAGTAAACGATGAAAATTAATTATAAAATACAATAAAATATGGACAAAGTACAGCAATACAGTAATACAGCACCGGTTGGCTACCATTTACAAGCCAGTTGATACACCTCAGTGCCGGATACTACGTAGAACCGCCGATTATGTCCCGTTTCGGTGCTGGATATTGCATAATTTCGCCAGACATTACTTTAATATATATACACACACACCACAATGGCAGCCAAAAGACAGGGCGTGTGTGCTGGGCAGTCCCTAGGCCCTATCTTCCCCCTTACTGTTTTTTAGTCAGCCCACACCCCACTGACTGGGCCAATGTATGGGCCGGCCTGCACTATAGGTGCAGAAAACCTCAAACGAACGAACGAATGCTTTGATATAACTGAGCCAGCAGCAATGGATATTGCATTGGGACGGATATTGTGACAACGCATAACTGAGAGTTTAATGTGTGTATATGTGTGTGTATATATGTATATATATATATATATATATATATATATATATATATATATATCTGTATCTATATCTATCTATTTATCTCTCTCTCTCTCTCTCTCTCTCTCTCTCTCTGTATATATATATATTTTATATATATATATATATATATATATATATATATATATATGTGTGTGTGTGTGTGTGTGTGTGTGTGTGTGTGCACCAAATTTCTTTTTCCCAATGGTAACAAAAAAATCTGTGTCTGGCCTTCACTATTCCTTTTCTTTCTACCACATTACACTAAATATCTGGCTGTGAAAAAGGAAGGCAAGAGATTTGTTGGGATGGTGATGGGTAGGCAAGTGGAAAGTAGCTGTGTTGTGATTGGAAAGCAGGTGAGTTGGAGTTGTGAGGTGATGGAGAGGCAGGTGGGGAGGATTTGTGTGGCAATGGCAAGACAGGCGGGAACGAGTTGAGTGGTGATGGGGAAGCAGGTGGGGATGAGTTGTGTTGAGATAGGCATGGAGGTGGGTTGGAGTTGTGTAGTGATGGGGAGACAGATGGGATGGGGTTGTGTTATGATGGGTAGACAGGTAGGCTGGACATGTGTGGTGATAAAGAGGTAAGTGAGAAAGAGTTGCGTAGTAATGGGAAAGCAGATGGAGAAGACTTGTGTCGTAATGGGGAGGCAGGTGAGAATGAATTAGTAGAAACACAGAATAAGCAAAACTGTTGCAAACGAACGTATTAATGAAGAACTAGCAATATGATTTAACCCACCCCATCCTGGCAGATTATCGATTTTTGTTTTTGCTAAAACCTCAGCTTTTTATAAGAAACATCGGAAATTCATAGAGAAATCGCTCACCTGAGGCTTAAAATACCGATACAAGTAACAATACCCTTTACCTTGCTGTGTTTTCTTTGGGGCTGGCTCAAGAGAAAAACTTGTTCTATGGGAGGGTCAACTATTCCAAACCACTCATAAGGTATTTATTTACTTATTAATTTGGTATGTGAAATACTGGCTGTGACAATCCAAGGCACCACTGCACCCCCAGGAGGAGACTACGGAGGGGTAGATAGGCGTGCGGGATGTCCGATCAAGACTGATGTAGGTACCTCCGGGGCGGGGCCCCCTACTCCCCGGAGTGCACCCACTGCCACCACCTTAGTCCGAGTGCACTACCTTTCAGGCAAGTCGACCCTTGCCAGGATCAGGGTGGAGCTGAATTACCAGCTCCAGGCAGTACCCCAGCGATGGCCCATAGCCGCGCAATGCTAAAGACGGCCCATGGCCGCTTTAGCTTTAAGGGGATGGCCCATAGCCACTCCAGCTTAAAGGAGACAGCCCATAGCCACTCAAGCAAAAAGCAGACGGCCCATATCCACTCCGACAAAAGGAAGACAGCTCATAGCTGCGCCCTTGTGATGGCCCAAAGCCACACAGTAAAAAGGCCACGGCCTCTAACCAGGCCCCAGAAAAGGAGATGGCTCATAGCCGCTCCGACATGTGCTGCTTAATCCCCCTGCAGAACCCATGATGGCCCAAAGCCGCAGAAGGGGAGAGAATGGTACGCCCCCCCCTCTTCTACAGTTGCCTCGGAGGGCACGATACCAGCGACAGACCATAGCCGCTCCTTGTCTACATGTCACCCTCCATACAGGACTTCGTTGATGGCCCATAGCTGTGCCCGCAGCCTAGCGATTGCCCATAGCTGTGCTTTGTCTGCAGTCCTGTCAGGGAGTCAGGCCCCGGTGATGGCCAATAGCCACGCTGATGGTGAAGGGATGGTCCATAGCTGCCCTCCATCCATTGCCCAGGGGATCCCAGCGATGGCCCATAGCTGCGGTGGGGAGGGATGCTAAAGCCCCTCACCCTCTGTGACTCTGCAACGCAAGGGTGATCTGTGGTCAGTCCCGAGCACAGGCCACACCCCTGTCCACCCAGACCGAGGCAACCTCAGGAGGAGTAGGACTTCTGCCCAGAGGACTGGTGGAGAGGCCCAGTGTTGTCCCCTAGGTTATTCTTAATCCAGTCGGCCCCCGAGGAGGACCCCTACCTGACGGACCCTTGCCGGGAGTGACGCCACAGCCCCATCCTGATGGCAGAACAACAGGGAGGACACCACAGCTAACGGGCCCCCAGGGATGTCCCCAGAACTCAGGGGCGAGACCTCTTCCTATCCCGACGAAGGCGATGCCCTTCCTCCACCAGGCGCCTGAGAGAGTGCCTCCAGAACCTGTTCGACCCCAGCCCTGAAGGCCGGACCCCAATCCCAAGCCCCGACAGCGAGGGACCCTTCACCACGCCCAGCCCAAACCCTCGACAAGAGACAATGCCCCTACGAGTTGTCCCGTGGCTGTGGGACGAAGGGACCCCAGAAGGGACTCCAGTTGCTTCAGGCCACCCACGTTGAGTCCCTGGGACCGCCTCCCTTCCCCTGTGACCCCTCCAGTGACTAGGAATACACAGTGCTACAGATAGTGAGTGAGAGGTAGAAACTGTGCAGTGTACAAGTGACGGTGAGCTCCAGTGAAGGGAGAATTATAGACCGTGCAGTGTATAAGTGACAGTGAACTCTAGTGAAGGAAGAGAGACAGCAACTGTGCAGTGTATAAGTGGTGTCACGAATTCGCACAACTGTGTATTCATACAAATTCATGACATTGTACCTGGGTGAGACAATCATGAACTCTAGTGGAATTCCCACTGTGTATCACTCAGTTTAACTGTCCTCGTATGCACTTCGACTGGGATAGTTTTTCAGAATATTCATCACTGCTCCAAACGTGACTGTTCTTATGCATGACATTAGTGCTTCACTGAGTGATTTTATTGCGTGTGTATATCATTCGCCCTCTCTCCGTTGACTGTTGATGTTAGGCCACGTCTACATCTGGTGAACGTGGCCATCTCTCACCCCCTTTCCCAGTTTGGACTCAGTCAGTTTCGGACCGCCTCGGGAGTAGGGTCATTTGTGCCCAGCGTAGAGAGCAGCGTCTCCGTTGTACAGCGATTTCCCCACCTACGGTGATCGGCGCACTGGGCTTAGCAGCAAATAGCAGCGCCTGGTGTGCAACAGACAGACACCCAGTCTTTCGTAGCTTCAGCTCCGTTCCCTCCACTGACCAGTATTTCCGTTCGTTTTCCTAGGCTTAAGTCTGATTAGCTCTTTGGATGAGTGAGTGAGTGTATTTCCTTTGTTATTTGAATTCACTAGTCCCCCTGTGACAGTGAATTCCCCTCTTGAATTCATTTTTGAGATTTATGTAACGTAAAATTAATTTATTTCAATGTAATTAATAAGGATGAAAAGATGCGAAGATGTGTAATGGATGCAAGAGCTTATAGAGGTTGGGGGAGTGGACTTTCTGACCACTACTTGGTGGTGGCCAGAATCGAGATACAAATAAGATGGAGTAATAGAAGAAGGGAAGGATGGGAAGAAGGAGTATTTGCAAGGAGAGTGGAAAGGTTACAAGAGGATGAGAAAAAGGCAGATTATAAGAGAGAAGTGGAGGAACGACTAGGCAAATATGAATTGGAGCAGATGGGAACGTGGAAGGTGCGTGCAGGATATTCACCAAAGAAATATGTGCAGCAAGTGATGTGGTGTGTGGGATGAAGAGAAGACGGAGGGGGGTGCAAGGAACAGCGTGGTGGAATGAAGAGGTGAGACAGGCTGTAGCACAAAAAAAGAGAGCATTCAATGAATGGATGAGAAATAGGGGCGTGGAAGAAGTTGAGAGGCGGAAGAAAGAGTTATATGTAGAAAGAAAGAGAGAGGTAAAAAGATTAGTAAGAGAAAATAAGAAGAGAGTGGATGAGGAATTTCGAAGGAATTTGATTGTAAAGTGGAGGGACTGTAAGAAAACGTTCTGGAGAGAGGTGAAGAGAGTAAGACAGGGTGGAAGTGAAGTTAGCAGGGGAGTGAAAGATAAAAATGGTAGATTACTAGTGGAGAAGGGAGAAAAAGTGAGCAGATGGAGAGAACACTTTAAGGAATTGTTGAACATAGAGGATGGAAGTGATGGGAGTATAAGTGGCTGGGGAATGGCTGGGAGAAGGAGGGAGGTGAGAAGACAGGAAGAAATCATTAGGATAGAAGTTGTGGAAGCAATGAAGGAAGTGAAATTGGGGAAAGCCCCAGGAATTGATGGAATGTGTGGTGAAACGTTGACGCATGGGGAAGAGATAGTAGTAGAATGGATGTGGAAAATGTGCAGATTGGCCTGGGAGGAAGGTAGAGTTCTGGAAGATTGGAAGTCAGGTATAATTATTCCCTTGTACAAAGGAAAAGGGGAGAAAGAAGTGTGTGGTAATCATAGGGGCATTTGTCTTCTTAGTATAATAGGAAAAGTGTATGGTAGGATACTTATTGACAGAGTTAGGGAAATAACAGAGGAATTAGTTGGAGAAGAACAGGAAGGCTTTAGGAAGAGAAGAGGTTGTGTAGATCAGATATTCATTCTTAGATTTTTAGTGGAAAAGTTTCTAGAGAAGGGAAAGAAGTTGTATGCGGCTTTCATGGATTTGGAGAAAGCATATGACAGGGTGGATAGACAAGGATTGTGGAAAGTATTAAGGATATATGGAGTAGATGGGAAGTTGTTGAATGCTGTGAAGAGTATGTATGATGGTGCTAAGGCTGCAGCGTGTGTGGATGGTGAACTGACTGAATTTTTCTCTTTGAAGGTTGAGTAGAAACAGGAATGTGTCATGTCTCCATGGTTGTTCAATCTATACATGGATGGGGTAATAAAAGAGGCACAAGGTAGGGTAGTGGATGTTGGAGTGGCCCTGATGAGAGAGAGCCACTGTTTGGAAACTCCCTGTACTGTTGTTTGCAGATGATACTGTGTTGTTGTGTGAAGACAAAGGGGAGCTGCAAGGCTTGGTGGATGAGTTTGGGAGAGCGTGTAAGAAACGGAAGCTAAAAGTGAATGTAGGGAAGAGTAAAGTGATGGTCTTTGAGAGAGGTGAAGTCAGTGAATGTACAGCGAGGTTGGATGGTGAGAAATTGGAAAATGTGAGTACGTTTAAGCACTTGGGTAGTGCGATGAGTAAGGATGGACGTTTGGAAGGTGAAGTGCTTGAAAGGGTACAGCAGGGAAGAAAGGTTGCTGGTTCCTTGAAAGCAGTGATAAGAAACAGGGAAGTGAGCATGGAAGTGAAAAAGTTACTACATGACAGTATTGTGATACCAACTCTAACGTATGCAAGTGAAGCTTGGACGTTGTTGGAAGGGCACAAGTCAAGAGTGAGAGCAGTGGAAATGAGTTTTTTAAGAGGATCCTGTGGAGTCACATGGAGAGACAGGCTGACAAATGAGGATATAAAGGAGCATTGTGGTGTGGATGTGGATGTGATAGGAAGCGTTAGGAGGAATACACTGATGTGGTTTGGCCATGTGGAAAGGATGGAGGGTGAAAGACTGACGAAGAAAGTGTATGTGAGTGAGGTGGAGGGGAAGAGAGGGAGGGAGAGGCCCAGGATGAGATGGAGGGATGGGTTGGAGAGGTATATGAGAGAGGGGGGTGTGAGTTGGGAGCAGGGCAGTGAAATGGCAGGGGACAGGGTGACGTGGAGGCGATTTGTTTGTGGCCACCCCGAACGGGATTAAGGCTTCTGGCAATAGATAGACAGATAGATAGTAATTAATAAATTTACAGTTCTTTTCTTTGAGCTTAATGTAAAACTAGAATCGTGTTTAATTTCTCCACACTGTGCTTTCTTAGATTTGCTTACCCTAGTTTGCACAAATTTCTACATTAATCACAACTGGTATTTAGGCCAGTTCTTTTGTATTAATTCTCAAATCCGTTGTGCCAATTAGGAGTTAAGCATCAAAAAGAACTTGTCTATTATTAATATTAGTTATTGATCGTCAGGGGGTAAAGATCACACTTTCTCAAGAGGCCAACAGTACTAACAGTACAGCATTCGTGAGTGATTAGTCTCCACTGTGTACTGTTGAGAAAGTTTACAAATTTCTAATCCTTAGAGAATTGGTGAAGTAAGCCAGAATAAAGTAAAACTTACTACTTGATTTCGCAAGTCAGTTCCTTGTGTTTACTTTCGATTAATATCAGCATTTTTATTCTTAAATTTTGCATCCCCCCGTGAAAAGTGGTAGTGAATTAATAACACCCATGACACTAGATATTCCCAGCATCCAGAAAAGAGAGGGACGAAATATGGTGATACCATAATAACTCTGTGTCAGTGTGTGTCTGTACAGCATCAAACACCGTGACTCCCTAACACTGTATTAACTTCCCAGAATTAGAGTCCATGCCACCCCCAGGGCCCTTAAACTCTCCCACGCATTGCCAAACCCATGTTCCACCGTCTCACCCTGAAACCAGTCCCACATACTGCTACTGTGAAAGCTGTGTATTGACTCTTAACCCTGACAGAGCCCATTGCCTATTTAGTATCCTGCATGATACTTAAAATCTATTACTCAGACTGTGTATTAACTTTGTCCAGTATATCATGTGTACTGTCTGTCTGTTCCACATCAGAGAATTTGTCAATATACGTGTAAGGTTGTTGCCCTGTGTTTTTGTGCCCTGTTCCTCTCCTATTGTGTCTAAGCTCTGGTCTAGAAAGGGAACCCAGCTGCACCCTAGGTGTTTTTAGAGCAGGAGGCTGACCTAAAAGCACCTAACAGTACGAATTTGTATGTAGTACAAGTGTATATTGCTCTTCACACAGTAATATAGGTGATATAAGCATTGTTTCACTCACCAAAGACATCAACATACTGCACCTTTTTTGGCGACATTGCCTGATCATCATTTCTGACTGTTTCTTCCTCTAATCCTACATAAACTTTGTCCTCCACATTGCCATCAATTGAGGAATCACTCTGGCCTTAAATTTCGTACTGTGACGCGACATGTCTTTACTGGCCAGGTCACTGGTAACAGGTGAATTGCCGAGACAATGGCGTGCAGGGGGGGGGAAGTTACACGGGGTAAGGCATTGTCCCCACCTGGCCTCTGGTAGAGGAAGGTGTCCCGTGTACACGTACAGAAAATCAGGCAAGAAATTTGAAAAATGTGCAAATGATGGACCTTGCAATTGCCACGTATACGTCAATGGAAGTCACAGTGACAAAACGTTCGGACGTATATATACATCAACGAGATGCGGCTGGTTAAGTTTAATAAGAAACTAGTTGGACAAAACAGCAATGATGGTGTGGAATATACAGTTGCTGCATGCCTGCCATTCTTGGAAGGCATGCAGGCTGAGTTCACGGTAAAATCTCATGTATATTTGATGTGTACCTGAAGTAGCTTTTTTTTCTTCTTGTTTCTATATTCCTGTGAAGAAGGATGGTATAATTTTCGGCAATGCACTCTATACTGTAGTGCTATACTTAGGCTTGTGTGTGTGTGTGTGTGTGTGTGTGTGTGTGTGTGTGTGTGTGTGTGTGTGTGTGTGTTTTAATCCCTCCTTGGATATTTGATGGATTTGAATGAAACTTCCTAAGTGAGTTCGTCTGGTTCCTGGAAGGTCTTCCACTTTAAACAATTTTCTAACCATGATTTTTAGATGGGTCAGCCCCTCTAGCCAAGTAAAAAATTCTCAGAAAACAAAAGGGAGGCAGATATCGCTTTGATACCATAGTATATGTTCTGCATTGGACTCATTTCTGTAATGCGATATTTGCAGAGTGTGAACCCTCAGTGGTTCTTTGGGGGGTTAGCCTGCCTTCGCAAAGTAAAAAATGATCAGATATAAGGGGCTGATGAATTTCAGTAAAACTTCACAGGTCGGATCTGCTGGTTAACTGATAACGTCATCCACCTCATAATTGTTTTACATTATTTTAGGAGGGTTTTCCCCATCCAAAACTTATAAAGGATATAAAATAGGGGAATGAGGGCAGACATGACTCTTATATCTTAATACACGTTGCACAATGGACTTTCATTTGAGAAGCGTGGTCCCCCTCCCCCAAATGATTCTTTTTGGGGTAAGCTTCCTACCAAAAATAAAAACAATCAGAAAAGAAGGAGATACTTGAATGAAACTTCTCAGGTGAGTTCTATTGGATACTGGTAAAGGTTTCCCCTACATACAATTTTCTAACCATGACTTTCAGGAGGATCAGCCCACTACATAATTAATAATTCTCAGAAAAAATGAAAGGAGGGCAGATATGGCTTTGATATATCAGTACATATGTAATGGGTCTAAGTGTATGACTTTAATTTGTATGATGATATACATGCCTAGATGTATAGTTATTGTATGATGCTATCTCTAAGGCCTACAGGAGTAAATAACCTCACGTCCGAAAATAGTTACAGGTATGGCGAACACAGCCGTTCCTGGAAATGCTCCCGCTTCTAAAAATATTAAAATACTATATAATGCAAGAGGTGTGGTGGCAGGCAAGAACTTTAAGTTTGCAGGTCCTGTAAGTACATGTGTCAGTTTTGTTCGTTTGGGGATCATGCTGTAAGATGTGTTGCAAAGTCTCAGTTTTGTCATTTTTATCCAGAAGCCATCATACGATCTTCTTACTCTTAATTCCCCACCTTTTGGACTTATACTCGTGGAGTTGTTGACCCACTTCACGCCACCCATTTCCTTCACGTGGCCAATCCACTTCGGCTGACTAGTATGCATCACATCACCAGTACATTCACTCTACAGACAGTCTCTGAACACTTTGCTTATTCTGTCAGTCAAGAGAACGTTGCACATCTACCTTACCATCTTCATCTCATTTTGACCAAGCCTGCGAGTATCATTTTCCTTCAGAGTTTACATTGCTCCTCCATATACCGTCACCTTAAATGGCACTGAAACATGAGCACGTAGAATATAGGTCAGAAAACGTTTGTATTACTATCAGGTGCAAAACAGTGGAGAGTGACGAATTTCAAAGGAGAGATGGGAAATGAAAAATGAAAGCTGGGGAAATACATGCAAGAGGGACAAGTTGAGAAACAGACGAAGCCCATCAATCGGTGATAAAAAGATGGGATTTTTTTTTTTAATTGAGGAGAGGAGAAATAATTGACAAAAGTAATGATGGTGATTCAATGGGATTGTCATTATTGGAATGGATTTAAAAAAATAAAGATGATGAAAGTGTGGAGGACTGAAGAAGGACGATAAACTTATGATAGGGGTTCATGGAGTAAAAAGGTCTGGCCTACGTATTACAGATGAGAAGTGAGAGGTCTCTATATTCTTTCAAAACTAGTCAGGACTGGCACCTGTAGTGAGGCTGACAGTCCAAGTTTTCCCTCACAGATGAGATATCCAATACATGATTGTAGAATGAGAGACGGTACAGACAGCACTGTCTGCATTGGTTTCATATAGGTGATTGTGAATTTAAACCCGTTTACAATTGCGAAAAGTTTTTCAAAAAAATAGACTATATATCCAGTTAATGAGATACAGATCCATCATTAATCCTGTTTACCTCTCCAGCACTTTATTTTTTTATTATAAATACTCAGATTTCACTGTCGGACTCATCGTTACCTATACCCGAGAAAAAAATTAACACCATCATATTTGAAGATTCACAAATTGAAATAGTGTTGTTCAAATGCAAGCCATACAACATGAATATCATTTTAAAGGAAAACTAAAGCCATCGTACTGTCAGACCATCATAATTTTTCTTGGTGAATAATTTATATTAAATGTAATAATGCTTCTAGTCACGATTACTTTATATGTAATTGTAACTGTAATGAAGAAATTACCGGGTAGGCTTAATTATAATCGTGTATTTTTTTTTTTTTATGTGTCCGACTCTGGGCATAGGCTTCACAGCCTGCTATCAAGGCCCAGCAATCCTCCTACATACCATACACCTCTACATGTCACCACTTCGGCCCTAACACCCACCGTCCATGTTGAATACATGCTAGGGCTGTCTCATACAGGACTGGTGTATTGGTATTAGCGGGGGTATTTTTACGACATGTCGGCGGGTCTTCTGGTAGATCAGTAAAGCCTAATTTAATGAAATTCAAATCCTTAAACTGTTCCCTGCCCCAGCCGGGATTCGAACCTGGGTCCGTTAGGACTGCAGGCCACCTCTCATCACCACTTTCTCTCTCTCTCTCTCTCATCCATATTCTCACCTCCATCCCCACCCCACCTCCATCCTTACACACACTCTCACCCAGAACCTCACCCTCATTTTCACACACACACACACACACACACACACACACACACACACACACACCAATGTACAGCCACATCCAAACAGATCCCATATACCAACAACTCACAGCCATGGGGCTGTAAATATAACTAGAATTGCACTCAGTAGAGCGCGTACCTCCGCCAAGGCCCAACATGCAGTTCCTTTTAATTCAGTCAAGTCTAATCCAATATGGAAAAAGACTACCCCCAATAAAAGCATATTTAAATCCGCTAGATCCGGAATTTTATATGGATCCGCACCAAACTGTACACATTCGTAGATACCAACATCCTAAATAAGTCTGATTTTCTCATCAAGATCCATGCAATATTCACTGAAAAAATTACGAAAATGTCGAAAAACGCCCTATCTCGCAATGTTAAAGTGAAAAAAAAAAAAAAAAATCCTGGATCAGCACCTTTATACGGATCCGCACCAAAATTCAATGGAGTCTATTCTGGGCCAAGGCCCATTCTTCTACCAAGTTTCGTGGAAATCCGTCCAGTAATTTTTGTGTAATCTTGCTCACAAACCAACCAACCAACCAACAAACGGAAAGGGGTTAAAGCATAACCTCCTTGGCGGAGGTAAAAATGTGAATGGAGGTTGCCATAAGAACTTTACATACATGACTTTCTTCTTTTTCTTTTTATTTGTAATGGGGGGAAGGGGGGAAGGGCGGCGGCACAGTAGCATGTAAAGATAACTGGCTGGTGGCAATGAGCTGGGGAAAATGCAAAGGATGGAGACAGGAAGTTTCATCTACCTCACCTCTCGTTTCAGCAAAGTGCTCGTACTGGTGTGTGTGTGTGTGTGTGTGTGTGTGTGTGTGTGTGTTTAAACAAATGATTAACTTCGAACGATGGGTGTGTAATTTGAATGTGTGTGGGATGTGTGGAATTGAAATTTCAGACGTAGAGATATAACTTTTTTTTTTTTTTTTTTGATGGATGTAGAGTTATATGCTAGGATATACTGTAGACGTCCACACTGAAGATGCGGAACGCGTCCGACCTCGTCTGGTGAGATTTTTTTTTTTTTTTTCGTTTTTTTTTTTCGTTTTTTTTTTTTTCGTTTTTAAAGGCTCCAACATGCTTGCATGTGTCGGCCTTGGTCACCTAATGGCGGCTCTCCATGCTGCACGATCCATTGCAGCCTCCCTGTTCAGTCCCTTAACCCTAAGATCACACTTAATGACCTCGTTCCATGTCTTCCTCGGTCTACCCTTCATAACCCCACCCCCAATATTAACACTTCTTACCTTCCTCACCCAATTATCATCCCCCATCCTCTCCACATGTCCAAACCACCTCAATCTACCTCTCCTCATCACAACACCAATACACTCCAGTCCCATCCTACCTCTCAACTCTTCCATCGTAAACCCAGCCCCTCCAGGCCTTGGACGCAGGGACGCACTGCATATCCACTTAATCATTGTCATTTCTGTACGTCTGAGCCGGCGAATATCTTCCTCCTTCACTGCCCAGGTCTCATTACCATACAGCATTACACTCCTAACACATGCTGCATACAAAGACCCCTTAGCACGTAGGGAGAGCCCTCTCAATGTCAGGAGAGGCAAGAGCTCCCTGAACTTCTTCCAACCACTTCTCACCCTAGCCACAGAGCTAGCTCCAGCACACAACATGTCTCCCAAATAACATAACTCTTCCACACACTCAAGAGATTCACCAGCAAGTTCAATCCTTTCACGTCTGACAATCTCCACCTGCTCACTCCGGCACGCCGTACACATAAAATCAGCATTATCTCGCAGTCTACCTCTGATACCACTACATCTCTTATGCACCCATTTATCACACACACCGCACAAGATGGAATTTCTTCCCATGCCCTTGTGGCAAACTGCACATGGCCACTCTCCCTCGTCTTTGACAGTACCGCCACCAACCCTAGATATCATCACTTTTGTTTTATCTGCATTTACCCTTAAACCCTTTTGCCCCATACCATCTCTCCACTTCCTAAACCTTTCCTCCGCCTCCCTTTCGTTCTCTGCAATCAACACCAAATCATCAGCATACAATAACTCCCACGGGAGTCCGTTTCTAAAGTCACGTGAAAGGGCTTCATGTACCATGATAAACAACATGGGACTCAAGACTGACCCCTGATGCACACCAACATTCACGGAAAACTCATCACTCAAATCTCCATTCACTCTCACCTGGGTGTGAGCACCCACATACATGGCCATAACCACCCTAACCAGCCACTCCTCCAAGCCAAGCTTTCTCATTGCCCACTTCACCACTTCTTTAGGGACTCTGTCAAAGGCCTTTTCCAAATCAACAAAAACAAAATAAAGATCCCTTCTCCTACCAATATATTTTTCCTGAAGCTGTAGAACAATGAATATGGCATCATTGGTCCCCCTACCTGGCATAAACCCAAATTGCATCTCATCAATATTCACTCTTTCTCTAATCATACCTATTAAAACTCTCTCCATTACCTTCATTAGCTGATCTAAAAGCTTTATACCTCTATAATTTCCTCTTTCCAGGGCATCACCCTTCCCTTTATACACATTTACAGTTACACTCTTCAGCCAATCATCTGGGACAACACACTCATAAATAATCCTATTTATCAGGTCAGTGACTAAACTCACCCCTATATCGCCTGAGGCCTTCAACATTTCGGCAGTCAACCCAGACACACCTGCTGCCTTCCCCACTCTCATCCTGCCTATTGCCTCACTCACAGTAGCAGTATCAATCAAAGGCCAAGAGCCAGACACTGGATCTGCTGGCTCCAAACCTTCCCTGTCCCAGTCAAACTCCTTATTCAACAACCGGTTATAATGCTCTCTCCATGCATCTTTAATATCCTCACTATTCATCACTACCCTTCCTTGATCATTCTTCACACACTGCTCACCTATAATATCCCGATTTTCCCTCTTTACCTGACCTGCCACCCTAAATATATTTTTCCTTTCCCCATGATTCAGGTTAAGTAATTGTCTCTGTGACTCAGACTGCCCTGTATACCTCTCTTCTAGCCCTACGCTTGGCAGCCAAATATTCCTCTTTCCTACCACCCTTCTTCCATTCCCGGAAAAGCCTTCTTTTCTCCTTAACTGCAGCTTCTACACCCTCATCCCACCACCAAGTTACTTTATGTCTTGGTGGTCCTTTTGTCCAACCGCATGTTACATCAGTAACTCTCAAGAAATTGTTCTTGAGGGCTCTGTACTGTTCGTTAACGCCTCTGTCTACAGCTCCCTGTTCAGCCACCACTCTCCTCAACTCGCTATAGAAGGCATCCCTTACTATTTGTTTTTTCAGCTTCCATATTTTCCTCCTAGGTACATAAGTCCTCTTTTTCATTACTCGTTCTTTAAGCACCATATTACAAATTAATAGTTTGTGCTGCTGCACACACTCCTCACTTCCTATAACTTTAACATTCCTCACTAACCTCCTATCGGCCCCCCTAACCAGAAAATAATCTATCTGACTGCTATTTCCCCCAGACTCATACGTAATTAACCTACTGTTTCTTTTCCTAAAATATGTGTTGCACACAATCATGTCCGTTGCCTCCCCAAACTCGAGTATCCTTTCCCCTTCTGCATTCCTTAGACCATACGCACATCCCCCATGCACTCCTTCAAAACCTTGTGCTGCTTCACCTACATGACCATTTATGTCCCCTCCCAAAATCACTATCTCATCATCCCGCATTCCACCCACTACACGTATTAAATCATCCCAAAATCTATTTTTCTCTGATTCATCCAATCCTGCCTGTGGAGCATATGCCGATATAATCGCAGCTATCTTTCTTCCCAACAGAATTTTCACTACCAATATCCTATAGCTTACTCTCAAAACATTCATAACATATTCCACCCATTTCTCCGCAACCATCACACCAACACCTCCATATCCGTCTGTCCCCCCCTGCCCAAACAACTTATAGCAACAGTCCCTCAGAACAATCTTTCTGGCTGATCCACCCCTGTACCGGACTTCCTGCAAACACGCCACATCCACCCACCTCCTACTGAATGCCTCAACGACTTCCCCCGCTCTTCCCCTCAAACTTCCCACATTCCATGAACCCACCCTCATCCCCATGGGTGATTTACTGTCCTCAGGCTTGCTTTGAAACTTATTTTGTTTTGTCATCTTCAGTATTTTGACACATACTAATAATATTTCACACCTTAATGCCGTTAGAGATTTCCCCATATGGCGATAGTAGCCCACAGAGATCTCGCCAAATGGTTAGGGATCTATCTATCTATCTATCTATCTATCTATCTATCTATATATATATATATATATATATATATATATATATATATATATATATTGCTTCCCCTCAAGATGTGAATACACGAAAACGCTCGAAATATTTCTTGCATCTGTTTTTTTACCTTGTAGATATAAACATGCACACACACACACACACACACACACACACACACACACACATATATATATATATATATATATATATATATATATATATATATATATATATATATATATATATATATATATATATGATCAGTATGAGATCACGTTGATCAGCATGAGTTGTACAGTAAGCAGTGCAATGACTGCTGTACACTTTATTGTGTCTCAGCTGGCGGCTGAAATTCATTTTATATCTTAATGACTCCTCATAAGAGTCGATAAGCATGAATCCTAAGCCTTTTTTGTTTCCACTGGCTCTTCCCAGAATTCAGCTCAGTGCTACGGCATTGTACAACACCCAGGGAGTATATGTCTCATCAGGTGTATCGTACTAAAGACACACTTGCGTCACACCAGGTGATACCAACTTAAACCGTCATCATCACATACAGGGAAGTTCAGTTTTTCCCGAAACAGCTTTATGCGACAAAACCTTGAAGTGTGAGTCGAACAGAGGTGCTTGGTGTGTTTGGCATGATTTTTATAGCTACGCTCTCAAATTTTCTTTTGTTTTCCTATATAACCTGAAAGGTTTTACAATATCAAGGATTATAGTTGTCAGTTAAGGCTACATGGAACTTTCCTAAATTAGATTCTGGTAAAAAAAAAATCCTTGTACTGGGTCATAATTTCCTTTAGGATCTGTGTTCCTACGCGGGGAATACCAAATAAAAGGAATCAGGTTTTATTCGCATTTATGTCTGTAAGTTCAACACTATTACCAACGTCTCTCTCATAGTCGATGCAGACGGCTCCACTATCTGTACCTTATGATTAGAAAGTAACATGTTATAAATCAAATGCCGAGTTCATTGCCTCTCCCCGCGTTGACTCCTGTTCGTACCTACCCGCAGGTGTGATTGCTATCCAGTCCGACACCCGTAGCACGACATGAGGCTCTTACTACTCATCGTCATTACCACACTCTGAGCTCGCATTCCCTCCACCTGTTCCGTCTGCTCTGGCACGGCGTTATGAATCTCCTGCACCGAAGTCAAACATAATAAATAAACGTGAGTTGACATTATGACTAATTTCACCGATATTATCTACTGCTTTCGAAGGCCGACTTGAATTATCAGAACTGAACAGGTTTTCTGATCATGATGCGTGATTTGACTTTTTCATCTTATGATAGTCTATGCTCTCCTTTGTGTTACTGAATGAGCCAGCCTGTGATATGAAACACATGACAGCCTATCCAATAATTAATTCCAGTAAGAACTAGTGGAGTTCGATTTTTTTTTTTTCCACAATTGTCTAGAAGTTTCGTGTCTTTTGTTTAGTATATCAGAATATTTAACTGATACCTCCAATTCATTATTATTATTATTTTTTGTGTGTAACGCTAAGTTACCAGTGTGTCATGCCTGTGTTAGTGCTTTTCAGATTCCGTCTGTGCGCCATTATTTTGCGCTCTGTTCTACCACAGTGATAGAGGTGAGATGCAAAGCAGTGACTTCTGTAACGCCTGGGCTACTAAGTGCTGTTCTACGAAGGAAGTAAAATGTCAGAAAGCACGGCTGAATTTTTGCTGGGTTTTGCACTTCATTAGAATAATAAATATCTTGTGTACTGAGGCTTTTACGGGCTCTTCAAGTTTGTGTTATCTACTCTTTTTACCTTAACTTGGCCCAACTTTTGCTCCTTTTGCAGCTTTTCCCACTCATTTCAGTGGATAAAAAGATAATACTACGGCTCCACATACTTTCCATTGCGGTTCTTTGTGACTTACGTCATATTTATGTGTTATTCTATTTTTACAACTCGCATTCAAGGGGGAGAGAAGGCAATTTTAGGCCAGGTTAGAGTAAAAGGAGTATAGAGCTCCATGTTCCTGCTTCGGCCTATGATTTGTGTTCCTTTTCTGACAGTGACGCAAAGATAATGTGACGATAATGTGTGTGTTTTGCAAATGATCCGCGTCTGGGGTTATTAATGGTGGTGGTGTTTGTATGTACGGTATACTGTGTACTAGTGGCTTAGAGGTGGCCATCATTATCATCATTACCATCATAGTTGTCAGCCATCATCATCATCAGAAGCAGCGGCAATAACTATTAGGTATTCGACAGATCAACGCTCGTAATTTATATAGTTTTAAGTAATTCTGCTGCAGTCTGTAAGGTTTAGACTATATAATCACAGCAGTCCGTGCACTTCCTTTTTTCTTTATTTTCTGCCTGACAATTATATGCGGTTTTTGAGGGATCCCTTTGGATTGAAGGGTTTCGAAGTAGCCTAATGTCTAATCCCTTATAACAAGATGAACACATTTTACAGCATCAAAATGTACAGTAATCAATGCTCAACGGGGAGAGGAGCAACGTAAAGGATATTCCACGCTGTGATCCGTCTTTGATTTATCTTTTATGAATGTTAATAAATGTTTCCTTGTTTTTTCAGATAAAAAGTGATGTTGGCTGTATAGGTTCCTTTCAGTATAGGCCTAATTATATTAGAGAAACGGTACTTGTTGTTTTACTTGATGAGGTTGATTGAAAATATTTGTAGATACTCATTTTAGACAATAATATTACCGTTTCAAATATGAAATCACATGGGAACAAAAGGCACCTGTGTTTCCAAAGTAATAACAGAAATCGCTTATATGGTACTGATATCTTGGTTCTGAAAACCTCCATCACCCAAGATAACGTATTCTTACACGCGCGTTGGATAAAGTATTTGGCTTGTTTCTCAGTATAACTGAAGAAGTTGCAAAGGTCAAAGGACTTCTTTTGTGGGCAACTTTGATTTAGAATATATATATATATATATATATATATATATATATATATATATATATATATATATATATATATATATATATATATATATTGACTACATGTTTGATTGTTGTGCATTCCTAACCACATAACATTCTGAACTTCTTTCAGTGTATCATGGTAGTGGGTTAGATATGTAAGTAATTTCATTAATGGATTAGTTTCAAACAACAAACAAAAAAAGGCGATGAAACAAAACAAATTTTATCCTCCCGAACTCGCATCACAAGAATATGTAAATCCCGACGTGAATTATACCTCCAGGAATAACTTATGTCAGTACCTCTTGCCTCCCATCCACAGGTGAGGAGGAGGAGGGGCAGGAGGAGGAGGAGGGGGAGGGGAGTTCAACTGTATTCCACTGGAGCTACGAAGGTAACACCGGTAAGTAACAAAGTATGTGTTGAGAACTACGCTAAGTAAACACTTAGGAATAAATATGAACAAAAAGCTGGTTGAAAGTAACTAATTGACCAAATGCAACAAACAGCCGGGAGCCAGCAATGAACTTAAAGCTAGGACAATACTAGGTAGGCTGTACTGCATGTAAGATGGCAGTGGAGGTGGTTTATTGCAAACTGAGAAGAAAGATAGTGACTTAGCTGGGCTTGGAGATATGGTGTTTGACTTGCTATCTCTGATGAGAGACAATGAGGCTACCTTATTATTCCTGTAACACAGCCTTCCTGGAAAACTCTTAGAAAATTGGCGAGAATCATCTGCAAAGGTTGAAAGAGATAAAAAAAAAAAAAAAAGTACTAGATTCGGGAGCTACATATTCCACGGGAGTTGATCGCCACGTTTCCAAAAATAGCAAGTGACTGACTGACAGTCTGGTTTTTATATATATTTCAGAATCTAAAAAAAAAAAAAAAAAAAAAAAAGTAAAGCTTTCCATAAGTCAACAGATGGTGACGAAAACACTTTCACAGTTACGGCAACTCCACGTCCTGAGCCACATACCCGTTTAAGCGTGTCTGAGGAAGTATTCGCATTCACTGATAGGCAATCTGGATCGTGCACGTCCAGAGAGTCGGCGGCTGTCCCACTTCCATTCCCGTATGGAGGGCATGTGGGAATAAGATAGTCCAGGCCTGTATCATCTCAGCCAAGCAAACAAAAACATAGATCATCACGGGGAGGAAGGAGCAAAGAGGGTTCCAGGGGAGGAGACGAGAGTCGGTTAAGGGGGGTGAAGTGAGGTTTAAGCGTACATATTTATTTTTTAGCCGCATTTTGGAGTGCGTGAATAAACAGGAATGCTCGTGGAGGCATACAAGTGGTGGAGTTTCAAGATAAAACTTCTGGATGGGAGATTCTGGCATTACACAAGCCTTATAATTAATTTCCCAGTGACGGGGTTCAAAGAAAGGATAAGAAGCATGGCCTGAAAGCAATCTGTGTTGACCTGAATCGATCTCTTGTGCAAGTGGGTGACCTGAATTGATTTTAAAGGACCTGAAAAACCCGATGCAACTTACTTGGAAAAAATTGTTTATAATGGGCAAAATCTCGCGGACTTTTTCCAACTCTCATGACTCCCATTTTCCTGCTCTCTCTCTCTCTCTCTCTCTCTCTCCCTCTCTCTCTCTCTCTCTCTCTCTCTCTCTCTCTCTCACACACACACACACACACACACACACACACACACACACACAAACCTACTGTCCTACTGTATTACCTTTCAGGTCCGGAGTATTGGGCAGCGCATTACCCGTCTTCCGGAGGTCAGCGCCAGTCTCCCATCGAGCTCAACAACGGGACACCAATGACGGCATGGAATCCCTTCCTGTTCTTCCACTACGACGTTACGCCAACATCAGTCACAGTCACGCATAATGGACACTCAGGTACGCCTATACTACTTTTACTCCAACCTGATTTAAAACTGCCATCTCTCCATCTTAAATGCTGAGTTGGAATAACATTTAATCATTGAAATAAGATGCTAAGCACGAAAAAGTGCTATGGAAAGGACGTATAGGCGTTTAATTGCCTCTTTTTAAGTGGCAAAAGGACGAAAATCTAGGCCAGGTTAACGTAAAAAGGGTATAGGTCTTTCATTATTGGGTTGTGAAATCCTTTGAGGTGTCCTTGGTTATCCATTATGGTCAGTTTTTATACTCTGAAGATTATGGTCAGTGTGTTTTCATCTGACAGTGATCTCGAATTCTTTTCTGCTCCTTTGACGGCCAACTGTAGCCTCATAAAAGGGTTTATTTGACTGGCGACCCATGAGACTCATTCGTACCTCATAAATAAGGAG
Organism: Coenobita brevimanus; assembly: GCF_032717465.1. Classification (NCBI taxonomy): domain Eukaryota; kingdom Metazoa; phylum Arthropoda; class Malacostraca; order Decapoda; family Coenobitidae; genus Coenobita; species Coenobita brevimanus. Next base: position 5,271,821 of record NC_137058.1, read on the forward strand.
TATCGAATTTCATGCAACTACAGCATAGTATTTAAGTTGTGTGAGAGATCCACTTCCACCAAACGAAAATGAACTATAAAAATGCTTCCTTGGCAAATTTTGCTAATGTTTCCAGCACGACCGAGTCTGCTGTTCTCAGCTTCTCACTTGGTTCTTACGTAAGCTAACGTAATCTGATCAGGAAATGCTGATGCGGATTACCATCCACATTTTTATCAGCAAGAATAATAACCTTACACACGTAAGTGTGGAGGGCAATATTTTTGAATTAATCGATTGATAAACTGACAAAGATATTCAGTGAGCTCCCCAAACCGATCAGTCGGATTAAAAACTAACAAATATTTCCTTCCTGCCAGCCATGGTCACGATGGACATGCCGAACAGACCCTATGTACTTGGCGGGAATCTCGACGGTGAATATGAGTTCGTGCAGCTTCACTTCCACTGGGGTTCCATTAACTCCGTTGGCTCAGAGCATTCGATTCAACGTAACAGGCAAGTTGGGAGTTAGACGGTGATTAGGGCGGAGTATGGCGGTGGCTGGGAAGGAATTTTGCGGCGGTTAGGATATAGTTTTGCGGACGTTAGGGTAGAGTATGGCGGTGGCTGGGGTGGAGTATGGCAATGATTAAGGTGGGGTATGGTAGTAGCTGGGGTGGAATGTGGAGATTGGCAGTGGTTAAGGTGGACAATGGCTGTATTTAGGGTGGAGTATGGTCATGGAGTACGGCAGAGGTAGGGAAGGACTGTGGTAAGAGAGTGACAGGTGGGAATTAGAGGCTTCACCAAACCCTGTTTCAGAGGTCTGCCACCAGGTGGTGTACCTTTGCCCAGCCTCGATTAAATATTTTTGCGGGGTTTTAAAGACCTGTGATATTGTACCTAATACTAAGATTACAATAATACTGCTATTAATAGGAATCTTTTTTCCTATTCAGTCAAGTGCATATATATATATATATATATATATATATATATATATATATATATATATATATATATATATATATATATATACCTGTAAAGAAAGAATAACCAGGCTCTCAGAGAATCTTAGCTTGGGAACTAAAATGCTGTCTGTCTATTTACACATATTTGAATAAATCGTGTGCAGTTAGTAAAAGGAGGTTACCTTCAGGACTTCTGATCTGTGCGTTTTAGAATGCTTTAAAGAAGCAAGCTGTTGCACTGAAAATTGTGTACTTAACGATTACTTAGTTGGTGAATCAGCCATATTAAACCAAACAAACGGCAGTGTGGTACGACACTATTACCATAGCAGAGTACGGGGAGTTGAAATTTAAACTTACTAAACTGTGCAATGAAGCCAGGGAAACATTTAAAAGAATTCTTTATGTTAGACTTGGGCTACTAAGATGATCATGACGTCCAACAGGTTCATATTGTTATGCAAAGTCATGCGTCAGGCAGGGCAGCACATCGAAAGGCGCTGCCAAATCTGCGGCTACATGTCTGTTTTCTTTTGTGGATACTAACGAATGACAAATATTTTAATCACTGTTATCTTGCATTGTGGATGGTTCTAGTAAAATTGTCTAGGTTTTGCGCTATGTTATGCCTAAACTAACAAAAGCCGAGTTTACAAAATGACACTTTTAATACATTATATATAATCAAAAGGCTCCCATATTGTAATTTCTTTGCAGCATAGCATGCCATCTGAGTAATTTGATGAGTAAAATATGTTTTGGGGTGTTTTACTTTGTGTCAAAATTAAAAAGAAATTAAGCACTGGCTACTTTATTAATGCCTACCCCGCATCAGAGCTGGGCGATGGAAGCGAACCTAGTGGCAGATTTCTGAAACAGGATCTGGTGAAGTGTCTGATTGGGCCGTTATTAGGCAATAAAGCTCTTGAAGCAGGAGAGGACGAAGGATGACAGGAAAGAGGAAAGTGAAACAAGGAGGAAGGGGTTATTCTACACTGAGAAGGCATGGGATAGTGCTTGGCAAGCAGGGATGAATCGGTGAACAATGGTTAGTCCGATCCCATGATGGAAAGAGATGAGGCAGTTTGATAATGGAGACAGAGGATTTTGAGGTCAGGAGGAGAAATAAAGGAAACAACAGGACGGAAGATTATAGAGAAGGGCACAGATTAACCCCTGGGTTTAATGACTGGGGTTTCCCGACATCGCCCACTCCTTACAGGGGATTTCCGTGATTTTGGAGAACCTTACTTGAAACCCTAATATCTGCCAAACTATTATAGCTAGAGAAAAAAATATACATAAGACTCATCAACTCTTTCTTTCAAATGAAAGTATCTTGAGGTTTCCAGGTGGTTCCATCGATGAGTAAGGATAAGTTGAAGGTGATTGGTTTTCTGAGTTTCGACGGGCTGCTTCCGAGTGCGCGCCACTGGTAGTGAACTTGAACTCGCTGGCTAGTGTTGGCAACACTGACCAGAGAGGTGATTGTAACACTCCCCGGGCATCCTAGGAAAGAATTTGGAATTTTCCACTCACTCTTTGACTTTTTCTTATTCACCATTGTAAGGATGAGTCATCACCGTGTTCATGTGGCTCCCCACAGGGTTTTCCGCCCATTTCATGGTGCCACTATGCCCCATATAGATGTGTGGGAAAAGAATAGCTCTTTGATTTTCTGTTCTCACTTCTTGCATCAAATATAATAATTTCCCTCTACTACGACACTTATAATTGCACATGACACCACGATAACGGGTAATTGCACTTTGACAAGTAATGCTGTGGCTGTTTCATGCAGTATGGTTGAGTATGAGGTAATAACTTATACTAAAATTCAAACTGATTTGTACTTATCCGGGGCATCGTGAAAATATTACTAATGTTATATACAACTTACATTATTTGTATATTGCATCACAAATACGCTTATGCTGACATATTCGGCACTATTCTCTGAGTAACAAGGGAAACAATTTAGCTATAGCCAACCAGATAATTTTCTTTCTGGCCTGCTCACCAGGGGTTTTCTTTCATGTACCAGGTAGGCTAACTCAAGGTATTTCCAATCATTGTTTCACCAATAACCATAAACAGTAACCCTTATTGCATTGCACTTGTAAAACTTATTATAAAACACTTATACCATAACACTTACTAGATATAACTTATAATATCTTACATTTCACTAATGTATAAAAAATAACACACTGGTGCATACCTGTTTACTATTTACATTTTCCCACACACCTGCTCAGTAATCACGCTTGGAGTTATACTCGCTAAATCGTTTAGGGCAGAGGGGTACCTTGCACTCCACACATTTGTAGGCTGTCTCTTTTTGTGCTGGAGGATGGTGTTTGGTGACGTTGCAGGTGTGGCACCGCCTGTATGCCTGATGGCCTGCAGTGGTACTGCCAGTCTCTACCAGCCTGTGCTGCTGGAAGGACTCAGCACAGCTTTGCCTGTCTGCTGTAGGCGCTGTCTGCATCTATCCCCCTACCTAGCACATGGCACCTGTGCAGTTGAATACTGTTCAAGGAGTTTGCGTGCAAGTTCTCTCTCAAATTCTCGTAGAGAGAGAGAGAGAGAGGTCTCTTGATGAGCTCCTTGAATATTATGAAACTGTCCAGGGCGGCAATATCAAGAAGGTCTAAAAGCACCTTCTTGTACCACTGGCACCACTTACAAAGGCAATCAACCTCGCCAATCTACATGTCCGATTTATCAACAAGCTGCATGTTGATATAATAATCGTTGATAGCATCTGGCTTCAACACAGGTTCCCAGGTCCTGTAGTTAATCTTTTTTGTTTCCTCAAACACAGCCTTATGTACTGTTGACATGTTAGCCCGTCACTTGTCATGCCAGAGAAGGGCTAACATATTGTCACATCTCTTGGTATTAAAGGCACCTTTCTCAGTATTTGCTGGAAGTACTGGGAATTTTTTTTCTGTTCGCACGGGCAGTTCCACAGGTTCCAATACCGTGTTCAAGCAAATACCTGATCAACGCTAGGGCAATGTAATAATTATCGGTGTACAGAATGTGGTACTTGTTGAGATACCTTTCCATCAGCACTTTCACGACTGGTGCCGAGAATCTGTGAGGATAGTCACTAGGTATATCAACATCCGTAGCCGAATAAACTATCACATCAAGCACTACCCAGTTTTACAGTCGCAAAAGACAAAGAATTTTAGTCCAAAGCAGTGACACTTGGATGGCACATACTGAATAAATGCCAACCTGCCCCAGAATAACACCAGTGACTCATCAGTAACCACTTTCTGAAATGGACGGAAAACCCTGGAAAATGACTCCTTGAGCATTATCAAGATGGGTCTAATTTTCTATAACCTGTTGTTCGGTGCAGGCCCATAATTTCTATTGAAATGTAGGAACCTTAGGATTGCCAGGTACCTGTCACGGGCCATATACTTACCGAGACAGGTGTGCCCAAGAGTTCATCAACTGACCAATAGTCATGGAGCACATGTTTTCTTACATGCACCATCAGCATGGTAAGGGCTAGCCACACAAATAACTCCCCCACCTCCACAGGAAGCCAGTCTCTCATGTACATGCTTTTGCTGGCAGGCACACCGCACTCTTATAGCCTGGTGAAAATTAATTTCATCCACCAGGTATTGCATGTTGGCAGTGGTGAATATCGCCCTGAAAATATTGCTAATAGTCCAGGGCCTGAGGGGAAGCTCATCCTCCTGAACACCTGCCCCTTCCTCATCAAAAACCAGCACAGAGTACTCAAATCCTGCTCCTTCCTCCCATACAAATGTATCAACTGCCGACACCTGGTAAAATGGGCCTTTTACCATGGGAAGCACGTCTTTTCTGAGTGCCTGCATGCCCACGTGCATGCCCACAGGCAGGGGTGAGGGGGAAGGAAAGGGAGAGGTGTGGGAGGTGGGCGAGTATAGGGATGATGACTCACCTGACGCAGGACTTCCCTGGGGAGATGCTTCCTGCTAAGTCACACCATGTGGGGCCCATATGGAAAATAACACACCTGAAGGGTCCAGTTGTGGTGATTTTGCCCTTAAAGTACTTGGCTGAGGTGAGGCCGGATGTTCGAGGGCGAGACGGCAGCGAGCATGCTGCGAGAATGGTGGTGAGACAGCTCATCGGCGTGTATTTCCCAGATGATCACCAACTCCATGCTCACCTGACCAGTGCGCTGGGTCTTCAACCCCCCCTTCCTCAATAAACTCATCTTTGTCGAAGGCCTGCCCTCCCCCTGCAGCATTTTGAGAGCCTTTTCAGGCGTCTGAGAGCAGGAAGGGGTCGGAGGGAGAGAGAGTTCACTCTCCACGTGGTAACTTCCTTTCTCCTCTGAAGAAGTACTCTCACTCAGTGTATGTGAGGACACTGTATTATCCAAGGCACAACAGAAGGCATTGTCACTGAGTCCTTTTTCAGGCACTAAGGGCAGAACTTTCACGGGGGTTCATGATGCAATCGGCCCCACGCTAAGGGGGACGGAATCGGATGAGGAGGATGAGGAAAACATCACTCTATGCTCTACCTGTGCCATGTACAGACTGAACCGTGCATCAGTGGGGTACCTAGGGGACTTACCTACCCTATGATTATCATAGAAAATGGTTGCGGGTTCAAATGGTGGCAGGAAAATGCTTGCAGCTGTACACATCAACTGACGGTGCTCTGCACCCCAAATCATGACAGCTATATACACATCAACTGGCGCGTAGGGGTTAAGTATGCTGACGTGAGGAGAAATGAAAGAAATAAAGGGAAGAGACAGTATGGTAGAGGAGGCAGAAAATTAACCCTTATCTGCAGGGGGTTATCCCCCAATGTCCACTCCTCCTTATGGGGAGTTTTCGAGATTTTGCGAAAAATACCCTTGCTACAAACCCTAATATCTGCCAAACTATTATAGCTAGAGAAAAAATTAAGTATACATAAGACTCGCCAACTCTTTCTCTTGCAAATGAAAGTATCATGAGGTCTCCAGGTTTCCCGTCGATAAGTAAAAATAAGTTAAAGATGAATGGTTTTCCATGATTTGGCAGGCTAATCCAGTTGCATGCCACTGCCAGTGGCCTTGGACTCGCTGGCTAGCATTGTCAGCACTGACTGGAGTGGTGATTGTAACACTGCCTGCCCTCTCGTAATATTCCAGTAATTTTTTCTACTTTACTCACCGCCGTAAGGATGAGTCATCACCGCTTCCATGTGGCTAGCCATAGGGTTTTCCACCCATTTCATAGCGCCACTATGCCCAGTAGATATATGGGAAAAGAATAGCTCTTTATTTTCTGTACGCACTTATTGTGTCAGTTATAATAATTTCCCTCTACTATACCACTTATATTTGCACCTGACATCATGATTATGGGTAACTGCACTTTGAAAAGTAAATGCTTTGGCTGTTTCACGCAGTATGGTTGAGTATGAGGTAATTACTTGTACAGAAACTGTGGTTAATTTGTACTAATCAGGGGCAACGTGAAAATAGTACTGATGTTATACAGTACACAACTTACATTTTTTGTACTTCACATCACAAATACACTAATGCTTACATATTCAACATTATTTTTTTGAGTAATGAGGGAAAAAATTTAGTTACAGCCAACCAGATCATTTTCTTACTCTCCCATGCACTTTTGGTTTTCTTTCATTGTATTAGATAGGGTTACTCAAGGTATTTCCGATCATTGTTTCACCAATAACCATAAACAGTAACACTTATTGCAATGCACTTGTAAAACTTATTATAAAACACTTATACCACGACACTTACTAGATATAACTTATAATATCTTACGTTTCACTTATGTATAAAAAAAACACATGTGCATGCCTATTTACTATTTACAATTTCCCACACAACTGCTCAGTCACTGAGCCCTTTCCCCGTCGGCAGGGGCAGAACTTTGGCGGGGGTCGATGATGCAATCGAACTCGCGCATGGAGGGATGGAATCAGACAAGGAGGACAAGAAAGACATCACTCTATACTCTACCAGCACCATGTACAGACTGAGCAGTGCATCAGTGTGGTACCTTGGGTACCTACCTACCCTATGGTTGTCATAGAAAATGGCCATGAGTTCAAAGGGTGACAGGAAGGTGCTTGCGGCATATCCCATCAGCCGGCGGCACTCCGCATCCTGAATCGTGATGGCTATACACGTCAGCCGGCAGTTAGGGGTCAAGTATCATGACTGGGAGGGATATAAAAAAAACTCAAAAGGATGAAACAGTATGATAGAATAGTCAGAAGATTAGTGCCTTCCTCTCGGATGATTACAAAACTTTAATGGACTAAAATAGCATGAGAGAGAGAGAGAGAGAGAGAGAGAGAGAGAGAGAGAGAGAGAGAAAATAATACTGCTTGTGCTCTGCTCTCAGCTACCCATGCGAGGTCCACCTGGTGCATTACAAGAAGAGTTACAACGACACAGCAACTGCCATTTTGTACGAGGACGGTCTGGCGGTACTGGGGGTTATGTTTACCATCTCTGAGGAAGACAACCCAGCACTCGCAGGACTTGTAACAGGGCTTGCCAGAGTCACCCAGCCAGGTGATATTTTGTGTTTTGTTTACCACGGAACTTGATGTTTTGTGAGATGTAAACCTCTAATTGTACTTCTTTCAGTCTGATTCAGAGCTGGTGTGTCTCATCTCGGATTCAAGCGTTCATGTAACACGCAAGGTATGTCTGCTTAAATTTACTGCCAACCTCTTAACTATCGTTTCTTAATACAAACAATTTTCGTTTGGTGGTTGCACTACATTCTGTCCATATCATTATATCCATCTGCTTTATTCAGAAGATTGGTTGGAGAGAGAGAGAGAGAGAGAGAGAGAGAGAGAGAGAGAGAGGAGAGAGAGAGAATTACATGGTATTACATGCTTTCGTCATTTTCGTGAGGATATGGACAATCCCAATTACTTCATATTCGTTCCTTTACAACCAGGTCAAGACGTCGCCATTCATCCCTTCCCGTTGTCGACCTTCCTACCCAATAACAGGAACAAAGTCTACCGCTACCAAGGCTCTCTGACCACACCGCCCTGCAACGAGGTGGTAGTGTGGACGGTCTTCACAGACAAACTAAACATATCTGCTGCACAGGTGAGGAGATAAGAGTAAATATATTCTATACTCTTTTTACTCTAACTTGGCCTAAATTGCCATCTCTCCATCCTGACTGCCTAGCTGTAGCAATAGATTAACATTCGAATATCATACTACTCATCAAGAAGTGCTGTGGAAAGGATGTAGAGCTGTAGCATTGTCTGTTCTGCTTTCTCTGAAACACTGTAGATTCCAATCTGGAACAAGTTACTGTGAAAAGACTTAAGTGACAGTTTACACCTACCTTTACTCTCTCCATTCTCTATTTTTTGTGCTGGCTTTAGTGCTGGAGCATTTAGTCCATTCAGTAAGACTATGTCTTATCTGTTTTATCCTTGCTGCCACAAGATGTCAGTACTCTGCTTAGGAATGACTCTGCGAACTTGAGATGTCTGATACAGTCTTCATTAAGCCCTTCACTAAAAGAGGTCTCCTTAGGTAGCAAGACTAAACAAACAGGACGTCATCGTAGTGAAGCGGTTAAGCGCGTTTGTGTTACACTCAGGATTTTAAACATTTAAAATGGTAGTTTTTTTTTTTTTTTTCACAGCCGTATTAAATCGTCTGTGGTTGGCAAGAATATGATGAAGTGTGGCTATACCCCCACAGATGGCGGCATTCCGCAACCTGAAGGACGACCACGGACATACCATGGTTGACAACTACCGTCCTCTTCAGTCTCTCGGTACCCGGCAGGTGAGCTCTTTTCTCCCAGGTGAGTTCTTTTGTTCCAGGTGAGTTCTTGTTTCCCTGGAGAGCTCTTTTTTCCCAGGTGAGATATTTTCCCCCAGGTGAACTTTTTTCCCAGGTGGGCTCTTTTTCCTCAGGTGAGCTCTTTTCTCGTAGGTGAGCTTTTTCCCCGGGTGAGTCTTTATTCCTAGGAGAGTTCTTTTTCCTATAACCGTGGAAGTGAAGGGGGAATGTGCAGGACTCTGGAGTTGGATTCTGACATATATTTACGATCTATTTCTTGTCGAAACTTAGATTTGTTTCTGCAGGATGAACTGGAGACAAGGGAACATTCTGAACCTCCTTTACTAGCTTGTGCTTCTTTCAAAATATAAATATAACGTACGACAATTTTCCTTCGTAACTATATTTATTCTTAATTTTATTGCTATCTTAAATTCTTTTCTTATTTAATTAATTAATGAAGAAATAACAAGAGGCCCGGGCAGGCTCTGCACTCTTCTTGCCTTGTCCTTCCTGCAAGAACAGATTATGGTTATGCCAGGGAATCCACCATAAATATTTTCGAAAAGCTCACCCATGGACATATTTTTGTTAGTATTGATAACATTAACAAATTCTGTAGCGTTAAAGCTGTAACACAATCATACTGTCTGATGCCTGTAATCCCTGTTCCAGCTGTACTTCGCCAACTTGGACTAAGATGCTGAACTGGTTACATCGTTCATGAGAAGACTCGAGACCACCATCAGAACCAGTTTACTTCATCAGCTGATTCCTTCATCGACTTTCCTTGTAGTTTATGCAGCATTGAAATTTCCAAAAGTAGTACCTTGATGAGGCTGTTGTACAATTGCGTGTTAAGTAAAAATTACCTCTAAAGCACCATAACCTACTAAAAAAAGTTTAAAATGATAAAAGACAGTCCCACACTACTCCTTCTGGGATATAGGAGGTCCGGAAGCTATAGGTTACCATTGTCCAACAGACCAATCTTCTCTCCAAGGAGCATTTACTGATATAAAGCAGCTGGTCATCTCTGGAAAATTTAAACTGCATCACATAAAGCAAAGCCTTGATCTCCGTCTCCAGTGTCTTCCACTAGGCTACCTATCAGCTGAGAACTGCTATAAAATAAACTTCTAATGTAAACACACACACACACACACACAAACACACACACACACACACACACACTTATGTGGTCAGCCGGAGATAGCTTGTTATTGATAGTCACGCCTAAGTCCTTCTCTCTTTCTGATATGTGTAGGGTTTTACCTCCTAACTTATAATCCCAATCTGGTTTTTTCCCACTTTTACCAAACTCAGTTACATGATACTTGTCCACAATGAATTCCATTTGCCATGTATTACTCCATTCATGAGGTTTATTTAATTCTTCTTGTAGATCTTGACAAGAGTCTATGTTAGTCATTCTCCTTTGTATTTTTGCATCATCAGCAAACGTATTCAAATGGCTTTCATTCCCAATATTACTATCTATGTCATTTATGTACACTAAAAACATAATTGGTGTCAGCACAGAGCCCTGTGGAACTCCGCTAGTCACTTCCCTCCATGATGGGTAATTTCCCCTTAGTACTGTTCTCATTTCCCTTTTTCTGAGAAAATCTTGCATCCAACAGTATAGTTTGCCTCGGATTCCTCCTTGATGGTACAGTTTCCATAAAAGTCTTTGGTGCAGTACTCTGTCAAACGCTTTCTTGAAATCTAGATAGATACTGTCCACCCATCTTTCTCGTTTCTGTAATGTATCAGCAACTCTATCATAGTAGCTTAATAGATTAGTAACACATGATTTTCCCTTTCTGAAACCAAAATGCCTTTCTGTTATCATATTGTGTTCTTCTAGATGGTCTACCCAAACTTTTCTTATCAGCTTTAGCAGTATCTTACATCACAGATTAGTGAAACTGGTAGGTAGTTTAGTGGATTTTATCTATTCCCTTTCTTGAATAAGGGAACAATGTTTGCTTTCTTCCATATATCAGTAGTTTACCTTGACCCAGGGATTCCCTGAATACTAAAGATAATGGTCTACTTAACTCCTTTGCACATTCATGTAACACCCAACATGAAATTTCGTCTGGACCATTTGCTTTTCCTTTGTCTAATTTTCTTAACTCCTCCTGTATTTCTTTTTCTGATATTTGTATATCTGGTAATATGCTTGGGCATGCATGTTCCATATCATCCCTCTCAAAATAACAGAATACAACAAAGTATAGATGTGCTGAACAAGCAAATCAGCTGTTTAGTGTTTACTGTTTGGTCTGCGTTGAACAAGAATGCAAAACTGTAAGTAGAATCTTCCATTTAGTACAACAAGATGACAACCATCTTTAGCAAAGCAAATTTGGAAGGAGTTAAGAATGGGGATAAAGGTAGAAAACAGGATGATGATTTCTACCAGGAACTGGTGGAAATGGAGATGCATAATTAGCTGGAAGAACGAGTGTACAGATTAGAGAAGGCATTTCAGAGTGAAATAGATGAAATTAAGAAGCAGTTGCACATGCAGAAGGAGGAAAATGAAAAATTAGTAAAGGAGATTGACACGAAAGACACAAAAATAGATGAACTTACAATTGACGTGGGTACACTTAGAAGGAAGATTAGTGAAATGGCAAGCACAGTTGTCAGCCATGAGAGAATTATGGAAGAGTTCAGAAATGATACGGAGACAATAAGGCAGGCAAGCACTGTAACAGATCATAGCAGTGATACTGAGAAGATAATTCAGGTGAATGAAGCGATGCAAAGCTACAAAGATGATGTAGAAACCACATATGCTGAAATGGTGAAGGTAAAGAAAGACTTAGAAACAAGAGTCGAAGAAAAAAGCATGAAAAAGGAAGTGAAGAAAATAATCCAAAACAACCCCAAATTGGTCAGATTCAGCAGACATCAACAAATCTATAGTAATCACTGGTATAGAGGAGGAAGAAATAAAAGAGGAGATGGCAGATGTAATGAGCACATTGAAGGAAGTAACAGAGGAACTCTGTAGTAAAGACAAAGAGGAACACAAAAGACTAGGGAAATGTGAGAGAAATTAATCAAGGCCTCTGAAAGTAACCTTCCAGAGTGTAAACACTGTGGAGGAAATACTGAAAAATGCAAACAAACTTATGGAGGAACTCAAAAATGTATGGATAAAAAGATGTCTAACTCAAAAGGAACTGGGATTACTAAAAGAGAAGAAGGAGGCGGCAAAGACAAAGAACGAGGGAAGATCAGAGGAAGAGAAGAACACATTTTTTTTTTTTTACAAAGTAATTGGATTCCAGGTACGATAATGGTACATAAACAGGAGGGAATAAAAAGGTGGAAGGCAGTAGACCCAAGTCATGACAAGTATTTAAACAAGGTGATTAAGTTGATGTACTCTAATGTAGATGGAATGGTATCTAAATTACTAGAGATGAATGATTATCTTAAAGAAGAGGAACCACGTATTATTTGCGTAACTGAAACAAAATTAACATCAAGGATATCAAACGATACCCCAAACCTAGAGCAATACAATATATGGAGAAGAGATGGGAGCTTAAAAAAGGAAGGAGGAATTATGATATTAACGAAGAAAAATCTGCAAGTCAAAGAAATAGAACTAGATATGTCCTTACAGGTAGAACTGATCGCAGTAGAAATTAGTATGTTTGTAGGGAAAGTAATTGTGGCAAATTTATGCATGCCACCCAGATCAAACATTTGGGAAAAAGGCGAATATGAAGACCTGGCAGAGAATACAGTTCAAAGTTTAAGAGCTTTACTACATAGAATGGAGGAGAAATCTGAAAGATTTGTACTATCTGGAGATTTCAACACAAAAATGAATTGGAATACTCTATATATAAAAAGCCAGGAAAGCTGTTGGGAGCAACAGCTCCTGGACCTTGTGCAGAAGTTTTTCATGATGCAACATGTACAAGAAAGCACCAGAAAAAGAGGACTTGATGTACCATCAGTACTAGATCGTATATTTATTAGGCAAGAAAATGATACTGACAATATTATGTATCACCCTCCATTCGCCAAAAGCGACTATGCAGTATTAAATTGCAACTTCAGGATTGCATATGACATAGTTAACAGTAATGAAAGTTACAAAAAGAGCCTTAACTACAAAAAGGGCAACTATCATGACCTAAAGAAATACTTATTAGAAACTGATTGGGAAAAAAGAGCTTAGAGGACAAGATTTGAAAGTTATATATAGAAAATTCTGTGAACTTTATGAAACAGAAGTCCAAAATTACATCTCTCGGTACAAGGAAATGACAATAAAGAAGTGGTTTAATAAAGAATGAAAAAAATCAAAAGAAAAAAAGAGACTTGTTGTGGAATAGATACAGGAGACATAATAGTGAGAGGGCATATAACAACTATAAACAGGCAAGAAACAAATACACAAGAATAAGGAGAGAAGCCCAAAAACAGTTTGAGGAGGAGATCATAAACAAAAGTAGTGAAGCTATTTTACAGCTACATCCGAAGCAAAACTAAAGTAAAAGATAAAATACAATCCATTACGGATGAAGGGATCCTCTATATGCAAGAGAAAGATATTTGTGTAGCACTAAATAAGAATTTCCAATCAGTGTTTACATAAGAAAAAAATCTGAAAGGGATAATATGGAACATGCATACCCAAATATATTACCAGATATACAAATATCAGAAAAAGAAATACAGGAGGAGATAAGCAAATCAGACAAAGGAAAAGCAAATGGTACAGACGAAATTTTATGTTGGGTGCTACATGAATGTGCAAAGGGGTTAAGTAGACCATTATCTTTAATATTCAAGGAATCCTTCGGACAAGGTAAACTACTTGATATTTGGAAGAAAGCAAACATTGTTCCCTTATTCGAGAAAGGGAATAGATAAAATCCACTAAACTTCCTACCAGTTTCACTAATCTGTGATGTAAGTAAGATACTGTTAAAGCTGATAAGAAAAGTTTGGGTAAACCATCTAGTAGAACAAAGTATGATAACAGAAAGGCAATTTGGTTTCAGAAAGGGAAAATCATGTGTTACTAATCTATTAAGCTACTATGACAGAGTTGCAGACACATTGCAGAAACAAGAAGGATGGGTGGACAGTATCTATCTAGATTTCAAGAAAGTATTTGACAGAGTACTGCACCAAAGACTTTTATGGAAACTGTACCATCAAGGAGGAATCCGAGGCAAACTGTACTGTTGGATGCAAGATTTTCTCAGAAAAAGGGAAATGAGAACAGTATACTAAGGGGAAATTACTCATCATGGAGAGAAATGACTAGCGGAGTTCCACAGGGCTCAGCGCTGGCACCATTATGTTTTTAGTGTATATAAATGACATAGATTGTAATATTGGGAATGAGAGCTATTTAAATATGTTTGCTGATGATACAAAAATACAAATTAGAATTACTAACACGGACTCTTGTCAAGAGCTACAAGAAAAATTAAATAAACTTCATGAATGGAGTTATGTCAGGACTCCGTATTATATTTACAAATCATACTAGATAGATAGATAAATAGACAGATAGACAACTCTATGCGAGCCTGGGAATGGGAAATGATCTTGCAAGTTACACTGAGGAAAAGCTGACGACAGACTAGGAAGTAGCCAGTCAGGAGATGATGCAGTTAGTTGGTCAGCGATCACCAGGTGAACACACATACACACATACTCACACACAGGCTTCTAGAACTTTCCAACCACAGGGAACACACGTGATACGACTCCTGTTTCACCAGAATTTAGGAAAGAGAGCTCAGAAGGAGAGAGGCCATAGAAGCGGCAGGGAGTGGCAAGAAAGGCTTAGCAACTTGGGAGAGAGAGAGAGAGAGAGATAGGGAGATAGCTAGCGGGACTCTACTTTATACTTCGCTCTGTGTGAGAGACTTGTTAATATTTCCAAGACAAATAAAAATAGTCCCATACTATTCTTTACCTCTCCTTGTCATTGAATGACAAATGGGAAAGAAGATTATCTACTTACAAAGCTACTCAAGTATAACAACCGCTCGTCCACAAGTCTAATATATATAACTTCTCTACAAGTAACTACAAAGTCTTTTTTATGACATTTGGTGGCAGCGGTGGGATATGTACGACCGGACCGGTGAACTCTGTTAAGTATATTGGCATACGTGGGCAAGCCAGCGACAAAATCCGCACTAGCTACGTCAGAGGGGATTTCCCACTCATCATCTGAAACTGCCGTATTTGTTTCTTGATCTTTAGTGTATGGTGAGGTTTGTACAAGGGGTGAGTTGCCTTGGGGCTCTCTTAATTGAGAGTCTGTTGTTGTGGCAAATTGTGTGTCATCTGGTGTGTTGCCTTGGTGCTCTCTTAATTGTGAGTCTGTTGTTGTGGCAAATTGTGTGTCATCTGGTATTAACGGGGGTGGTGGCGAAAATATTCCTGTCATTAAGATATGGTGTTATGAAATACGCCTCTTGTTTATTTATGTCCTAACAAAATAGATGATTAAATAAGTTGAAATAAGTGATAGATAGTGAGTGTATAAGTGTATATATGGAAATAAGTAATTACAAAAGTCTTTTTATGACGTTTAGTCTTTTTAAGACAGTCTTTTTTTATGACATTTGGTAGCAGCAAAAAGAACGCACCTCGTCTTCGAATCAACAGTGAATTTCTACAAAAGCAGGCGACACTCTACAAGATTAACTTCAGTTCTACAGTGAACGAACTACACTACAACCATCTACAATCAACTACAAGTAACAACTCTACGAGTCGTCTGTATAATCTTCTACACGCACCTACAAGTAGCGGTAGTCTTCATCCTACAACGAGTAAATCACAAGAAAAAAGGACCAAGAATACATCAAGTAAGAAAATACAAAACAAACAAACGAAGAGTGAGACACGACTCATAACTAATAACCACCAGACCTCACCCTCCTCTCTCTGCTACATCCACCCAACCCCCACCGCTGACGCAGGAGTGAAGAGGTCAAGACGACGAAGCAAATACCAAGTCCATATTCACAACTCATCTTACTCACTCATCTTCACTCAAGTTACTCATCGCTACTCATTCACTCACCACAGCTACCAGTGTGGGAAGTCGACGTCATCATGCATGCTTGCTGAAAAGACGCCACGTCAGTCAACTCACCACCTGCACCATCACTAACACCATTCCCACCACGGTAAAAATTAGTGAGTTACATAGTTACTTCATTTATACATTACACAGTGATAGACAATAAGCTTCTGCACAAACATATAAAACGTGCTGTATAGTTACAGCTTAAATACACATACTTACTTCAGTTATCTGCATAACTCAAACACTAAATAATCACCAACAATAAATATTCTACACTGTATATATTCATTCATTTATTATAACATTTATTTAATACCAACGAGTGTTACCATTTATACCTACATAAAATACGTGTTTCATACATACTGCTATACATTATTATATCTACAAAGTGATAAAGAATATATACCATCACAGTTACTCAGTGAGCGATTAAAAGAACTGTATTAAACATTTATTAATTAAAGCTACCTAGTGGAAACATATAAATTAAGTTACAAGGTAACCTAGAGAAAAAAAAAAAAGGCCAACACAAATGACGTTAGCAAGAGTGAACATCTTCAACACAATCGTGAAGACAATGATTTCCACACAGTGCTGACACACATATTACCCACGATAGGTACAAGTGAACAACAAGTCAGTGTGTGTATATATATATATATATATATATATATATATAAAACAACAAAATATGGGACTATATAATATCATTTTCAGTAATACCTGTGCAATATAAACTAAACTTTAAAAAAGTATCCCAAGGAAATTAGCCAGTAATTATGCAACCATGAACAACATAGAAAAAGCTTACACAAGCGAAGAAAAACAAACTATATAAAATCAATACATAAAAAAAAAAAAGAAAAAGAAAGAAAAGTAAGAAAGAAAAAAGAGAGAAATAGAGTAAGATCAAATAACAAACAAATGAAAATAAGTGTAAGTGTTACTACATATGCCAAAATACCACATAAACTACAAACAAAAAAGCAAATTGTTGTCTCCACAAGCAAGTGGCATGGCACATCATCACTATCATCGACCGCAGCATGACTGGATTTATGTTAGGACTACAATTATTACAATTATGTAACTCCTTATTATAATTATGTAACGACAAACGATTGCATTATGTTACACTTGCTACAATTTGTAACTACAAACAATATTTAACTATTTTGTAACAATTCATAAAATGTTACAATTATGTATTACCACAATATTAGTACAATATTATAAGTCATACAACTATACCACAATTCTGTATTACCAGTATCATCATACAAGTTGGGTGAAATTTTAGACATTACTAAAGTGATAACTCAATATGTAATGTATAACCTAGCAGTATTACCATTGTACAATTATATGCGTATGTCTGTTATACATACACATCTCACAAAATGTATACAACTTGTTTAAAATGTAATATTACTGGATAATTGCTATTTACTATGAATATTATATGTATACAATATTCATACAATTATGTTACTTTTACAATAGTGTGTATTTCACTTAATTAGCTTATAAGTTCATTATAATGTGTATATAATATGTATTAATATGTTATGACTATTAACTGTCGATGGTACGCCATTTTCGCGTGACAGAGCATATGTTAGGACTCCATATTATATTTACAAATCATACTAGATAGATAGATAGATAAATAGACAGATAGACAACTCTATGCGAGCCTGGGAATGGGAAATGATCTTGCCAGTTACACTGAGGAAAAGCTGACGACAGACTAGGAAGTAGCCAGTCAGGAGATGATGCAGTTAGTTGGTCAGCGATCACCAGGTGAACACACATACACACATACTCACACACAGGCTTCTAGAACTTTCCAACCACAGGGAACACACGTGATACGACTCCTGTTTCACCAGAATTTAGGAAAGAGAGCTCAGAAGGAGAGAGGCCATAGAAGCGGCAGGGAGTGGCAAGAAAGGCTTAGCAACTTGGGAGAGAGAGAGAGAGAGAGAGAGATAGGGAGATAGCTAGCGGGACTCTACTTTATACTTCGCTCTGTGTGAGAGACTTGTTAATATTTCCAAGACAAATAAAAATAGTCCCATACTATTCTTTACCTCTCCTTGTCATTGAATGACAAATGGGAAAGAAGATTATCTACTTACAAAGCTACTCAAGTATAACAACCGCTCGTCCACAAGTCTAATATATATAACTTCTCTACAAGTAACTACAAAGTCTTTTTTATGACAGAGTAATACATGGCAAATGGAATTCAATGTGGACAAGTGTCATGTAATCAAGTTTGGTAAAAGTAGGAAAAGACCAAATTGGGATTATGAGTTAGGAAGTAAAACCCTACACATATCAGAAAGAGAGAAAGACTTAGGTGTGAATATCTATAACAAACTATCTCCTGCTGACCACATAAGTGAGAAGGTACGGAATATGTACACCCTGCTTGCAAATATGAGAATAGCATTCACATACATAAATGAAGACATGCTGAGAAAGATAATAACATCTTTCATCAGTCCAACCCTGGAGTATGCATCAGTAGTCTGGAATCCTCATCTCAAGAAACATAGATAAGACTGAAAAAGTTCAAAGGGCTACTACAAGATGGGTACCAAACTCAAGGGATCTAAGCTATGAAGAAAGACTAGAAAAACGAATCTGCCAGCACTGCAGGAGAGAAGGAAAAGAGGAGACATGATCATACTATATAAATGCATATCAGGGAAGGAAAAAATAGACATAAATGAATATATAACCTATGGGGAAGCAGCAGTAAAAAACTGCATAAAAAAAAGAGGCGATAAAGACGTACGAAAATTTAGTTTCCCAAACAGGGCAATTGATCAATGGAAGACATTACTGAATGAAATAGTGTGTGCCAAAACAATTCATAAATTTAAGGAGATGTATGATGAAGATGGTTTAAGACACGGGACAGTACGGGCTTGACTCATTCCTGTAAAGATACAATTAGGTAAGAACACACACACACACGCACACACACACACACACACACACACACAAACACACACACACACCCGTGGATCATTGTAAGCACTTTATGAATATTTCTTAATTTGCAGTATGTTTACTACATTTTTTGTGTATTGCTGCTTCTTACAGAGGGTACAGTAGTAAGGTAGCCAAATTGGTATTTTTTCTTGTGCAACTGTGTGTTGAAATGTTACTGATTTTATTAAGTAATCGCAAATGTTTGCCACACCGTTTTCGATAAACTATTTATCACTGTTGAAAACGTAACCCCAACAACTGCTTCTTGTGTTGCAGCTGTTGCTTAGTTATCAGTCTTTGCTTGGTGTTTGTACTAGATTATAGGGAGTAACTGGAAAGCCAGAGACAAATCCTACAACCTGTGCAACAGAGCCTTCGACGCTCTTGAGGGCCTGCCTCTAATCTCTGCCCCCCCCCCCAAGAAAAAAGTTAGAAGTCATTCATTATGGTGATATCTTTATTCAATTTTTTTCTGTTGTCAGACGATTTCAGTCAACTCTTTGAACTGCAGGGATTAGATATGACCTCTGTTTACCCCATCAGTACCAGGGGCATTTCCTAGGTTTAAAAAGCGTCAGGAAATAGCAAGCATAAGATAAAAGAAATACATCACAGGATTCAAGGAGCTGATACTTGTTAAGGGTTACATAAGTTTTTCTGTTTGTGTGAAGGAGTGTCGAGTGTTCCATTTGGTGTACTATAGAATCCGTGTGAACCTTTCTAACATACATATACATATATATATATATATATATATATATATATATATATATATATATATATGTATATATATACAGTAGGCTCGCACAGTGCGCGTCATCACAGTGTGCAAATCGCATTGTGCACAAGTGACAAAAAATCATAACCAAAAAACTTGAATGCGCGAGTTTACCTCACAGAATGCTAGGTAGAGGCAAGGAGTGGATCAAAAACGCCATTTTCTAATAGTACACCCCCCCCCCTCACACAACACGTTCATCGTCACTTGTCGTCATGTTGATGCACAGAAATTCCCGGGCATTCTACTGTGCAGCTTGGGGTACAAGGTGGCGGGCGCGCCATAACAGTCCCGACTCGTGCACAGTGCGGATCCACTCTCTACAGCTAACCTGTCATGTACAACGTGTGGCGTTTTTTTTGCTGCTCCATCCTGACCTATACTTCGCCGTACCATGGCTCCAGCACCAAGAGTTAAAAAACTTCCAATGCATGCAACCAAGTTAGAGATTATCAAGATGAAGGAGGAGGGACAAGGAAACACCACTATCAGGAAAGCCCTGGGGCTGGCTGAATCAACAGTGAGGACAATGTGGAAGAACCGTGATGCCATAAGGGCTCTAGTGAAGTATGGTTCCTCTGACCTAGATGGCCTTTCGCGGGTGGGAAATCATGCAATGATACTAATGGAACGGTATCTTGCCATCTTCATAATGAGGAAGGAGAAGGTGTTCCACTGAATGGCAGATTTATTCGGAACCAAGCTCAGCTCTTTTACAAGGCAGCATCTCGCAAGTTAAATGTGGACAAACCTTTCAAGGCATCGGTTGAATGGCTGGACCGTTTTCTGAAGCGCAAGGAACTCCGTCACATCAGAGTGTCTGGTGAACATGCCTCGGCCGACGAGCTGGCCGTGAGAGACTATCCTGCAATATTTAGAGCGATTCTTGAAGGACAGTACATCAAGGACCAGATCTACAATGTTGACGAAACGTCGTTATACTACAAGGCCATGCCCAAATCAACTTACATTGCTAAAAAACAGAAACAAGCCCCTGGTAGCAAGCTCCAGAAGTGTAAGATGACGGTAATGTTTGCTGTAACCTGTCTGGGAGCCACAAGATGAGGCCAGTTGTTGTACACACAGCTTCACATCCAAGGTGCTACAAAAACCTCACGAACATGGACGCAAGTGTCATGTACTGGTACAAGTCTGCAAATGGTTGGATGACCGGAAACATTATGGCAGACTGGTTAACAAAGCACTGCGTCCCTGATGCCAGGGCCAAGTGTCGAGAATTTGGCATTCCATTTAAGATGCTCCTTGTGCTTGATAACGCACCAATTCACCCTCCATACCTAGAAGATCTGCACAAGGATTGTCGTGTTGTGTTTCTGCCGCCCCGGACAATGTCACTAGTGCAGCCACTGGATCAAGAACTGATCGCCACTGTGAACCACTTCTACCGTAAGCAAGTGTACGACTTCCTACGCGGAAGACCGACACACAGGAGGAGCTTCATGCCCAACAAGAAGATCACGACGAAAACCTCGATGAGGCATCTGCTCCCATACCATCTCCGCCAGCAGCTGTGTCCCGACCCGCCACAGGTGACACAGGCAGCAATTTGGCGTCATTTTACAGTGAAGGACACAGTTGACTTTCTCCTACAAGCATGGCACCAGATTACACCTGCAATGGTGAACCATGTGTGGCGAATGCTCGTGCCTCACTTATGCTCGACCCAGGAGACGGCCATTCAAGCACTGGCCGAAGCCAAGGCAGCAACAATGACAGCAGCACAAGCTGTACCAGGTTTCGAGGACGTTACATTGGCGGACATACGAGAAGTGCATGCTGCTACTGAGGAACAGCCTCCCGAGAAAGTGTTGCAATGGATAGACGAGGCTGATGCAGAGCCCGACGGCAGGCAGAGTCAAGTGAAGCAGCCTAGTGTGATGGAGGGGAATACAGAGCTGTGTATGTCAAGAATAAGCAAGATCCTGGCTGCCATGGATAAGCTCAAGGAAGAGATGAAGGAACAGGAAGTGAGCAGCCTAAGAACGGAGGAAGTTCTGGTTGGTATCGACAAACTCTTCCGTTTCTACACAGACAGGCACAGGCAAGAAATAAACAGAAGAAGACAGACTCTCATAACAAGTTACACACAGCGGGCTCAAGTTAGTGAAATTGAGGAACCAGCTACATCGTCTGCTCCTGTTCCTGCTGAGGATGAAGAGGATGCAATGTCAGAAGTGTCAGCATTGGACTTCGAGGGGTTTATGGCCGAAGTGAGTGACTTTGAGGCTCCTGAGGAAGGTGCTCAAGAGGAGTCAGTGGAGGGAAGTGTTGGTGCAGTGGGAGGTGCGGCTGGGAATGCGGCACTGTAAGTGTTGCTGTACCTTGGAACCCCTGATATTTAAGTTCATCAGGCCTGTTGTCTACTGTTGTTAAGGTGACTACCCATATTTTTGTTACTGTAGCTATATCTGTAGTACAATGTCTGAAAAATTCGACCTTTATTATGTCTCTAAGGGCCAAAAAATTTCCAGGTATGAGAGGGTACTACCCATGTGTAATTTTTCCCATAAGATTATGTATTCACAGTGCAAGAATTCACAATGCGCGAGATTGTGGACCGCCCAATCCCTCGCGCACTGTGCGAGCCTACTGTATATATATATATATATATATATATATATATATATATATATATATATATGCCACTGTTGGAATACTGTGGGTGTGAACAAGTGGTGAGAGAGGACAAAGGGATTCACAGTGTCACCAGACTCCTGCAGAGAAGAGAGAGAGAGAGAGAGAGAGTGAGAGAGAGAGAAATACTTGCGTTATAGGCTACAAACCTGCCAAGTAAAGTTACACTGGAGACAGATTATAGAGTTAAAACATTGTAGGGTGATGGAATCAGTGCAATAACAGTGTGAAATAATATGCAACGCATCATTTAATAAAAACAGTATCCCGTTACGTTACGGGTTGGTCCACAGCTTCTCTCCTCGTTCATAAATTGTCCCATGATTGCATCTAATCGGTATTGTTGCCATTTGTGCCAAAAAGGATTATGCGTAAGGGTATGGCAGTTTTAGGAGCAGCCCAATTACAGGATAATATATATATACCGGCAACAACTTAATTCCAAAGCTAGAAACGTAAATCTGAAAACATAAATTTTGTCTTCCTTTAGTGGGGCTACGTTACATACAAGTGATTGTAATATTTCATGGTAAATGTTTCAAAGACCAAGTGATATGAGCAGGTGGAATGCGAAATGAGCCTAACTAGCGACAAGTCAACAAGGGGAACCAAGAGTCTTCACGTTCCTGTGCCGCCCACAGGTCCAGATTATCAGTGATCATGCTTTAACAGCTATTTTATATGCGTGATCAAAATTATAGTAACTGTATTGCATACGTAGTTGTTTGATCTTATATCTATCTATCTATCTATCTATATCTATCTATCTATCTATCTATATTTATCTATCTATCTATATACAATATATATATATATATATATATATATATATATATATATATATATATATATATATATATATATATTAATAACGGAACAGAGGAAGGAAAAACAAATGAATAAAAAAAAACAAAATCCATGCACCAGTTTACTGGTGTCCTCTGTTCATAAAGTATCTGTAACAGTTAGACTTGAACAGCTGTAGGTTGAAGTTTGGAGGGAAACAACTCTGGGGAAGTGAGTTCCAGAGAGTTGCAGTTCGGGGAATGAAAGAATTCTGATAGGCAGAAGTTCTGCAGTATGGCTGAGTGACATTCCAGTCATGAGCGCTGCCAGATGCCCGTGTAGCACGATGGCAGGAATGGAGAGGTGGCACAATGGACGAAACTTCGTCTGAGCATTTGCTATAAAAATATCTGTAAAATAGCGCAAGGGAGGCAACATTCCTTCTTACTTGTGGGGGAAGTAGTTTGTTAGTAATAGCAGGGTTATTAATAATTCTAACAGCTTAGTTCTGAATATTGTCTAGTTGTTTTAATGCAACCTCTCCACGTCCATTCCACAAGGGTGAGCAGTATTCAAGCTGAGAGCGCGCATGACTCTTATAAATTATAGCTAACGGCTCGTCAGTGAAGAAGTTACGGACTCTGTACAATAATCCAAGTTTCTTTGAGGCGGTTTTAGCAAGTGATCTGACATGAGAGGTCCAGGTGAGGGCATTGTTAAGCGAGACGCCGAGAATTTCAATACTTTGGGAAATGGGAGTATTTGTAGCATTGAAGGTAATATACGATTCTGGCAATACCTGTTTATTAGTAAACTGTATATATTTAGTTTTACTAGCATTAAACGAGACAAGGTTACTGATCGTGGATAAGTCTTGATTTAAAGAGATGGCTGTACTGAGTTGAGAGTTAGAGATATCAGACTTTGTAAATGGATGTCTGAGTGTGAATGAACTATGAAGTGTTGAGTCATCTGCATATGAATGGATGGGATTG
The DNA here is from genome assembly GCF_032717465.1 of Coenobita brevimanus. Taxonomy (NCBI): domain Eukaryota; kingdom Metazoa; phylum Arthropoda; class Malacostraca; order Decapoda; family Coenobitidae; genus Coenobita; species Coenobita brevimanus. Next base: position 5,295,921 of record NC_137058.1, read on the forward strand.
TGGGTGACAGATAAGAGATCATTAATACGAACGAGGAACTGGGTTGGTGCCATAACTAATCCCTGCAGCACTCCGGCGTTAATTGAGTGGAAATTGGAATATACATCATCTACTTTTACACTTATTTTTCTGTTGCTGAGATATGAGGAAATCAGAGGAACAAAAGAGTTTAGTCCATAGCAAGGGAGTTTGGACAAAAAGGAACGGTGCCACACTCTGTCGAAAGCTTTAGATATATCCAGGGCTACTGCGTGAGTTTCTCCATGTAGGTCAACTGATTGATGGATGGTATGAGTCAGGAGATTGAGTATGTCAATGGTGGATCTTTCTCGGCGAAAACCATATTGTCTGTCACTAATTAAGTTGTTGAAATCAAGATTTTTGCTCATTAATTACAGTTTCAAAAACCTTACCAAGAGAAGATGTGACAGCTATTGGTCTGTAATCAGAGGGGTCAGAGGAACTTCCATTCTTTGGAATTTGGTGGATATTGGCTTCTTTCCATGAATAAGGGAATGAAGAAGTACGTGTGCATAGTCTGAATAATTTAGCAAGAACAGAGGCAAGTTCTGGGGAATACTTTTTCAAAACAATTGACGGAATTCCATCTGGGCCTGGAGCTTTGTTGGTGGGTAAATTGTCTAGGATGGATTTCACGTTCCTTGTCTGTATTTTAAGTGGAGCAATATCGGGAGAGTCAAGTTCTAGTGCTGGGACGTTCTGGCTGGCTTCCTCTAAGGTAGAATTTCTGGCAAATGTACTTGCAAAGATATCTACTTTCCCAAGCGGGTCATTTGTAATGTTGCCATCTGGAGATTTTAGTGGGGGAATTGGTGATGTCTTGTTAAAGTTATTATTGAAAGAATTGAGAGTTGACCCGAATATTCTATAGTCATTAGGATTGTTAAGTAGTTTTGATGCTTGGTTTTGAAGAAAGTTTGATTTAGCAAGATTTATTACAGCTTTTGCATGGTTTCTAGCAATTTTAAATTGAGAGAGTGATTCAGATGTTTTTGATTTTAATTAATAGTTATATGCTAATGAGTTTTGGGCTGTTGCTCTGGCACAGTTGCTATCAAACCATTTTTAGTGAATTGTTGACTTGGTATGAATATATATATATATGTATATATATATATATATATATATATATATATATATATATATATATATATATATATATATATATATATATATATATATATATATATGTATATATATATACCTTATTCTTGCTGCGTGTCCTGCCCACCCCATTTCTTTTCTTTTATAACTTCTATAATATCTTTGACTTTAGTCTGCTCTCTCACCCAAGTTGATCTTTTCCCATGTCTTAAAGATATTCCCAACACTGACTTTTCCATTGCTCTCTGAGAACGGATTAATTTATTCTCATCGATTTTGTCGGTTTCCAGGTCTCACAACTTTACGTTATATACATTTCATTTCACACAGACTGGCAAGCTACTTTTCATAATGTCTCTGTGTTTACCGAAAGCTTTCCATCCAATTGTAATGCGTCTTTTTATTTCGCCATCATTATCTTTCGTTAATTTTAGTATTTGTCCCAAGTAATTGTACTCCTCGACTTCCTCAAGATTATCTCCGCTTATTCTGAAGAAGCTCTTTGGAGTTTGTGGATTAAACATTAGTTTAACTCTCGTTCATCTTTAACCCTACTCGGAGACTTTCTCTGTTCAGGTCAGTTAACATTTTTTGCTGTGTCTCTGCTGTTTCTAAGATTAGGACAATGTCATCTGCAAATCTTAAGTGGGTTAGCTTTTCTCCATCTATGTTCACTTTTTTGTTTTCCCAGTCTAGCTTTCTGAAAATACTTTCTAGACATGCTGTAAATAATTTTGGTGAAATTGCATCTCCCTGACACACTTCCTTCTCAATCTTCATTTTTTCTGAGTCCTTATGTACTTTAACTGTAGCAGCTCCCTCTTTATATAGGTTTTCGAGCAGCTTTACAATGTTTTCATTCACTCCTTGTTCTCGCAATGACTTTATAATTGCTATGTGCTCCACCGAGTCGAAAGCCTTTTTATAATCAACAAAACCTAAGCACAGTGGTTTACTATATTCCGTAGTTTTCTTAGTTGGCCGATTCATTGTGTGTAGATGATCAGTAGTCGAATACCCGCTTCGGAATCCTGCCTGTTCAGGAGGTTGGTTTTCCTCGAAATTTATAGTTATTGTGTTTGTAAGGACTTTAGTGAAGAGTTTGTTAATGACTGATAATAAGTTAATGAGTCGCTAGTTACTAAGATCTTTTGAGTCACCTTTTTTGTAAAGTAAAACAACAATTTCATTACACCATGTATTGGGAATTTTCTTCTTTTTATACATTGAAGGAATGAGTGGGCAAGCCTATTTTGTACTTCTGCTCCTGCATCCAACAGTAAATCTGCTACTATTCCATCTTCTTCCGGAGCTTCCCCTCTTTTCATATTTTTAAGAGAAATATTTACTTCGTCTGGTGTTACCTCAGGTATTTCACTTGTGTCAACTGAAAAGTTAGCTGTTGGTACTACTGTCTTTGATGCATACAGTTCTTTGTAAAATTCTTCAAGTCTCTTCACCATATTATCTCTGCATTTAATGATTTCACCGTTTTTGTCTTTCAGTGATGTAATTTGTTGCTTTCCTAGTGCCATTTTACTTCGGACCTGTTTCAGACTTTTTTCATTTTTGATGGTTTCTTTGATCTGATCCATGTTTCTCTTTCTTTTTTTCTTCTCTTTGCCTTTTGTTCATATATATATTTTTTTAATTCTGCTCGTTCTGTTTCAGTTTTCCTTGTATTTACTTTCATTTCCTTTTTTTTTTTTTTCATAAGCTCGAGTGTCTTTTCTGAATACTTCTTGGCTTTGGTTGTATTAGGTTTTCCTACTACCTCTGCTGATTCTCTTAGCAGTTTTGTTAGTCTGTCATTCAGCTCATCAATGTCACATTCAGCATTACCTAGAGCCTAAAATCTGCTCCTTACTTCCAATTGAAAGGCTACTTTGTTTTCATTTACTTTTATTGGACATTTCTTTTTATCTCTAATCATCTTTCTTTCACTTTTGAAACTGAATCTGGCTGTGCAACCCACCATTCTATGGTCACATCCGACATTTACTTTGTTGATAACTGTGAGATTTGTGATCGTGTTGTTCTAATCTGCTATCTGCTATAAAGGGATAACGGATGGAACAAGAGGCTGACTGACTGGACACCAAGAGACTGTAAGCGTAGCAGAAAAGGTCAGACAGGAGGTGAGAGAAATTTGCAGGGAAAACGTGGCAAAGATTGGCTCAGTCAAGGAATTCGTGGAGAAGGTTAGGGGAGGCGTTTGTTCAGCAGTGGACTTGTAATGGCTGATGATATATATATATATATATATATATATATATATATATATATATATATATATATATATATATATATATATATATATATATATCGCTGATTAAATGTCTGTAGGGCAAATGAGTTATTTGAGAGGGACATGTGACGTTACGTGGAGAGACAAAGAAACAAATGAGGAAGTGAAGGAGCTTTGTGATGGTGAAGTGGGTGCCACTGAAAGAGGTAAGACAAACATTCTGAGGTGGAGTGGTCATGAAGAGAGGATGGAAAATGAAAAAAAAAAAAACTGTCTAGAAGAGTGTATGTCACTGACGGGGAGAGAGGAAAGGAGAGACTAAGGATGAGATGGAGGGAATGAGCGGATATACGAGTGAGAGGAAGGTGTGAATTGGAGACAGGGCAGCCACATGGCTGAGGAAAAGCGACAAGGAGGGTTCTGGTTATAGACAGACGGACATGTAGATAGACAGATGACAGGTGATTGCTGCTTTCACCTAACACGCCAATAGGCAGGGATGGGATGTGTGTGTGTGTGTGTGTGTGTGTGTGTGTGTGTGAGAGAGAGAGAGAGAGAGAGAGAGAGAGAGAGAGATAGAGAGAGAGAGAGATTAGATAGGATTGGGATCGCGTCTTTGATCTCATCTACAGTAAGAGATTCACAGTGAAGCAGCGTAAAAGGGAAAGTAATGAAATTTCTTTTTAATCAGAATATTAGGTAGACAGGCATGGCATAGTGACATCAAAACTGAATAACTCACGAAACATTGTTAAATTACACAACCCCAATTTGTTTTTCTTTTCTTCATATAAATCGTTACCTTGCAGTCGACACACACACACACACACACACACACACACACACACACACACAAAACAATAAATCTGAGCGCCATGGCTCCACCCACAGACCCCCTTCGCCTCATTCTCGCGTCCCTTACTTCCTGACTCCATCCTCTCTCTTCAATAAACGATCAAAGCTTCATCTGTGGCTGAAAATCATGCTGAAGCTGAGTCTCAGAACTTAAGTCCCAGACTGTACATAAGGCAAGTGTGATAAACAATTACAAAAACCTACGCGGGTTTCACTTCAATTTTCACCCTCATTAATACATCTTAAATGTAACAGGCAAACTATGTACAATTTGACATTTAGCCATAGAGACATTGTTGTTTAGAATTATCTAATGATGTCGTCCCCTAAATTAAAGACCGCCTAGCTGAATCTCTCTCTCTCTCTCTCTCTCTCTCTCTCTCTCTCTCTCCAGTATATATATACGTTATACATACTGAGGTAGAGCGCCTGATTCGAGACCTAAGAGTCGTGAGTTCGCGCCGCGCCCGGGTAAGCTGCCTTGCCGGGAGAGGTAGCGCTCTCCTGTCACGGTGTCACCTAGCTGGTTGTAGCAACCGTGGCTCAGTGGGTTAGAGCGCTCTGACCGAAGCGTAGGAGGTTCGAGGCCACCCAAGGGTCATTAGTGGACATCAGGAAGGGCATCCAGTCATAAAGTGCTACACGCTCCAAAACCACAGTCCTCCACCCAGGGCCAACGCCAAATCCTTTACTGAAGAATTAAAAAAAGAAGTGTATACAGTATATATATATATATATATATATATATATATATATATATATATATATATATATATATATATATATATATATATATAGATAGATAGATATACAGTATACTATAGCACTCCCTAATTTCTTTACCCCCTGGCTCGAGGAAAGTCAAAAGCAGGGCTGAAGAACTGCCAGGCGAGCGGCCACGTTTAGTGTAGCAGTCTGATAATGGTCTACGAAGGCGGAATGACTCACACACATGAAGCCCAACATAGCCACTGACTCCTGCCATATAACGAGTCATGGAAGATGAGTGAAATAGTTGTCATGAAATATAACTAAGGAAGACGGCATTAACATAGTTTAATGCACTCTTCGAATGTTTCTCGGGTTCTCATGCATCATGTATACACGGTTCCTGTTGGAACTATCTTTTCAGAGTGTTCACAGTACTCTCGAAATAGCCTCGTAATATGAGATTACTACAACAGTGAAGCAACTAATTCAAGTAATATTGGGGATATATCATGATGCAGATGTCAGTATTATACATACATTTTTCTTGATGCTTTCAACTTCTCATTCAGCCTGACCAATCACTGCTTTTAAATTAAATTGATGCTTCGAGAGTGCAATGGGCATTGAAAACGATAGTTTGAACAGGAACCATACTTACATAATGCATGGGAAGCCGAGAAGTACTGAAAGGGTGCATTAAGTGATATTAATGCCTTCATCCGTGTTCAGTTTTATTTCATGACAAATATTTCAGTTACATTACATGACTGTGGTTATATGGCAGGAATCAGCGACCATGTTGGGCTTAAAGTGTGTGAGTCATTCCGCCATCGTGAACCATTATCAGACTGCTGGAGTAACCGTGTCCACTCGCCTGGCTGTTCGTTAGCCCTGGCTTCGACTTACCTCGAGCCAGGGTGGTAGAAAAACTAGGGATCGCGATAGAATATATATATATATATATATATATATATATATATATATATATATATGTGTGTGTGTGTGTGTGTGTTTGTGTGTGTGTGTGTGTGTGTGTGTGTGTGTGTGTGTGTGTGTGTGTGTGTGTGTGTATAAGTGTATATATACGGTATATCATCATCATCATTATCAGCCACTACAAGTCTACTGTTGGACCAAGGCGTCTCCCAACCTTCTCCACGAATTCCTTGACTGAGCCAATCTTTGCCACATTTCCCCTGCAAATTTCTCCATTTCATTTCTCCTCCTCCTGTCTGGCCTTTTTCTGCCACGCTTCCAGTCTCTTGGTGTCCAGTCAGTCAGCCTCTTGCTTCATCAGTTATCCCTTATTGCTGCTACATGGCCTGCCCACCTCCGTTTCTGTTCTTTTATAACGTCTATCATGATGTACGGTATGTGTGTGTGTATATCTATCTATCTATCTATCTATCTGGCACTTGGTGAATGAGAGCCCTGAGAGAATGAGAGCAAACTTCCAGCATGAAGGAAAGGTACACATTGAAAGACAAAGGCCAAAGAGTTTACCTGGGCTGGGTGTAAGCACAGAAGCACAGTTCTTGAGGACAACGGGAGGGACTCTATCAGGCCCATATGCCTTGTTAGTATTGAGGCCAGTGATGGCAGAAAATGCATCAGCTGAAGAAATATTAATTTCAGCCTTGAGGAAGTCAGAGGTGGAAAGTGATGGAGGAACAGCACCGGAATCGTCTAAGGTGGAGTTGGGGGAGAAAGTCTGAACAAAGAGATCTGCTTTATCAGTAGAAGAAATAGCTACAGAACCATCAGAGTAGAGAAGAGGAGGGAAGGATGATAGAGGTAAATTTGTTAGAAAGGTTTTTGGCAAGGTGTCAGAAGGAGCGGGAAGAATTCGAATTGGAGAGTTGAGAGCATTTAGTACAGATGACATTATTTTTAGCACAGCGAAGAAAAGACTTAACATGAACTCGGGCAGAAACATAAAAAAAAAAGTGATTCAGGGGTGGGTTGGCTCTGGTACCTTTTATAGGCCCTCTCCTTGTTGCGGACAACATTACAACGAGCGTGATTAAACCACTTTCTTGCATTAGTCAAAGGATATGAGAAAGGAATGCATGCTTCCGTGCCCCAGAGAGTGACCTCCGTAATGCGCAATGCACACTCAGATGGCTCCCGGCAATGGAATCAATAATCATACCTGGGAAAATCAAAGAAGTACTGCCTGAGGGCCTCCCAATCTGCAGCTGCAAAGTGCCACAGACGATGTTTCTTTGGAGGGTCCACAGGCCGTACCAGAGCGATAAGACAGGTTATGATTGGAGGAGCCCAACGGAGAGAAAAGATTAACAGCGTAAGCAGAAGGATGAGTTGTAAGGAAGAGGTCATGTATGTTGGAGCTCTCTCCAAGGCGGTCAGGGATACGGGTAGGGTGCTGTACAAGCTGCCCTAGGTCATTAAGGATAGAAAAGATGTAGGCTTGTTCACCAGGTGGATCAGTGAAAGGAGAGGAGAGCCAAGATGGTGGTGAACATTGAAATCTTCTGGAATGGAGATTTTAGAGAAAGGAGAAGTGGATAGGATGTGTTCCATCGTAGAAGTAAGACAGTCGAAGAATTTTTCATAGTCAGTAGAGTTAGGAGATAAGTAAACAGCGCAGATATATTTAGTCAGAGAATGACAGGAGAGCCGAAGCAAAAGAGTAGAGATTTCAGAAGAATCAAGTTCAGGAACACGAGAGCAAGATAGGTCGTTTCTTACATATACACAACAGCCACCTTTGGCTTTGAAATGAGTACGGTATAGAGAAAGTAGGAGGATACAGAAATGGGTTTGCTGTCAGTTGCCTCAGACAACTAAGTCTCTGTTAAGAAGAGAAGGTGGGGTTTAGAGGAGGACAAGTGGTGTTCAACAAAGAGAAAGTTAGAGGAAAGGCCGCGAATGTTGCAGAAATGAAGAAAAAATGAGTCAAACAGTGGTACGGGGCACGTTGAGTCGTCACCGGGAGAGGGGCGGATGGTGGGGGCATTTATGGTTCCCCCTGGGGACTCCGAGGCATGGTTATTTTGCGCCATTTTTTTTTTGAAAAAGGTAGTGTAGTGTGTACTTTGCATGTAGATTGATGTTGACAGTTAGAGAAAACTGTATTGGAGAGCATGCTGGCCTACTCTCTGTGTTACTGAAACACTGAAAAAGTTCAGCAAAGGGGGATGGTCAGGAACTAGTCCCGGGGGCTGATGAAGCCGGAACTCCACCTCTCCTTCATCAGCTTTCCATCCACCTTGGGAGTACTGCCCTGCTCGACTGGTGCTGCAGTCTACTCTTCCCTCTCTCTCTCTCTCTCTCTCTCTCTCTCTCTTGTATATATATATATATATATATATATATATATATATATATATATGTGTGTGTGTGTGTGTGTGTGTGTGTGTGTGTGTGTGTGCATGTATGTATATATGTATGTATATTACAGTAAAAGTTATAGGAAGTACTTTCCTCCGATGACAAACTTTGATTTGTGGATTCAGATGTTAGAGGAAGTAATGTTTGCCAAAACTGTTTTTTCATAACAAGAAATATATGATCAAAACTGACGTAAACGCGTATATTTACATGCCTGGATCAGTCCTGTAAATATACAGTTAGCTAACAACAGTGGTGACTGCATATTTTTGTGTAAGCCATTTTCGCTTTTTTTCTCCGTCTTCATTATCGGTTTCTAGAAAAAAAATATTCATCTATGTGATGTACTGAAGAGAGAGAGAGAGAGAGAGAGAGAGACTGTAAAGGTGCCTGCATGTGTGTGTGTGTGTGTGTGTGTGTGTGTGTGTGTGTTATATCGGCCTGGTCTCGGTCTCATGGCCACGTTGCCAAGTCCTCGACTTCGACTTTGGCCATATCCTTCAAAACTCGCTTTGTCCTGGGCCTCGGCTTCGAGGACAGATGAAATGTTATAAGGCCTCGTGTTGTTTCCGAGGCGAAATATACATGATGGCGCCAAGGCATAAAACACACACACACACACACACACACACACGTCTTAGAAAAACAGTGACGGGATAGGGGTGCTCCTAGAAAGGGATAAAAGTGACCTGAGGTAGGGTTCGTGCCGAATGCTGACCGTTAAAGCCAACGGCTGTTATAATTATCTGTGTGTACACTACTACCAGTTCATGTCATAAAAACACCGTATTAATCAGTACACATATGCATCACAGAGATGCTTTCAGTGACCATTAGGAAGAAGAACTGCTTGTCGGTAAATATATATATATTGTGGGAATGTAGTGAAGAGGATATGTCTGAGACTGGCAGTGAGGATAGGGTACGGTGGAGTAGGGAAAGATAATGGTAATGAGGGGGGGGGGTGAAAGTATGAGGATGAAGACAACGTAGAAGGACACGTTGGTAGGTAATGTGATGAGGAACAGTAATAACTTATTAGAAAAATTTACTTTAGGAAAAACAAGTGATATGTGGCGATATTTCGTACTTCGGAATAAGTACTGTCCATTCCAACCGGAAATGTCTGTTGACCACACCCCATATATTACGTCATTCGTGTACAGGTGGCACTTGTTGTACGGCTGGCAGTGCCTTGGCTGCACTACCACCACTGGCAAACCAACAGCTGTTGTAATAACATCAAATTTTTTTTTTTCGGTCGAATGCAAGATTACTGCCGCTGTATGCAGTCTTTAATTCTCCACGTAATACTTTCCTAACGACAAGCGGCCAAAATTTGTGATCCATTCAGCCGCCATTAATGACAAGTCTACATGCACTAGCAAGTTTTGCCGGGACTACCTGCGGAATACCATCCTCCACGCTTTTAGCCCAATGGGGACCAATCACTGGCGTAATTTTTGGCGTCAATCTCCCTAAACACGCCCAGCTGACAGACACTGCCTGTCATCAGTGTACGACTGTTCACCTCATTTTTTTCATAATACTGTATTTCACATGTTTTCTGTGGTATTTGGCTCCTATGAGGTTTTACAGAAACACCAGTAATATCTAAAGAGAAATTATGATATAACTCAGGACAAACCCACACCGGTCACTGCTTGGCCTATAATGGCGGGTATTTGACCTGAGTTATTATACAGACTGACACTTCCATGTCATCTTTTTTTTTTTTTTTTTTTTTTTTTTTTTTTTAATGGTCTGGTCGTGCCATTGACTGCAGCTTCCTGGTATGTAGATAAATGTTCCTATGTTCTGATACATCACACGAGGGGAGAGAGAGAGAGAGAGAGAGAGAGAGAGAGAGAGAGAGAGATGATGATGATGATGGTGATGATGATGATAAACAGGGAAAAGGGAATAAGGGGGGTAGTGGTAACAGGATAATATTACCAATAGCTGGATGTATATTCAGCAGTAGCACTGATTTAACGCATAGGTGTGTAAGATTTAGAACAGAATCACAAGCCTGATGGCGTATAATCATTAATGGAAAATTAAATAAGAAACATAGACACTAGTCATTGTAAATATGTAAAACTCTTTTTTGAACATTGGTAAAAACAGTTAAAACAGCAAAAATGACACTGTTTGCATATATACACACATACTGTACATAAATTCTCTCTCTCTCTCTTCTCTCTCTCTCTCTCTCTCTCTCTCTCTCTCTCTCTCTCTCTCTCTCTCTTATTATGTTTTATATTTATTTTATATAATATATATGTATTATATATATTATATAATATATATATACGTGTCATTGATAAATTATACATGATATAAGTAGATAGATAGATAGATATAGATAGATAGATAGATAGATATAGATATATAGATAGATAGATAGATATACAGATAGATAGATAGAGGTAGGTGCTATCTATAGATAGGTAGATACAGATATATATACTGTAGATAGATAGATAGATAGACAGACAGATAGATAGATAGATAGATAGATTAGACACATGAATGGATATTATAAACAAGTGTGTAAGAAAATTAGGAAAGGAAGCTGATGAGTCAAAGGTACTGACGATAGACTGAGTTAGTTTCATATACTGTGTAGAGTACTGTATACCTGATGGAATGGTGGCAACTGTATGTGACGCACTTCTAAAACAACAAGTGTAAATTATAACGTGGAGCAACAATAGAGGGTGACTGTGTGATGACTGTGTACTAATAATTAAGTGGCCCTGGTTACAAAGGTGCATCATTCATTCATTCATTCACTGCCAGACGCCATGTATCCCAAACGGGGTGGCCAAGGGCTTAGAGTTAATTGTTTTACAGGGAGGGGCACTAATCCTCCACCAACCCCACGCACGTAGGGAGAACGTTATGCCAACAGCATCTGGTGTTCCCAGGTGGTCACCCATCCAAGTACTAACCAGACCCAACGTTGCCATTGACAAAGGTATCCTACATTTATACTGTATCTTTCACTGTTTAAGAATCTTTCCTCATCTCATCTTGACGTGGGAATGAAGGGTCGTGATGATGATGACGAAGGCTATGATCATCATCGCCGTCATTTGATTATCTCGCTTAAAGACCGTCTTTGGCTGCCTCCGCTCGATGTCAAAAGGCCAGAAATGAATCATAACTCGGGAACCGATGGCCCGATTGGAAGGGAAACTGTTTTATTCTTCATGTTAGCGCATTTCAACGGCGCCTTGTTCTGACAAGAATTGCGCTACGTTGCACCGTTTTTGCTGTTGCGGCAACAAACAAACCAACAGACAGAAGTCGGATCATTAAAATATGGATATTGATATATTAACAACCACAAAGCCTGTCTTGGGCCACTCTCCCTCGTGATCAACTCTCCAGCCTCCTATATTTCTCCCCTGGCTCTGTTTTCCCATTGACCTATTTTAACTGTGGATCTGTTTTCCAACGACCCATTTCAGCAATGATCTATTTTCCTCCAGGCACCTCTTTCCACCATATAATTTTCCCATGGACCTATTTTTCCCAAGGATCTAATTCCCTCATGGACCTATATTCTCCTGTGATGCCTGTTATATCCATGGCTCTGTTATCCCCATTGTCATATTATCCCCATAGATTACGTTCCTCATGAATTATGTTCTCCACGGACCACGTTCCCCGTGGATCATTTTTCCCATTTGGCTTATCTATTCTCCCATAGACGTAATCCATCCATGGACGAATGTTTCCTATAAACTTATTCTGCCAGAGACAAATTTCACATTCATGGGTAAACGCATGTTCCCCACATGGACATATAATCCCCCATGGACGTACTTCAGCCTTGGACCAGTTTTATTCACTTAGCCTATGTTCCCACTTAGGCTCATTTCCCAAGGTCTGTTGCACTACCAGTCTCTTCCCCATAGCAGTATTTTCTCACATGAACCTTTTCTCGCCAAGGAGCTATTATCCCCATGGACCTATTCCAAAATGCTCCTATTTTCTCCCTGCCAACCCATCCACCCTACAGCCAACCCACCCATGTAGTGTAGTTTGCCTAAAGAAGAAAAACAATATGGCTCAGCAAGTTGCCCCCCGGAGAGAGAGAGAGAGAGAGAGAGAGAGAGAGAGAGAGAGAACATCGTTTATTATATAGATATTAATTGAACAGCTGTAGTATATCGATTTATACTATAATTAATTGACCTAAAATGGTCCTGAGCAAAGCAGAATCCTGCACAAATCGAGTGCAAGTATATATAATCTCTATTGTACGATGTCTGTTTGTGATATATCATGTCTTTCCTATGCCAAGTAGACTTACGTTAAAAAATGAATATAAAGCTTGTTTCTGTACCTGACTTGTTCTTAAACCGGCACTGCACAAAACCATAAATGGATAATTTCTCTGCAAGATCCGAAAAGAGGAACAAGGAACGTCCATCTAGGATGCGCTGGTCGGAAGACAGGGACGACTGTCCTTTGCTAAAGCAGAAAAACATCAAAATGTGATGAGACGCAGGAAGGAAATAAAACTACAGATAGGTCAGCTCTCGTGTATGGAATAAATTATGATTCATGCTTGGAAAACCCGGCCTCCTTAAAATGTCGAGGAGGGCTGGATGGAGTAGGGTTTAAGTGGGAGGGGGAGGAAACAGAGGGAGAACAAATAAATACTTATTAAAAAAAAAAAAAAAAAAATCTAATACGTGGTGTGCAGATGTACACTAAATACTGTAGTAATAATGTGCGTGTTTGTATTGAGAAGCACGTTTAAGAACTATAAAGATGAACTGCTTCACGACCAAGATTGACTTTAATGGAGGGAATTGGTGGGGAATCGGACACCAATAAAAGACCCAGCTCTTATTATACATCTTAGTTACTGACGTTTATTACGGACAGTGATGTATTAAGGTATATTTTTTAAATCAAACATATAATGTATATTACAACTCTGAAAACGATATCAGATGGAAAACTGACCACGACCAGGTTGCATGCGACATATTTGGAAGTTCACCAACAAAGACGACGACGACGACGATATAATAATAATCATCATCATCATCATCATCATCATACAACCCTACATTGCCCCATGGGGAGCGTAGGAGCCCGGGGCTAGGCAAGTTGGTCCTGACATTTAAGGTGAGTGACCAGCCTCATCCCTGAGTGGCATTACGGGAGCAATAAACCCCAGCCATCCCTTGGATATAAACCTTTACCGGCTCAATCCCATTGGAGCGCCGTACTTACTAAACCACCAGGCGCCAAAATTTGGTTATAATGGTTACCACTCAGCATAGTAAATGGTTTCCTGGTGTACAGGAAGCAATTTGGCTTGTCACTTAGTGTAGAGTCACCCACAGGCAGAAGGAAGAGGAAAGAATGAAGGAAAGACAGATGAGGGAGTGTAAAGTCACCCGTAGGCAGAAGGACGAGGAAAGAATGAAGGAAAAAAAGACAGAAGAGGATGGAAGGAGGGAAGGATGCAGGAGAGGAAAGGGCAGACACCCGAGAGCAGCACTATATTGAGTGAATGGATGGCGAGCGCCCCCGTCTATCACATAACAACAACAACAACAACAATAATAATAATAATAATAATAATAATAATAATAATAATAATCTATCTACTTTTTGCCAGACGCCTTACTCCCGTAAGGGGTGGCCATAAACAAATCGCCTCCATGTCGCCCTGACCCCAGCCATTTCACTGCCATGCTCCCAGCTCTCACCCCCCTCTCTCATATACCTCTCCACTCCATCCCTCTCCCCTCCTCCCCCTCCCCCCTCTTCGTCAGTCTCTCACTATCCATCCTCTCCACATGGCCAAACCACCTCAGTGTGTTTCTCCTAACGTTTCCTATCACATCCACATCCACACCTCAACGCTTCTTCATTTCCTCATTTGCCAGTCTGTCTCCATGTAACTTCACATGCTCTTCTCAAATAACTCATTTTCACTGCTCTCACTCTTGACTTCTGTCCCTCCAACAAGATCCAAGGTTCACTTCCATATGTTAGAGTTCGTATCACAGTACTGCCATGCAGTAACTTTTTCACTTCTATGCCCACTTCCCTGTTTCTTATCACTGCATTTCAAAGAACCAGCAGCCTTTCTTCCTTGTTGTACCCTTTCAAGCACTTCATCCTCGAAGCTTCCATCCTTACTCATCACACTACCCAAGTACTTAAACGCACTCACATTTTCCATTTCCTCCTCATCCAACCTCACTGTACATTCAGTGACTTCATTTCACTCGAAGACCATAACTTTACTCATCCCTACATTTGCCTTTGGATTACGTTTCTTACACACTCTCCCAAACTCATTAACAAGGCCGTGCAGCTCCCCTTCGTCTTCACATAACAACACAGTATCATCTGCAAAATAACAGTACCGGGAGTTTCCACACACTGCCCTCTCTCATTAGGGCCACTCCAACATCCATTGCCCTACCTTGTATCTCTTTTATAACCCTATCCATATAAAGACTAAACAACCAAGAAGACATGACACATCCCTGTTTCAATCCAACCTTCAGACAGAAAAATGAACTCATTTCACTGTCCACACGCACTGCAGCCTTACTTCCGTATCCTTAAACTTGTTCTTCCATTTCAGATGCATGGGAAGGTCATCCGTCGCTGAAATGATATTGTTAAAAAAAAAAAAATCCTTCTCTTTTTGAGCTGCTCGAAAGGCAAGGTCTTACCTTCGAGCAGCCGAAATTATTTGAACATGACAGAATCATTTGACCCGTCTCTCCAAAAATCCCTTTGTAATGTTTGTGCGTTCTTTTGTAGTTTATGTCTCAAATATATCTAAAATATCAATGAAAGGTACGGTAAAATTGTACTAATACGATTTACAACGATATACTGATTTTTAAAGTGTTTTTTGTATCTCTTTAAAAGTGTTACCCATGTCGGCTGAGATGTTTTGCCAGAAGTAAACAGAGCAGACGACGCTCTGCCTCCGATATTCGTCCAGTCTTACATGATCTGACACTGACAAATCTTATACATTATGGCCACAGTCACACGAGTTTTTATTTTTTTAAAGAAATATTTTGCTTGTTAATTTGCCCGGAAAAGGAAAATCTGCCATCAAGGTCACACGAGTGGTTCAGCTCATGTCTTCCAGTTGGAAAAAACAAGTGAGCGCCACCATGCGAGTACATGAAACAGACGTTAACAAGTGATTCTTACATTTACTAATAATAACATTAAAGACAGTAATAGTCCTCGAATATAATTTATCATCAAAATATTTTCTTGAGGTGTGAACACCGCTACGGTTTTAGAATGGCACTTATGGCTGAATACAAACCAACAGTATCGATGTGGTGGCGACCTTCCACATCTCAAATGTGTTGTGCTTTCATTATCCAGCACGAGATACGCGTGTTTTGAAGCATTTGCTTACAAGTGTAACGCTCCACCATACCAAATATCAGCAGGAAGAGTCGTTTCAACTTAACAGGGCTACCAACCTGAACATTTTCCCTTCCTTTACAAGGGAATCTTCTTGGATACCGATGGAAATCAAAACTCCATCGACGGGAAGGGGAAAGCTTAGGGAGGAGATTACTTTTAAAATTACGGCTGTTAGCACCCTCATCCATACTCCTCACGGCATTCAGCAACTTCCTACACCATCCTTAATACTTTCCACAATCCTTGTCTATCCACCCTGTCATAGCCTATGCTTTTTCCAAATCCATGAAGGCCGCATACAACTTCTTCCCCTTCTCCAGAAACATTTCCACTAAAGACCTAAGAATAATTATCAGATCTACACAACCTTTTCCCCTCCTAAAACCTCCCTGTTCTTTTCCAACTAATTCCTCTGTTATTTCCCAAACTCTGGCAATAAGTATCCTGCCGTATACTTTTCCTAATAAGAAGTCAAATGCCTCTTTGATTACCACACACTTCTTTTTCCCCTTTTCCTTTGTACAGGGGAATAATTATACCTGACTTCCAAATCTGCGGGACTTTTCTTTCCTCCCAGGCCAATCTACACATCTTCCACATCCATTCTTACACACTCTCTCCCTCATGCTTCAGCATTGCACTACACACTCCATCATTTCCTGGGGCTTTCCCCATTTTGACTTTCATTGCTTCCACAACCTCCATCCTACTGATTTCTTCTTCTCTTCTCACACCATCCCTTTTCCCAGCCATTCCACAGCCACTTATACTCGCATTACTTTCATTCTCCATGTTCAACAATTCCTTAAAGTGTTCTCTTCATCTGCTTACTTTTTCTCCCTCTCCACTAGTAATCTGCCATTATTATCTTTCACTCCCTGACAAACTTCTTTAACACCCTGTCTATCTCTCTTTACTTCTTTCCAGAACATTTTTTTACATTCCCTCCATTTTACCCTCAAATTCCTTTCAAATTCCTCATCCACTCTCTTCTTATTCTCTCTTATTAATCTTCTCACCTCTCTCTCTTCCTCTCTACATATAACTCTCTCTTCCATCTCTCAACTTCCTCCACATCCCTGTTTCTCATTCACTCACTTTATGCCTCCTTCTTTTGTGCCACAGCTTGTCTCACCTCTTCATTCCACCATGCTGTTCCCTACACCCCCGTTCGTCTTCTCTTCACCTCACGCACCAGCTCACATGCAGCAAGATTTCTTTTGTCAATGTCTTGCTCACTCTTTCCACGTCCCCCATCTACTCCAAATCATATTATTTTACCCAACTGCTCCTCCACAAAACAAAAAAGGAAAATAATAATAATAATAATAATAATAATAATAATAATAATAGGATGAAGAAGAAAAGAAAAGGGAGATTAAATTCAAGATGTCACCCATGATGTTCCAGTGCAGGACTGGACATCAGTGTTAGTTACCCTTACAGGACTCGATCCAAACACATTATGAAACGATTGAATATAATTAAGATGTCCAGCTGCCCAGACTCGGAATAATGATGTCAATTAGTACAATATTATCCAGGGTGTATTTCCTGCATAACGCTGTTTTTATGTTTTGCATTACGCGTGTCGCTGTACACCTACTATGTGTCATTACTGATGGGATTGGGTTACTGACTTCAGTATATGCAAAAAGCAGTGAGGATTATGATCTGATGATTCATTTGCAGAGAGAGAGAGAGAGAGAGAGAGAGAGAGAGAGAGAGAAGGGAGGGGAGGGAGGGAGAGTTGATTAGTTATTAAAAATCGTTCCTTACTTGGTTATTCGTTTATAAACATACTCTACGTATTCAGACCAAGTATGATTAATGAATTCCGTTTTTCAGCAAAAGGTTTTTCAGCCGTCAAGATACTGGTTCAATAATGCTTTTTCCTAGGTATCTTAATCACACACACACACACACACACACACACACACACACACACACACACACACACACACACACACACAAAGAAAAGCTATTAACAAAAGTAACGGACTAACAGTGCATAGGGAGCTAGGTGGAGGGATTGATAGGCTGTACAGGCCAATGTGTGGAAATGGATCTCACTGAAGCTAATGGAATCACTATTGTGGCTGGACCAAATACCAAAGGCTGGATGTGGTGTAATACAACGTGTGTGACAAATGAAATGGTAAAGGTGGTGACGTGTTTAGGATACTGTAATGGTATTTTCTTACTGTATTCAACCTTTTTCAGCTGAGTATTTATCACAGATCTAGAAGCCAAGAGCGTTCTTGGTTGCTGGGTTTGTATGATTAAGACCCAGGCTGAATGATCGTTGTATTGGCTCCTTGTGTTTCCTTAGAAGCAGTGTCATTAATAAGAATGACCATTGTGTGTGTGTGTGTGTGTGTGTGTGTGTGTGTGTGTGTGTGTGTGTGTGTGTGTGTGTGTGTGTGTGTGTGTGTGTGTGTTTATGCTTCAGAACGAGCATATAATATTCTATTTGATATTTTCACCTACATTAACCTATGCATTTTCTCAAAAATTAGTTACTTTATGTTAAAAAATCATTCCAGGAGTTTGAAATATTTCACTTTATAGACAGTCGTTAGTGGCTAAATGTCATATGTTTACTTATGCTTGAGTAAACAGCGAATAAATAGCTAAATTTGGTGTCTTTTAACTGTAAAATGAATTAAAATTATATAACACTTATAAGTGTCAAGTAATTTATGTATTATATAAATTTTGTCATCATGATCATGATCATCATCATCCATGGCCCTTTTTCTCAATAATGGATGGGAAAAGGCAGGATTCAGAGAGAGAGAAAAAAAATCCGATGGAAGAGGAAGCTAAAGTTCTGCCCATCAGAATGGCCCCACGCTCATTCACTTACATCTCAAATCCCCGAAATCCTGACTGCAGCTCACAGACCTACATACACATCCATACTTACCTCTTTTACTGCCATCTATCACCTAGGGTCAGTCCGACGACCGTCAGTTCAGTGGGACAGAACACGGCTGCCATACCATACCATACAATCCGTACAAAATTCTTCCAGCCAAGTTGATTCCCTGTCAGTTCCATGGCCACTGGTTCTCAAACTGGGAGCCACAGCCAAAAAGGGGCCATGGCTGGATTTTAGGGGGGCCATGGCAAGCTAGTGTAACCAGCAAGTCAGAGTGTGTGTGAAATCGCACATGGAGTCCTCTTGCCATTTCCCACAACATATTTATGTTAATCTGGTTTCTCCACCCTTCTACTCAGCCGAAACCGGTTGGATGTGGACCCAGATATAAGATATTCGTTATCAGTGACAACCTCGAATCGTCGACAGACTGAAAACAGTGTCATCCAGCCCATTCGTGATGAACAATATATGCATTCTGATTGACAGAAGTAAGCATTAAAATAGGTGGAGAGCACCAAAGTTTATTATTTTTTTCATAATTTTGTGAATTGCTTGGGAGTAAACTGAAGGATGGCCATAAGGATGTTAAGTTCCCCACAGGTGGGGAATGAAGTGGCCAAGTTTGAGAAACACTGTCCTAGACTCATCGCTCTCCATATCTCATTTTCACACAATCATCCACAGTACTTATCGAACTCCTTCTTGGCCTACCATGATTACTCGTACCTGAAAACCCACTCATGTATACCACTTCCACCACTCTATTCACAGCCATTGTCTCCACATGACCATACCCTCTAAGCACACAGCTTCGAGTCTGGTGTACACAGGCTTCCTTATTCCTCGTCTTTCACAAATCACATTATTCTTTATCCTTTCAATTCTCAGTAGTCCACACACATTCTTCAACCCCAGTTCGTCTATTCTTATTCTCGTCATTTCATTTACATGCCATTCTGGGGGACTTTGATGAATGGTCGTGGAGAGAAAGGACGTGTGCTGATCTCTCCTCCAGATTCTAGGGCTGCCCCACCGGCAATAGCTTTTTTGCGCTTTTCCCAATAAAGTTAGGTTAGCTAGCATTCATATTCCTCCCTACCCTTATTAGAGATATAGTAGGTGTCTGTATCTGTTTCCTGAGATTGCCTTTGCTTACTCACCTCTGGAGTGTACCCCCCACTGATCGCTCTGGGGTGTGAGTTACACACGGGCGCGTCCTCCCGAGAGTGGTTTGAGAGGGTAATCTCAGATTAGGTGTGTGATCCCCGGGCAATTTCTCCCTTGGTCGTTTTTCTCTCTCTTCCCACTTCCCCCTCACGGGGGAAGTGGTAACTATGGCGGACGCCACTGCTGCCTCCCCCCCCTTCAGGGGGGGAGGTAGTCCTGACCGACCCCCGACTGTCTCACGGACTGACTACCCCCAGACTGAACGGCCCCAGACACGTACCCGCCTTGACATTAATGTACATAACGCCGAGTTTGTTTTAATTCATGCGGTTGGTTCCACTCCCCTGTCCAGCCTCAATCCCTTCATCATCAAGAAGGTGATTGATGGGTGTGCAGGAGAGGTGGAACAAGTGAAAAAACTTGCGAGTGGAGACCTCCTCGTAAAAACCATGAATTCAGCTCAGGTCAAAGATTTGCTTAAACTGAGGAAGTTCCATTGTCACGATGTCCAGACAACGATCCCCCACTCCATGAATTCCTGCAAGGGTGTTATCACCTGCAGAGATCTTGTGCTAATGGAGGAAGAAGAAATTGTACAGGAACTTTCTCAGCAAGATGTCATAGAGGCAAGATTCATAACCCGTTACCAGGAAGGCATAAGGACGAAGACAGCCACAGTAGTTTTGACTTTTGGCAAAGTATCTCTCCCTACTAATGTGAAAGTAGGATATGAAATTATTAATGTGAGACCTTACATACCTAATCCCCTTCGTTGTGGAAAATGTCAACTCTATGGACATCACAAAAAGGCTTGTCGAGCTTCAAACGTAGTATGTGGCAAGTGCGCGACTGTAGGACATTCTGCTGACCGCTGTACATCAGAGACTGAATGTTGCTTCCACTGTAAGGATGCTCACTCCACTTCCTCTAGGGCTTGTCCCAAGTGGAAGGAGGAGAAAGAGGTCTGCACAGTGAAAGCGACTGAGGGCATATCCTTTTACGATGCTAGGAAGAAGGTGAAGGAGTTGCATGCAGCTCCCAAGTCTAATGTCTCCTATGCATCGGCGGTTGTGTCCCGTCCTGTGATGTGCACCGTGGAGACACAGACTGACCTTACATTCGCTCCACATGACACTTGCCCTACCTCTAAGTCTAGACTCCCTGTACGTTCCAACTCTCTTACAGACATCCCTGTCGCCACTTCTTACTCTCAGGCTGCCGCTGCTCCTTCGCAGTCGGTGCGGTCAAAATCGAAGCCCGACAAGTCTGATAAGATTAATCTAACCACCCTCACAAAACAATCTCGTCCTCACGTTCTTCCAGTTCCCACTCCAGCGAGGGAGAGGAAGGTTAGCTCTTCCTCGGGGGAGTCTGGGAACCTCGTAATTGATGATAATATGGAGGTTTCCATGAACAAGCACCGGGATAGGTCCCCCGGTAGTCGCTCGCCTTCTGGCGGGCGACAAAAAAAGACGAAGCACACTGGCCCCCAAAGAAAATCTTAAACCGCCGCATTCACCCTATTACAGTGGAATTGTAGAGGTATTGGGAATAAGTTACAAAATATAGCAATCTTGCTTTCCATACACAGGCCAGACGTTGTTTGTTTACAGGAGACGCGCCTGGAGGATCGTCCTGATCCTCCACAGTTCAAACACTACCACTCGTATAGAAGATATGAAGGTCACGGAGTTGCCATTTACACACACAAATCACACCCACAAACGGAAGTGATTCTAAATTCTACTCTGGAAGCTGTCGCGTGCAGAGTAAAATTTAATAACACGTATCTGTTGTTACATAGCCTATGATTTCATCATCCTTTGTGTAATTTTAACGCACAGTTGCTGCATGTTTGATCACGAGCGTGTTCTGCCTCAGTCCCCCCCTTCTACCGTTATAGTAGAGTAAGTCGTTCTCTCTGTTATTCACAGCGGGATTTTCATCTCTTTGTCCCCGTGGCTTCATTTGCGCGTCCTTCTTACAAGTTGTATCAGGCTCTGCTGGCCCCTATATAATGAGCTCAGTCTCTGCATCATTGCCACTTAGATCTGCTCCTCATTTTGTTCACATCTGTCCTCCCCTGTACAGATATTGTTATTGTGAGTGCTCAAGAAATCTCCAAACATCTAGCAGCTGTGTGTAATTTGAGTATAACTGTTGTATTTTTTCTTGTACTGTGTAGCATAAGTTTAATTTGTAGGCCTAGTGAAGTTTTTGTAATTCATGTGGGGTTCTTTATGTCAGTCATTTTTGATAATAGTTTGTATCTGTAATAATTTATCTGGCATTCACTGAGTATTATCTGGTATCTCATTTTATCAGGGCTGACTTAGATAAATTTACTCTTGCTAATTTCGTGTTAATAGAGGCTATTGCAGTTAACCATATATTTAACCTGTTTTTGCCATTACATTATCCTTATGAGTCCTGAATGTTTTGTTGTTAGTTTGAGCATTAAACTTTAACTTGTAATTTTACCTAACTCTTTTGTTTTGAACCTGGAACTTTACGGGACAGTAGTGACTCTTCGTATTCTCACTTAAAGTGTACATTATCTTTCTCTGTTCCGTAACATAAATTTGGCGACCTCTCATCAGGATATTCAGGATATTATCATAAGGATATTGTTTGATATTTTGTGACTGTGATATATTCATGATGGCTACTATTTCTACACTTGATGAAGCCAAAGATTTTTTGTCAAATGTGCAAACAGTGTGTGATATAGAAAACAGAACAAAGAATGAACTTAAGCTTGTTGCTCAACAATTGGGAATTGCAGTTCACTCTCATCATTCTAAAGATCAAATTGTTGACATGATTAATGAAAGCTTGTTTAATGTAACTCCTCCAAATGAGCAAACGCAGATTGAATTAGTTAAGTTACAGCTAGCTCTGCAGGAGGCTCGTGCTAAAGAGGCTGAATTTCAGACAAAAGCTAAGGAGGCTGAGTTTCACGCACAAGTTGAACTTGCTAGGATTCAGGCAGACCATGAGTATCGCATGAAACAAGGTGGAACTGGATCATCTTGCTCTGATGATTTTGATGTGGCTAAAAATGTTAAACTTGTCACTCCTTTTAATGAATCTGATTTAACAAAGTATTTTCAGTTGTTTGAGAGGGTAGCTACAGGTTTTAATTGGCCTAAGGAGTATTGGCCAGTACTCCTTCAAAATGTTCTCACCGGTAAAGCTCAAGTAACTTATGCATCTTTGCCTCAGGATCAGTCTGATAATTATGATGTAGTTAAGAGCTTGATTCTTAAGGCCTATGAGCTTGTTCCTGAAGCCTATAGAGTAAAATTCAGGACAACTTACAAGCAAGATAAGCAATCCCATGTTGAGTATGCAAAAATCAAAGAAGATCTGTTAGAGCAGTGGTTAAATTCTAAGAATGTGGATTCTGATTTTGGTAAGTTTAAGCAGATGATTTTGCTGGAGGATTTCAAGAGGTGTATTTATAAAGATGTAAGCCTATATCTTAATGAGAAAAGAATAGATAATTTGTCTGATGCTGCAGTTTTAGCTGATGAGTATGTTCTCACTCACAAGAGATATTCTAGAGAAAAAGGGAAAGCTGAGAGTAGGTACGTTGCCTGTACTCAGAGTACAGGTAACAGGAAAGAGAATAAGGATGATGTTTCTCAGGAAGTAAATACCAGCTTCACCTCTAGATTTCAGAAAAGTAAATGTACTTATTGTAGTAAGCTTGGTCATACTACGGAGAGATGTTTCAGGAGACAGCGTGATGTGAACAAAAAGGAGTCTTTAAATATTCAGTCAATTGGTCTAGTGTCCACTCTTGAGAGTTCCCAGAATTCTTTAACTGAGTTAACTGAACCTGCTTTGAGGGGTAACTTAAATTCTCATGATGGAGCTCCTCTTTTGAGCAGTAACGTGGGTGACACTCTCAAGAGTTCATGTGCTAATTTCCTGTCTGATGGTTTTGTCAGTCCTCTGGACAGTAATGACAGGAAATCAGTTCAAATATATCGTGACACAGGTGCTTGCCAATCCCTTATGCTGACCAGTGTTCTAGGCTCTAATGTTAATTCCTCTGATGAAACTGTAATCTTACAAGGTGTAGGGAATAATTACTTCTCTGTCCCTCTGTGCAGAGTGAATTTAGAGTCTGGTTTTGTTAATGGTTCCGTTATGGTTGGGTTGGTTAAGACACTCCCAATGTCAGGTGTAACTTTCTTACTTGGAAATGATATTGGTGGAAGTCAAGTGTGTCCAGCTCCTCAGTTGTCTAGTGAGCGAGTGGCTGCGTCCCAGGATTGTGATGTCCCTGATGTGTTCCCTGCATGTGCTGTCACTAGGGCTAAGTCTAAAGTTACTGGTGATTTAGAGGATAATGATCATGATGATGTTATCCTAGCTGACACTTTTCTTCCTAATTTGGACCACTCACCAGATGAGGCAGTACCCCGTAGTGTTGATAATTTATCTCGTCAAGAGTTGGTTGAGTTGCAGGTTGCTGACCCTGAGTTGAAAGGTCTAGCTAACTCTGCTTACAGTGAAGAAGAGTCAGCCGGTGCTTCTACTTGTTAATATGTAAAGTCAGGAGTACTTATGAGGAAGTGGAGACCCCCAACAGCATCAGCCGACTGTGAATGGGAGGTTGTACATCAAGTTGTCATCCCTCGTGTTTGTAGGCAGGATATCATTAGAGTGGCTCATGATTCCAGTTTGGCAGGACACCTTGGAGTGAGGAAGACTGTGGCACGCATTTTGAAACACTTCTACTGGCCAGGTATCTTCAGGGATGTTTCCTGGTATTGTAAGTCTTGTCACACTTGTCAAGTTGTGGGGAAGTGTAATCAGACCGAAAAGGTTGCACCTCTAGTTCCCAGTCCTCCTTTTGAGGCGCCTTTCACCCGTGTGTTGGTGGATATTGTGGGCCCTCTTCCTAAGACTTCTTCAGGATTTTCTTATGTGTTGACCATGATTGATATGGCTACTCGTTATCCTGAAGCCATTCCACTTAGAAACATCTCAGCAAAGAACGTGGTTAAGGAAATGCTAGGGTTCTTCACAAAGTTTGATCTGCCCAAGGAGGTACAGTCAGACCGGGGAAGTAATTTCATGTCAAATGTTTTCAAGCAGTCTCTGAAAGAGTTGGGCACCACCCAGATCACGTCTTCAGCTTACCATCCCCAGACCCAAGGAGCGTTGGAGAGATATCATCAAACACTCAAATCGATGCTCAAGAAATACTGTTTGGAACATCAGAAAGACTGGGATAAAGGTCTTCCATTCGTTGTGTTTGCTGCAAGAGAATCTCCAAATGAATCACTGGGCTTCTCACCTTTTGAACTACTGTTTGGCCATGAAGTAAGAGGACCCCTTAAGTTACTCAAGGAATGCTGGCTGTCGGAGGAAGATGACGTCAACCTGCTGGAGTATGTGATGAAGTTCAAAGAACGGCTGTCCACTGCTTTACAGCTGGCGAGAGAGAATTTAGGAGCTGCTCAGAAGATGAAGACTTGGTATGATAAGAAGTCCAGGTTACGCCACTTTCAGCCAGGAGATCAGGTTTTGATTCTGCTACCAGTTCATGGGCAACCTCTTCAAGCCAAGTTTAGTGGCCCTTATTTCGTGGAGAAGAAACTCAGTGATGTCAACTATGTCATCGCCACGCCAGATCGTAGAAAGAGCAAGCAACTATGTCACATCAACATGCTAAAGTTATATCACAGGCGGGACGAAAATAATCCAGTCTGCACTGTAGCTGTTCCACCCGAGTCTGCAAGTGAAGCTCTCCCATGCAGTATGAGCCTGAGTGATAGTTTGGGGAAGAATCCTGATATCATGAATGATCTCCAGACTAAGCTTTCTCATCTACCTCCCAAGGAAAGGCAGGAGTTTTCGGCATTACTGCAGGAGTACCCGCAAGTGTTCTGTGCTACTCCAGGAAGAACCATTGTGTTGATGCATGATGTCGATGTTGGAGACGCAAAGCCAATTAAATTGCCTCCTTACCGTGTGAACCCAGTGAAAGTTCCTCTCATCCAGAAGGAGCTTGGCTACCTGTTGGACCACAAGATGATTGAGCCCTGTCAGAGCGAGTGGAGTTCTCCTGTCACTCTAGTCCCTAAGCCAGGTGGGTCACAGAGGCTTTGCATCGACTACAGACGTGTTAATCAGATAACCAAAACAGACACTTACCCTCTCCCTCGTGTGGAAGATTGCATAGACAAGATCGGAATGGCTAGGTACATAAGTAAGTTTGATTTGTTAAAGGGATACTGGCAAGTACCTATGACTGAACGTGCTAGGGAGATCTCATGTTTTGTAAAATTAGGAAAGGCTTTTGCATGTTCGGTAATGCCATATGGTATGAAAAATGCACCAGCCACATTTCAGAAGCTCATGAATGTTGTAACAGAGGGTTTGGCAGGGTGTGTTGTTTATATTGATGATGTATTAATCTTCAGTGACAACTGGAAAGATCACCTATGCCATGTCAGTAAATTTCTTGACCGTTTGGTTCATGCTAATCTTGTAGCTAATTTATCAAAGTGTGAGTTTGGTCAAGCTAAAGTTCAGTACCTTGGGTATGTAATTGGTGATGGACATGTTGCACCACCAGGAGCTAAGGTTCAGGTTATAAGTGATCTTCCCAGACCTAAATGTAGGAAGGGGCTACAAAGATTTTTGGGAATGGTAGGTTATTACAGGAGATTTGTTCTTAACTTTTCTATTCTTGTATCACCACTTACAGACCTACTGAAAAAGGGAGTTAAATTTGTCTGGACTGATAACTGTGAATCCTCTTTCAACAAACTTAAAGCTATTCTATTAAGTCAGCCAGTGCTCGCTACTCCAAATTTTGCTAAGCCTTTTAAGATGGCTGTTGATGCAAGTGATACAGGAGCTGGGGCTGTTTTGCTGCAAGAGGATGATCAGGGTATTGAACATCCTGTATCTTATTACAGTAAGAAGTTCACTCCACCTCAAAAGAACTACTCAACTATTGAGAAAGAGCTTTCGGCCTTGATTTTGGGTTTACAGCATTTTTCATTTTATTTGTGTTCTGGTTTTGACCCCATAGTCATTTATACCGATCATAACCCACTGAAATTCCTTAGTAAGTTTAAAGATAAAAATCAGAGATTGACAAGATGGAGTCTACTTCTTCAGGAGTATTCATTAGACATACAACATGTCAAGGGGAAAGAAAATGTTATTGCAGATTGCTTATCTAGACTTTAGACAGATTGTTTTAGAGTAATAAGAAATTTCCTTTGTAAATTTCTTTTTTCTTTGTGGGGAGGTGTTACATAGCCTATGATTTCATCATCCTTTGTGTAATTTTAACGCACAGTTGCTGCATGTTTGATCACGAGCGTGTTCTGCCTCAGTCCCCCCCTTCTACCGTTATAGTAGAGTAAGTCGTTCTCTCTGTTATTCACAGCCGGATTTTCATCTCTTTGTCCCCGTGGCTTCATTTGCGCGTCCTTCTTACAAGTTGTATGAGGCTCTGCTGGCCCCTATATAATGAGCTCAGTCTCTGCATCATTGCCACTTAGATCTGCTCCTCATTTTGTTCACATCTCTGTCCTCCCCTGTACAGATATTGTTATTGTGAGTGCTCAAGAAATCTCCAAACATCTAGCAGCTGTGTGTAATTTGAGTATAACTGTTGTATTTTTTCTTGTACTGTGTAGCATAAGTTTAATTTGTAGGCCTAGTGAAGTTTTTGTAATTCATGTGGGGTTCTTTGTCAGTCATTTTTGATAATAGTTTGTATCTGTAATAATTTATCTGGCATTCACTGAGTATTATCTGGTATCTCATTTTATCAGGGCTGACTTAGATAAATTTACTCTTGCTAATTTCGTGTTAATAGAGGCTATTGCAGTTAACCATATATTTAACCTGTTTTTGCCATTACATTATCCTTATGAGTCCTGAATGTTTTGTTGTTAGTTTGAGCATTAAACTTTAACTTGTAATTTTACCTAACTCTTTTGTTTTGAACCTGGAACTTTACGGGACAGTAGTGACTCTTCGTATTCTCACTTAAAGTGTACATTATCTTTCTCTGTTCCGTAACACTGTCTATTTCCTCTCTGTACTGTCCTCCACATGGCCCCATTGATAGTGATGCTTTAAATTCACTAGTGGAACATCTGCCTGGAAATAAGTTAGTGTTGGGCGATTTTAACGCCCATCACTATCAATGGGGTAGCTTGAGGATTGATGGTCGTGGGGAGCAAGTAGCCGACCTAATACTACAGTCCAACCTCTGTCTTCTGAACGATGGTAGAGCGACTCGTGTAGATGATCGTACTGGTAACTTTTCGGCCATTGACTTATCTTTGGCCTCCCCGGGTATACATCAAGATCTCTCATGGGACCCTTACGACGACTCCTTGGGAAGTGATCATTTACCCATCTGTCTTTCTTATACACGCGACATCATTTCGGACCCTCCACCTCCAAAATTTAACTATAAGAAAGCAGATTGGGGATCCTTCTCAAGGATCGCCAATTTAGATATATCTGGGGAGACCATAGATGTTAAGGTCGAAAATATAACCGAATCCATATTACATGCAGCTGAGGCTGCTATTCGCAAGACTTCTACAGTTCATGCGAAGCTTAGAGCACATTGGTGGACGCCGGATTGCCGACAAGCTTTAAGAAAACGCAATAGGAGATACAGGATATTTGATAGTCAGCCCACTGAGGAAAATTTTATTGCATACAAACAGGCACGGGCTGAGGCAAGGAGAATAATAAGAAGGGCCAAACGTGACTCCTGGCGGTCCTTTGTGTCCACGATGACTCGTACAACACCATTACATAAAGTCTGGTCCACTATAAGATTATTAAATAATAAACGCCCATACTTCCCTGTCACAACCTTGCAGGTGAATAACACCACCTATGACGAGCCCGTGGACGTTGCTAACATCCTCGCCAGGAGTTTTTCTCATGTAAGTAGCTCAGCCAATTATGACCCGCGTTTCCAACATCATAAACGCACGGCTGAGCTACAAATATTAGACTTTGCCACAGAAGACGTAGACTCCCCGTACAACCAAGAGTTTACGCTAGATGAACTGCTCCTTGCCCTTAAATCCTGTAAAGACACCAGCCCTGGACCAGACACCATCACGTACGGTATGATCCAGCATCTTAATCAGGACAACCTGATTAAGATGTTAGCATTGTACAATGAGATTTGGGCGTCTCGAACGTTCCCAAACTCATGGCACTTTGCGCACGTCATACCGATACCCAAAGAGGCTGGTCGTCTTATGAATCCCACTTCATTTCGTCCTATTGTGTTGACTTCTTGTCTATGTAAGGTCATGGAATGTATGGTTAACAATAGGCTTCTTTTTGTTTTAGAGTCGAAGAATTTGTTAAATGATCAACAATGTGGCATCCGTAAATACAGAAGTTCACTAGATCATTTAATGAATTTGGAGCATTGTATTGCAGAGGCATTTGCCAATAAAGAATTCATGATAGGGGTGTTCTTGGACATCCATAAAGCCTATGGCATGACCTGGCGACATGGTATACTAATGAAGCTCTATGCTTATGGTTTAAGAGGAAATTTGCCTGTTTTTATTTCAAATTTCTTAAGGGACAGAACTTTCTCTGTCAAATTGCCCCGTAACGTAACATCGGATATATTTATCCAGGAAAACGGGGTGCCACAGGGAAGTGTGCTTAGTCCTACCTTATTTAGTATTATGATCAATGATATTCTGTCATCAGCTCCCATCCCGAGGAATCTTAAATACTCACTCTACGCTGACGATTGTGCAATATGGCACTCTTCCCGTAATGCACAATTTTCGGCTGGGCGGATTCAAGCAGCCCTTGACTCCGTCCACCAATGGGCCTTGCAGTGGGGATTTAAGTTTTCCGTCCGTAAGTGTGCCGCTATAGTTTTCACTAATCGTAACGTACCTAATTTGTGCTTAACTTTGGATAATCAGGCGGTACCTTTTCAAAATTCTGTAAAATTTTTAGGAATACATTTTGATCGTAGAATGAATTTTAAATTTCACGTTAATACTTTGCTTGCTCGTTGTGATAAACCGTTAAATGTCCTCAAGTACCTAGCGGGTACTACCTGGGGTGCCGACAGAAAATCTTTATTAATGGTGTATAAGTCCCTTATTCGATCGAAGCTAGACTATGGCGCACAGGTGTATGGCTCGGCATCCGATGCCACTCTGAAAGGATTGGATGTGTTACAGAATAAATGTTTGCGAATGTGTCTTGGAGCTGTCTGGTGTACCCGTGTAGCTCGTATGGAAGTGGAGGCGAATGTGCCTCCCCTCCGTATTCGCCGTGACCACCTGGCATTTTCGTATGGACTACTAACATTAAGGAAAAGTAATATCGGCAATGTGGCCTGTACCCCCCTGCGTCAATACCACCACCTTCTGCGGGGGCGTCGGCCACTTGCCACTCGCCTCCACTTACTGACTCAGGAGCTTGATGTGGACCCCAGTGACTGTGACAAGTTGGTGCTTAAAAATATAGCGCCTTGGAAGCCACCCGGCTTTACAGTCGATGTCACATGGCTCCCAGCACCAAAGGCCAAGGCGCCGGAGGCGGAGGTCCACCACTTGTTTCGTAACATCATTGTTCGTCACTTGGGGTCCCATCAATTGTACAACGACGGCTCCAAGTCGAGTGAATGTGTGGGTGCAAGTGTGTGGTCGACTGAATGTGCCCTCAGGTATCGGTTGCCGACTCATACATCTGTGTTTACTTCAGAACTTTTTGCTATTGACAAAGCCATAGACTATGCTCTCAATTCTAGGCATGACTCATTTGTCATATTTTCAGATTCAAAATCAGCCCTTCAGGCAATTGCATCTTGCACTACGGACTCTCACGAGATCCAGGGCCGCATCGTTAATAAGTTGCATTCATGCAACAAGTCATTCACGCTGATCTGGGTGCCTGGTCATTGTCGTATCTACGGCAATGAGCAGGCTGACTTACTTGCAAAGTCGGCTGTGGAGCTCGAGGAGACTTGGGACGCTCCTCGTGATCTACGGTCGAGTCTATCTCTCGGAAAGAAATCAATAAATCTTCTGTGGCAAGGTCAGTGGACCAGACTAAATATTCCAACTTGTAAGTTGTACCTGGGCGACTGGGACACTGCCAACCGTCCCAGTCGCCTAGAAGAAAAAGTGTTGGCACGGCTACGGCTGAATGCCACCATTGTAACCCACATAAAACCATATATGGAAAGACGCTTCCCACCGCACTGTGACATCTGTAATGCGGTGTTATCTATTAGTCATATCATCATGCGCTGTCGGCGATTTATTCGTGAACGTGCTTCACTTATAAATTACTGCGGCGCAGTAGACGTCCCCTTCACCCTTTCCACCATCCTGGGTGATGGGGACATTATTATGACTGATAAATTGATGGCTTTCTTGAGAGAGACCGGACTGATCAGAGTGATGTGACTTTTTTACTGCGTGGTTATGGTTTTTATGAAGAGTAAATATGTATATATTGTAATATTAATTAGGGTTGACAGTTGACATATTTTAAATAGTTCCTCCTCGCACCGATCTATTTCTAATATAGATGTCCCCTACATTAAGCCACGTTCCTCGCCTGACAGTCACCAGCTGATGAGTGCAAGTGTGCAATATAGGAAGGTATTGGGCACTTGCAGTCGATGGTGGTCTGCTGGGCGAGGTTCTTCACTTTTTGTACAAATTATGTAAATACCTTATATTATCTTGCTTAAGTTATTCTAATTAGGGACGACAGCTGACGTATATGGAAATGTTCCTGACTCGTCTGGTTCCCTTTCATATATTGATGTCCCATATATTAGGTTGTGCCTCGACTGACAGTCACCAGGTGATGAGTGCAGGTATGTAATGTAGAAAGGCATTACATATCTGCAGTCGATGATGTTCTGTTAGTCGAGGTATTTTTACCATTAGGGTAGGTCTACCTATTTGTCTCTGTAGGATTTAGTATAGGTTAGCGATTTGTCTGTTAGGTGATTAGTTTTAGGGTCTTTAGATTAGTTTTTCTTTATAAGGTATAAAAAATATAAAACCAAGAAAAAATTAAAAAAAAAAATAAAAATACAAAAAAAAAAAAAGATTAAAATTAATATATATATATATATGTACGTTTGCATGAAAGTGTGTCTGTATGTATGCATGGAAGTGTGTGTGAGTGTGTGTGTGTGTGTATGTATGTATATATATGTATGTTTGTATATATATGTATATATGTTTAAATGTATATATATATATATATATATATATATATATATATATATATATATATATATATATATATATATATATATATATATATATATATATATATATATATATATATATATATATATATATATATACACGGCCTTAATAACCAGGGGCTTCGGCCCCAATGGTCGATAGGCCGGAAAAAAAAAAAAAAAAAAAAATTGCCATTCTACTTTCCACTTGATTTGTACATTTACTCCGTCTTCTGTCACTGCAACTATACACAATTTGTTGGGCTGTGCACCTCAGATCTTAGCGACGAGTATGGTGTGTTTCATTTGCCAGATGATCGACATTATTAATCTTTAAAGAATTTCATCTTGTGCAAATGGGAATAAACTACCCTGTATTTCATCAAAAACACAAAGGATATATTTAATCTGTTCTTCTGTTAAACAAGGTAACTATTTAAATGCTTATTTACTGTAAATAAGCAGAGTACTTGCCGTGACGAATCAATGCTCATATGTATGTCGATGGCAACACTCTAGTGGCCGGCGCGGGAAGCAATGAATGTGACTCCCCTTTCTCTCTCTCCCTCTCTCTGCTATTGTTATTTTTTCTTGTTTATTGCCTTTTTAAAAGGCATGTTCATAAGCTCCTCGTTGTCCCGCACTGTGTTTACTATCATCCTGATTATTACCGCTAATGATTAAAAATACCCCGCCGCCTTAGTCGAACTGTCACTGGAACTAATGATCTATTCACACACCATCTTCATCATCTACTTCCATGTGTTGGTATACTTCTGTCTATCTGTCTATTGCCAGACGCCTCAATCCCGTTTGGAGTGGCCACAAACAAATCGCCTCCAAGTCGCCCTGTCCCCCGCCATTTCACTGCCCTGCTCCCAACTCACACCCCCCTCTCTCATATACCTCTCCACCCCATCCCTCCATCTCATCCTCGGCCTCCCCCTCCCTCTTCCCCCCTCCACCTCACTCACATACACTCTCTTCGTCAGTCTTTCACCCTCCATCCTCTCCACATGGCCAAACCACCTCAGTGTGTTCCACATAACGCTTCCTATCACATCCACATCAACACCACAACGCTCCTTTATATCCTCATTCGTCAGCCTGTCTCTCCATGTGACTCCACAGGCTCGTCTTAAATAACTCATTTCCACTGCTCTCACTCTTGACTTGTGCCCTTCCAACAACGTCCAAGCTTCACTTCCGTACGTTAGAGTTGGTATCACAATACTGTCATGTAGTAACTTTTTCACTTCCATGCTCATTTCTCTGTTTCTTATCACTGCTTTCAAAGAACCAGCAACCTTTCTTCCCTGCTGTACCCTTTCATGCACTTCACCCTCCAAACGTCCATCCTTACTCATCACACTACCCAAGTACTTAAACGTACTCACATTTTCCAATTCCTCACCATCCAACCTCGCTGTACATTCACTGACTTCACCTCTCTCAAAGACCATCACTTTACTCTTCCCTACATTCACCTTTAGATTCCGTTTCATACACACTCTCTCATACTCATCCACCAAGCCTTGCAGCTCCCCTTCGTCTTCACTCAACAACACAGTATCATCTGCAAACAACAGTACAGGGAGTTTCCAAACACTATCCTCTCTCACCAGGGCCACTCCAACATCCACTACCCTACCTTGTACCTCTTTTATTACCCCATCCATGTACATATTGAACAACCATGGAGACATGACACATCCCTGTTTCAAACCAACTTTCAAAGAGAAAAATTCACTTAGTTCACCATCCACACGCACTGCAGCCTTCGCACCATCGTACATACTCTTCACAGCATTCAACAACTTCCCATCTTCTCCATATAATCTTAACACTTTCCACAATCCTTGTCTGTCCACCCTGTCATATGCTTTCTCCAAATCCATGAAAGCCGCATACAACTTCTTTCCCTTCTCTAGAAACTTTTCCACTAAAGATCTAAGAATGAATATCTGATCTACACAACCTCTTCCCTTCCTAAAGCCTCCCTGTTCTTCTCCAACTAATTTCTCTGTTCTTTCTCTAACTCTGTCAATAAGTATCCTATCATACACTTTTCCTATTGTACTAAGAAGACAAATGCCCCTATGATTACCACACACTTCTTTTTCCCCTTTTCCTTTGTACAAGGGAATAATTATACCTGACTTCCAATCCTCCGGGACTCTACCTTCCTCCCTGGCCAATCTGCACATCTTCCACATCCATTCTACTACTATCTCTTCCCCATGCTTCAGCATTTCACCACACACTCCATCAACTCCTGGGGCTTTCCCCG
Source organism: Coenobita brevimanus (assembly GCF_032717465.1). NCBI lineage: Eukaryota > Metazoa > Arthropoda > Malacostraca > Decapoda > Coenobitidae > Coenobita > Coenobita brevimanus. The sequence goes on from NC_137058.1 coordinate 5,330,272, forward strand.
ATTTAACTTTCTTCATTGCTTCCACAACTTCTATCCTACTGATTTCTTCCTGTCTTCTCACCTCCCTCCTTCTCCCAGCCATTCCCCAGCCACTTATACTCGCATTACTTCCCTCCTCTACGTTCAACAATTCCTTAAACTGTTCTCTCCATCTGCTCACTTTTTCTCCCTTCTCCACTAGTAATCTACCATTTTTATCTTTCACTCCCCTGCTAACTTCACTTCCACCCTGTCTTACTCTTTTCACCTCTCTCCAGAACATTTTCTTACAGTCCCTCTACTTTACACTCAAATTCCTTCCAAATTCCTCATCCACTCTCTTCTTACTCTCTCTTACTAATCTTTTCATCTCTCTCTTTCTTTCTACATATAACTCTCTCTTCCGCCTCTCAACTTCTTCCACGCCCCTATTCCTCATCTATTCATTGTATGCTTTCTTCTTTTGTGCCACAGCCTGTTTCACCTCTTCAGTCCACCACGCTGTTCCTTGCACCCCCCTCCGTCTTCTTTTCCTTCCACACACCACATCACATGCTGCACATATTTCTTCTGTAAATATCCTACACACACCTTCCTCATCTCCCATCTGCTCCAATTCATATTTGCCCAATCGTTCCTCCACTTCTCTCTTATACTCTGCCTTATTCTCATCCTCTTGTAACCTTTCCACTCTCCTTGCAACTACTCCTTCCTCTCGTCTTTCCCTTCCTCTATTCCTCCATCTTACTTGAATTTTAATTCTGGCCACCACCAAGTAGTGGTCAGAAAGTCCACTCCCCCAACCTCTATAAACTCTTGCATCCATTACACATCTTCGCATCCTTTCATCCACACACACATAATCAATCATTGCCTTCCTTTCATTCAGTTCACCACCCACCCTTCTCATCACTCGCCATGTATACCTGTGGATCATTTTATGCCTGAAGAGGGTATTGGCTATCGCCAAGCCCCTCCCAGCACAAATGTCCACTAACGCACTCCCATTCTCATCTATCTCAGCAGGCACACCCCACTCAGCAACTATTCCATCCACCTTCACATTCCCAACTTTACCATTCATATCACCAATCAAAAACACTCTCTCATTCCTTCCAAACTTTTCCATGCACACTTCTACATTTGTCCAGAACTCTTCTCTCACTCTTCTGGCACGATCTTGCGTTGGTGCATACACACACACAATCGCCCACATTTGTATTCCAACTTTCAGCTTTACCCACACAATCCTTGACCCAACTGATCCATACTGTCTTATGCTCCTCTTCCATCTTTTACTCACAAATGTACATACTCCTTCCTTTGCCCTCTCATTCTCACCTACTCCTGCACATATACCCCATCCATACTCCCATTCTCTCCTCCCCATTTTGTTTCAGTTATTCCACATACATCCACTTTCGCACCCTCAAGCACCTGGACAATCTCTCTCTCTTTCACCTCATCATTCGCTCCCCTTACATTCCAAGTTCCAATTACCATGTCCTTTGTCCAGTCCTTGATCGTCATCGTTTGGTCAGTCCTTGTCCGAGGCTTTTTTTTTTTTTTAGTCGTTTTCCGTGGAGGGGCACTAACCCTCCGCCAACCCTTTTAGTCGCCTTTTACGACAAGCAGGGATACTTCCTTCTATATAATATTGTTTTAATCACCCTTGATCAACCTACTACATGCAGAATGTTCATATTATAATGAACTTATCTATAAAAGAGAGGATTCACTTGTGCCAAGTGTTAGGCTGCAGGTTTGGCGTGAGTATGGAGTTTTCCCGCCAACTCTGTTTCATCTCTTCTTGGAATCCAATACTTATAATCTCTGCTGACCATTACAACTTTGCCATTCATGATATAAATTGAAGTGATAGTTCATGTTTGTTCTTATGATGAAGAAAATCCAGCAGACTACCTTTTCTTTTATCAAGATAACATTCATACTGAGTCAATTCTATTGTTGCACAAACGTTTTCGAACAAGGGATAGCCACTCATTTCGCTTAGATCAGTGTAGCGTTATATCAGCCCTTGCAGTTTAGACATTCATTAATACATGAATAATGCAAACTGACATTCTTGATACAATGGCAATTGACAGAGTATTTTGAAAACACCTTGGAAAGTGTTGCCATTGACATGGATGTGAGCATTTATTCGTCACGGCAAGTACTCTTTACTTATTTACGGTAAGGTATTTAAACCGTTAGGTTGTTTAACTGAAGACTTGATTAAATATATTATTTGTGTTTTGGATGAACGACTGAATATTTTATTGCCAAGAGCATAAGATGAAAATATTTAATGATAGATACTATCGATCATCTGGAGTCGGTTGTGATGACATCATCGGCGGCCAATCAGCAGCCGCAAATCAAACACACCCCACTCGTCGTCAGAACCTCAGGTGCACAACTCATTTTATTTTTATTTTTTTTTTAGTTACTTAAACCATCTCACCAATTCAAGTGTCTCTCCATTCGTCATGCTGGAATCATTGTCTCTCTCAACAATCATCACATCACCCTTTTCTGCATTTTCTTAGAGGCGCGATGCCGATATACCTCTGCACCAATCTACCAAGCTACTATCCACTACTTCGAAGCAGCACTGGATCATCGGCATACACAGATCTGAGAAACGCTGCCCTTCCACATTCATTACAATCCACATCCTTCTCATAATGACTCGAATTTTTACCTCTTATAACCCCATCCATATACAGTATATACTGAACAGCCACGGGAATGTTACACAACCTTGTCTTACTCCAGCACTGAGCTTATTCCACTCATATAGACGCCTGCCTTCCTTTATGCAAGATTCGCTGCCATGATAAAAAAAACTATTTATTTTTTTTCATGAGGCCTAAATTTCATAGTAAGCACTTCTCGCAGAGAAGGTAGTATACAAATTGTCAATAGTTTTGTGGGCTTTGCTTCTATCGACATTTTCTCATACTTCCACTGGTGTCCAAGGAAAATAGTATTTTTCCCCAGAATCCTGAGACTTTAGAACTCAGAAAAAATAGCCGCCCTTGAGAGTACCCCCCTAGTAAAGTGTAGTCAGGCTTATGAGCCCGAACGAGTACTCAAATATCCTGAGTCCACAATAACCGTGAAAACAGACCTGCAGTCAAATCAGCTACCGGTATATTAAGGTAAGATTATTTCAGGACAAAAGGAGGGACTGGTATTAGAGGATAATATGACAATGGGAGTGTCAGGTGCAATATCAGCGGTGGAATGTGAAGGTGAGTGTGATTATGAAGATAGTATAGGTTACTAGCGAAGTGGGTGTCAAGCTTAGGTGTACAAGGCGGTGGGCCATGGAAGGTGACATCCCCCCCACCCACCAGGACTAGGATTTTTTTTTTTTTTTCCAGAGCAAAAGTCTGATTTTTGAAGGCAGATCCTTCTGTTGATGTACTGATTCACGCATCGTTAACGGAAATTATGGTTAAAACTATTTGAGTCCTTTGCAGGCAAAAATAGAGGTATTTTTCTTAATACGTAAGAGTAAACGTATTTAACTGCTTTTTGTTTATCCCGATACATGTTTCATACTCAGTATCAGTTTTCAAGTAAATAGAAATCAGGACATGATATTTTAAACATTTAAATTACCCTTAAATTATGTTTTATAGTGACTCATATTTGTCAACGATGCTTAATTAGTACTACATATTAAGTTTTTCCAAGATCTGGATTTCTGTACCGTTGTCAAATAAACTTGTGATTTCTCATTTATCAATATATTCAATGGTACGTTAGTCTTAACATTTATGTTATTTATACATGTGGACAAATGTACTTCTCATTCGGAGCAGCAACTTTCAGGATTTTCAGACTCCGTCCTGCTAGTAAAATTCCTTCCCCCTGCGCATAGGGTGTCAGGTGATGTAATGTTAGCGATGGAATGTATTAGTGTGTATGGGTAGGTAAAGGGAGTAGAGGTTAATAGGGAAGTGGGAGTGTCAGGTGAAATAATATTAGCGATTGAATGTATTAGTGTGTATGGGTAGGTGAAGAGCGTAGAGGTTAATAGGGAGGTGGGAGTGTCAGGTGATGTGATACAGAAGAATGAGGTAACAGGTGTTGGGAAGTATATCCTGGACTTAACAGGTGTGGGGAAGTCTATCCTGGACGTAATCAGATAACTGAGGTTAATTGAAGGAAGTCAAAGATCCTATATAGATTTCATACGTCAGGTCCAGGAGTATAATATTTACCCCAACATGGACTGCAGTTACATATGCAGATATAGAATGGAAACAGGGTCTTAGATCGCACACTCTGGTGCCAATGAAACGTCAAGAACTTGGGTCCCTTAGTTATTGACGCAAAGCATCGTTCGGTATGCCTCTGCCAAGCCCTGTGCATAGACTCACCATACAACCTCCATGACCTTGCTGACCTATTCAGTTCATCATCCCTTCATACTGCATCACTGACAAAAGTTTGGTCGAAATTCGTTTAAGGGTCCAGGAGATATCGCGCCCACAAGGCTAAACTAAGTCGACCCCATTTGACCTTTGACCTAGCTGGTCTAAGTAATTCATTATCTCCTCGTACTGCATCACTGACAAAAGTTTGATGGAAATCCGCCGATAGTTTCAGGAAATATCGCGCCAACAATAGTGTTACAAACGCACAGACCCACGCCTGCACCCACGCCCGCACTCACACACAGACCAATCACTTATTGCCTCCTCGACCATAGGTGGCCGGAGGCATAAAAATTAAATTCCAGTTTGTGACAAGTAACTTAAGGCGATATTCCAACATCCAGTAGTAATATAATATACTGATATAAGATTTTTGTCCTGCTGGCGAGGATTTTCGTAAAAAGACTGCAATAATTCCTTCCAATCTGTGCGTTCAGAAACCTCCCTCTAACAATTCATATCCTCAAAAAAACTTATTTCATCAAAATGACAGACAAAAATTACGATATAATACAAAACTGCAGCATTTAATGACTTAGCCGGTGTGCCATGCGGGTACCTGCCGACTTATCGTTGTGTGTGGGGAGGAGAGGAAGGGGGCTCAATCAACAATGCTTTCTGTCACAGGCTCAGTCTATAATGCCATAGCTAGAAGCAGGTTACCGCTGCTGTCACTTGGGTCTACGCAAAACACTCGTTCCTGAGTGAGCATAGAAGCCTGCGTGATGCCTTGTGGCTCACTTTAACCAATGATACATTTGATTTTACAACCTAGTTTGGAGGTCCAAAAATTTTGCTGGAATTATTGTTCATAAA
>NC_137058.1:5340520-5360520 GCF_032717465.1 Coenobita brevimanus
TCCTTACCTGTCATTGTGATTTTGGACGTGCTGGTTCGTGGTGTAAGAGATCAGTCAAACATATCGACCCCATATATAAGTGGGAAAACATGAAAACTATCCAAGAATGTATATATATATATATATATATATATATATATATTATATATATATATATATATATATATATTTATGTATATATATATATATATATATACAGTATATATGCAACATACAGTGTGTCAAAAAAGTAAGGACAACCCATATTATTTCTATATCTTTCAAACTCTCTCTCTCTCTCTCTCAATAGATAGATAGATAGATAGATAGATAGATAGATGCAACATATCTCCTAAAGGTTACGACACCCCGTATTTTATCTATAGCCTATCTATATACGTACTGTGTATCTATCTATCTAGATAGATAGATATGTATACAAATAGATAGATAGATAGATACAGTATATGCAACATATCCAAAATAATAAGACAACTCATATATTATCTATATCTATCTATCTGTTTATCTATATTACTCGCATATATATATATATATATATATATATATATATATATATATATATATAAATATGGGTTGCCCTTACTTTTAATGTTGGATATATGTTTCACTCAGGCTTTTATTTGGTGTGAATTAGCACACTATTTATCTCATTCAAATGGGTTGCCCTTACTTTTAATGTTGGATATATGTTTCACTCAAGCTTTTATTTGGTGTGAATTAGCACACTATTTATCTCATTCAAACTTTTAGAAAAAATAAATACTGGTATTTACTGACTGTAAAATGTGTAGTTCATACACTTATATAACCTCATACGATGCATCCTCCAACAGACGGCTCTAATTACACTATATAAGGGTTATGATTGCAACAGAAGCTGGAAATCGATGTACTTTTGGTTCTTCACTCGGATGGCAACTCCTGGCTGACCTTACAGGCAAAGAGTATGTTGACAGGCTGCCAATCTGGGTGTCTGGTGTTGGGATACAGTAGCTTCTTGGAGTCCCAAAAATTCAAAGTAGCACTGGAGAAGAACAGACAACAGCTGTGTAGGACGATCTTCAGAAGTGGGTATTGAGTGAAATGGAAGTGTGAATCAGTTTTGACACAAGTGCATCAAACACGGGACATCGCTCTGCAGTATGCTTCCTGTTACACCTGAAACATGGCAGAACCTCTTCACTCTGCATGCAGACACTGCATCATGGAACTTGTGTTTGGTGTAGCATTTCGTGTCTGCATGGGTGCAACTCCCGGGTCTGATGTTCTTTTGTTCAAGATTTTGTCATTTCTGGCCGATTAGATGTCAACGAGTATTCATTGGGAACTGATGACCAGAAGGTTCAAGGAACGAGGGAAAAACAACCAAAATTCATCGAGTTCGCTATATATCAGCTTGCACAACAGAATCTGAGGGATTACTATATGGAGCTTCTTGAATCAGCAATTATGTTCTTGGGTGGACCATTGCCCCATTATTTTCATCACTTATTCAAAACTCCTGGTGCTATTCACCATGCCCGGTGGATGTTCAAAGGTGATATATGTCCTTAAAACCTTGATGTTCAGGAAGCCATTTAAACTGACAACCCAGGAGAAACGCGGACTGCGGGATATTTAAGGTTCCGTGCTCCACTGATAGCTGTTGCACCCTTGAGCATTTGAGTCTGATCAAGGCTTTGTCCAGTTATCTGCAGAATCAAATCTCAAAGACTACAAATGCCAAATTCAGTGACCAGCTGTGGTACATCTACGAATATTTCATTGCACTGAGACTTTCATCTAGACGTCCCCATGGCTGAGAGATATGACCAAGACCATGGAGTCTCAAATTGGAGAGAAATGTTAAAAGAAAACAAGCTGAACAAGACGAATTTCGAGCAAACATTGACATTGGATGCCTTCAATTCAAATCAATCGAAGAAGCTGTTTAACTGACCACAACTGCCAAAGGAATTCTTAGGGAAGGATCCTGATGACTGGAGTTCCCTCTCTTTTTTTAAAGAACCCCCCCAACTCCTGTTTTCAGCATTTATGCCATCAGTGATAATGATGAACGAGGTGTGGCACTCATAAAAGACTTCAACCAGAAACTTACAAGTAACAGGGGGCAACTCCAGTTTCTTTGTCAAACTGTGGCTGACCATCACTGTAACTTTCCTGACAGCATGAAGGGCACCTTGGCGAAGGAACAGTAAGTGGGTTGGCATGCATGAGAGTAGTGTCTTGATCGAATAATAACTCCTGCGAGATGGAGTTGAACCTCAGTGACAAGAACCCTATACTTAATGGATAGGTGGATGGGGTGTGCTAGGGTGGAACTCAACGAGTGGCTATGGCCTTGGTTTGGAATTGAAGATATGCCCCAACTTGTGCCTGAAAAGTTTCAAATGTAGTGTCACTAGTGCAACTAAAAGTTTCTGTGCAGTCTCTCGGAGGATCACCAGGAATCTCATACGAATATCATAAGGTTGTAAGAGGAACGCCATCGATGGTGTCCACAACGACGGTCAGGATGCTTGTGAAAAGATGGGTGGTAAAATTCTCCTATTAGACTAAAAACTATGAAGAGTAAAATATCGAAAATATAGCAAATTAACAATAAAGCAATAAATGACCATTCTTCTGCGGGACATCACTCTGTCTAGCTGTCTACTTATCTATCTATCTAGATGACCATCCTTCTTCAATATATCTTTCTAGCTATCTACTTATCTATCTATCTATCTAGATGACCATCCTTCTTCTGGATCTAGCTGTCTACTTATCTATCTAGAAAACCATCCTTCTTCAATATATCTCTCTAATTAGCTACCTACTTATCTGTCTATCTATCCAGGTGACCATCCTTCTTCAGGATATCTATCTGTCAGTTTATCTAATTCACAATGGACGTTGTGATTTTCGTAACTTCATGTGAAACTAAGTACACAAAGGAAACTAAAGCATTTAGATTTTTCAGGAAGATAACACCTGTATACCCTTTATGGGCAAAACACACCTATTGTGCTCATGGAGAAAATATACTGGTATATTATTGCTCTTTCTAAAATGCACCGTAAAATATGTGAAGTCATCAGCGGACATGTGCGTGTAATAATACTATGCTTCTGATTTCGATATTTCACCTTGGTGGGTATATTATGGCACCAAGAATGCCTTGATAGCCTTTTCGATCACTTTCTTCTTAATCATAAAGATACCTAAGGGAACGTACTTGGCCATTACTGTGCAAAAGTGTACAGGAGGGTGGGAGTTGGAATTATGATCTTCCTGCATTCTGTTTGATAGACATAAAAGATGTGCAGCATATGACGCGTATTGATTTACGATGAAAAATGCCTGGGTATGCATTTGTGCACAGAAGCAACTGCAGAAATATAATCCCTTAACCTAAACAGATCGACACAACAAAGAAAGTAAACGTAATTATGTAACTAATAAATAGTAAAATAATACGCTAACAATACAGCTTCGTCAGCACTACCAAGCTCCGCCCTTTCATTAGATTCAGCCAATAGTTGCTGAACATAAAGGCATCGTACGAAAGTTCATGTTTTGCCTAAAACAATTTTTTATCGCAAGTAAGAGATCTTTGCCTGAGTTGCCTGGTGCCAGAGTGCGTGAATATGTGTATGGCAATGCCTGGCAACTCTTAAAGTGAGTGACTGTGGCTTGATATAAGGCAACTGACGCCGTCACACCACACTCGCTTCAAAGTTCTTCAGCTTCACTCACCTCACACACACTTGGGTAAGATTTCTCGTGAGGAAACCCAACCCAACTTTATTCTCAAATTGAGCATTGCAAGGTCCATACTTCTTTTCTTATTGATCCACATGAAATTATACCTGTATATATCCCCGTGTAATTACTGCTTAGTTCATTTTTCCTCAGTTTTATACTCCGACTAAAACATTCCGAGATTAGAATCACCTAAGAATGAAAAGATTAAACTGATGAAACTGATACACCCCAGTATGATATAAATCAATCAATCAGTCAGTCAGTTATTTCCTGTGGCACCCCACGGGATGCACAGGGCCTCGATGAACTCTCTCCACCAATATCTGTCTCTTGCCATCTCCTTCAGGTCCCACCAACACTCCTCCCCTGCTTCTCTTTTCATTGTCCTCAACCAGGTTTCCCTCGGCCTACCTCTGACTCTTCTTCCTCTAGCAGGCCACTCTGGCACATCCTGTACTAAACTGCCTTCCTTTCCGTATGTACCCCAGCCATTTCCAGCGAGACAGTCTTACATATTCATCAGCCGGTTCCACTCTCGTAATATCCCTTACGCTTTCATTTGTAACTCTGTCCTGCCGCTTTACCCCAAGAATCCCTCTCAGTATTTTTTCTCAAATCCTAATACTTTCTGATCTGTTGCAACTGTATTGTACCATGACTCGTGCCCATGAATTAAATTTTTGTCTGACCATGGACTTGCCAATTTTTACCTCCGTATGTACCGAAAGCATATTATTATTCCAAACGGATTTCAACATTCGAACAGCTCGCCAAGACTGTCCAATCCTCTCCTCAATTTCATTGTTTAATGATCCGTTAGATGGCAGAGTCGTTCCCAGAGGTTTAAATTTTTCTGCAATCTTCACGACATTATTCCCAATCACACAATCGATTTGATTCTCCACGTTCACATTAATAATTTCAGTTTTTTTTTTTCCCCAATTTATTAGGCCTACTAATCCTACTTTTTCTCCTTCCTTCATCAGACAGTCAAGCACCCTCTGCATCTCGTAAATACTTCCGCCGATCAGTACCATATCATCAGCTTAGTCCAAATCCATCAGTCTCTACTTTTCTTTCCGGTTAATTCCTGCGCCTGTTGTCCTTACAACCTTTCTCATAACGTAATCCATAACCAAAACAAACAGCAAAGGCGAAAGAACTCCTTGAATCACACCTAACCTAACTTCAAACGGATCAGTCATAGAACCACCCACCACTGCCTTACAAAAGGTACCTTCATGCCGGCATCTAATAATATTTACAAACTTTTCTGGTATACCATAGAACCTCATAATTTTCAACATAGGTCCACGTGAAACACTATTAAACGCCTTTTCAAAATCCACAAAGCACATATATACTAAGTTGCATTTTCATCCCATTAGCTTGTTGCATTAGATGCCTTTCAATAAAAATCTGATCATTATAACCTCTACCCTTTCTAAATTCCGCTTATTCTTCTCTTAAAATTTCATCAGATCCTGGCTCTATTCTGTTCAACAAGATATTGGAAAAGACTTTTGCAACTACGGGTGTCAAAGTTATCCCCCCCCCCCCACCACCATTCCCACACACACTTACATCTCCTTTTTTGGCATTTTTATAAAAAATCCAAATTTCCACTCTTCTAGAATTCCACCATTATCCCAAGCCATATTAAAAAAGATTTAAAAGAGCATTCGTCCAGTCGTGATTTTCCACCTTAAACATTTCAGGAAATATTCCATCCTCTCCTGAGGCCTTAAAATTCTTTAATTCCTTTATAGATTTTGCTACCTCTTCTAAAGTTATATCCCCTGTTTCTATTTGCAATTCTCTCTCTACTGGCAAAATGTCCTCTTCGGCTGGGATTGGTCTATTTGGCACAAATTCAAAATGCTCTTTCGACCTTCCCTTTACATCCAGATCTTTAGTCATTTAGTTACCATTTCTGTGTCTTACAGGTACTTCCTTCCTTCTCTTTTCAGTCCCAGCTGACTCCTTTATGACCTGATACTCTGCTCTCGTGTTCTGACCGTCATTTTTATTAATTTTCTATCTCTTTTGCCTTTTCATCATACAGCCTCGTCTCATCACGCCTAACGAGTCATTTTACACCAGAATGTAAACTTCAGTACTTTGCTCTAAGAACCTGAGCTACCTGGCCATCAACAGGTTATACTTCACTTCACAACTTCGCCTCTTTCCTTTACTGAATTGCATATCGTGCTTCATCTGACATCCACTTTTTCCTTCTCGCCTTTCCTTTTTTCTTAATAGTAACCTTAGCACTCTCATGCAAAACCTCTTTCACCTCTCTACGCATTTGATTAATATCATTATCTTTAGATTCCACCAAAGTCTGCAGGACTAGAAACGGGTTCCTACATTCCCTCCGAAACTTTTCCTTCGTATTTTCATCATTTCTCAGCTCATCAAAATCATGTTTATTACCTTCTTTACAATTTCCATTAACATTTAAGTTTCATGTTAATCTTTGCCATAACAAGTTGATGATCACTACCTATATCTGCCCCCTCCTTACACAAACATCTTGCAAATGACCCCTATGCCTTCTGCTCATTGCAATGTGGTCAATCTGGTTACAATACCACATGGCGAAATCCAAGCAGTTTCATGTATTTTTCTATGCTCAAAGATAGTTCCACCAATCGTAAAGTCATTTGCCAAACAAAAGCTTCCAAATCGCACCCCATTTTTGCTCCTTATACCAACACCCTCCTTACCCATACAATTTTCAAAGCCCTCCCTACTACGACCAACAATCCCACTGAAATCACCAGTGCAAATTAACACATCATGTCTTGCCGCTCTATTCACCACACCCTTCAACTTCTCATAAAACTCATCCTTCATTTCATCAGCAGCCTCATTTGTCGGAGCGTACCCAACTATCATACTGATGTTACCATGGTCAGATTTTAAACGAGCGTAAAGCAAACGCTCATTTATTGGCTCAAACCTTACTTAACAGTATTCCTACTCCTTTTACGTGACACCACCAAAGTAATACATCTTCCAAATTCATTTTATCAACTCCAAGCAACCTCATTTCTGTAAGAGCACAAATATCTACGGTATACTGTATTGCATTCCTTGAACACTGAAATAAGTTCATCTATTTTACCAGCCTGATTGAGAGTTCTAACATTCCAAATTCGTATTCTAGAGATTATTTTTGGATGTATAAACTTATCCCTACACCGTGGGATTCTTAGCACCCTCTGCCCACTTCAGGGCTGCACAGAACTGAGGGCCATTGCTTCGTTGCCAGAGGTCATGAAGATTTCTTAGACAGAAAAATATTTTTCTCTGGAGCCGGTGCCAGTGGATCGCAGGGACCAAACAATGGAGAGAGGAAAATAACTAACCACTGAAAATATAATGCAGAGGAGGACAGAGAAAGTGCCAAGGAAAGAGAGACAGCAAAAATAATGTAGATAAAAGTACCCCTTTAGTCGCCTCTTACGACAAGCAGTGAATACTGGGGAAGTATTCTATCCCTCCTCCCCAGGGGTGAGAATATGTAAAATCTTTAGAGGAGATAAAACAATAATAACCGCCTAAATCAATGTCTCATTTGATATATTTTACAGATTTCTTGAAATGTTTTTCATAAACACTTACGTTCTTATGCCATACGGAACAATGATCCAGAGTAAAATTCTGTAAACCATTTCCTCTTGTTAACGAGTCTATTATCTGCAGGATATACTATTAACTCAAGATAATGCATACCATACTTACGTCAGGAAGACAACAAATGATTGGTTCTTTCTTTAACATGATAATCACCTTCACTGTATAGTACTGACAAAAGATTAGGCTTAGATGTTGTTTACACAAATCGATTTACTCTTATTTTGTAATACTGATGCCTGTTTTTTATCACCGAATAAACCCTGTGCCGCAATGAGACAAGTCAGTTCGTCCCAACATAATTTTGATACAATTGTTTTAGTAGTCAAGGTGGCTCAGCGATTACCACGTTCGTCTCCAGTTCAGTGGTACCTTTTGCATGGCCCTCTGTGAAAAGGTCCAGTCTGTATTACACATGTACGAACTGGTAAAGACAAACGCTGAAGTAATAATATTATGACAAAGACAAGGATACATCTCCGAATTTTACATTTATTTTACTGCAGTGTTCTTCATCATTATAATGACGTCTCTGGTAATTTATCTTGTTACCTCCAGTAGCTTTTATTCAGTTTCTTGAAGAAATCTAGTAGTGAAGGTTAGAATATATTATCTTTGTAATTCAGTGCAATGACATTTTATGAAATATTAATCTTGGTGCCACCAAATCATTCAATATATCGATACATAATACTGAACAATTCTGATAGTGAAAAGATTAGATCAAATCCATTACACCTTACAATGCGATGTCTTTTGTATTCTGTTCTGAATACGACCATATACATTTGTTGAGATTATAGACCTATTGCATTAAAGGATCAGAAACAGTCTCCATAAACCTCTTCAGTACTGTGACATTTTATAACTTATTATTTTTACTATCTTGAAGTTCTTCCATATAGTAATACAGTTTTACTTAGGGAAGGGGTGCTAATGGAAATAGTTTAATGTAACGTAAAAAGAAAGCACACGGTAACAGACCTATTGGTCCTACTGAGAATATTTGTTGTTGGGGATAACTCACCAAATAATCCAGTGAGTGTAAAACAAGGCCAGTAAAGTAGGATACCTCACCCCTCAACAAACTATTCAACCGAAGTCAACAGAAAACAGTGAGAAGGGCCATCATGCAGCATAAAAAGGTTTCAAAGGCAAAAGGTAATGGGAATCATGATCTAAGTTATGTTAACCTGAAAGGAAAAGTAACATTAATTCAACAACACGTACAGTACAGTACATGTTGTTGTAATGTGTGTGAATCATCCAGGCACTGGCCTGTACAAACACACACACACACACACACACACACACACACACACACACACACACACACACACACACACACATAGCAGTGGACTTAAAATGGCTGATGGTGATGATATATATATATATATATATATATATATATATATATATATATATATATATATATATATATATATATGAGCCTCTATGGTAGAGTGTGCGTTTCGTACACGGGTGAACCAGGGTTCGCGCCCCCCGCCAGGGTAATAAACTTTGAGAGTGTTCACCCGACCACGTACTGCATTGGCGGACACAAGGGGTGCTGTGGTTGAACCAGTGTCGCTTACTATAAAGTATGCTTGCACCCAGTCGGCTTGCGCGGGCCGATTACACTTGGTTCACAGACTACAGACACATCCAAAGCCACTCCAACGCTACAATTACACTTACAAGCACTTCTCACCCTACACACCATCTCTACTAGACAGCCTAAGCCACTTGGTAGAGATACATTGGCTGTATCGTCCCGACTTCGGTCGGGATAGTCCGGTCCTGCAGTGGATACTCAAACGGCTGATGTTGATGATGATTTATATATATATATATATATATATATATATATATATATATATATATATATATATATATATATATATATATATATATATATATATATATAGAAAGTGGTGGAGGTACAGTGGTAAAGTGTGCATTTTCGTACACTGCAGAACAAGGGTTTGCGCCCCGCCAGGGTAATAAACTTTGGGAGCGTTCTTCTGGCCACGTACTGCTTGGTGGACATCAGGGGTGCTGTGGTTGAACCACTCCCGCATACTAAAAAAGTATGCTTGCACCCGGTCGGCTTGCGCGGGCCGATTACACTTGGTTCACAGACTACACACACATCCAAAGCCATTTCAGCACTACAAATCATACTTACAAGCACTTCTCACTCTACATACAATCTCTACCAGACAGCCTAAGCCACTTGGTAGAGGTACATAGGCTGTAACGTCCCCACTTCGATCGGGATAGGCCGGTCTGGACACTCCAACGGCTGATGATGATGATGATGATGATATACATATATACATATATATTCTCGAGAGATGTATTATTCAGGCGTCAAACTATTAAACTGTAAGTTAAGTAACAAGACTTTACCAGAACGACGTCAAAAATTTACTATTGTATCACAGTTTACAACACTGGATGGCAAATTGTTCCATATATTTATATCTCTGTTGAAGAAATGTCTTGCTTCATGTGACTGAAATCGTTTGCCAACAGTGATTTGACAAAAATCTCTAGAATAGTTCAACCTATTTACTATCAAGAATTTTTCGACACCCATATTATGTCCTATGACGATTTTATATTTGTGTAATATAATCCCCTCGTGGTCTGCACTAAGCTACGGTCCACAGTTTTTGGCCTTCTAAGCGTTCCTCGTATGGTTATTACTCATTCAGGTATCATGTTGTTACCCTTTACTGTACTCTCTCAAGTTTATCCACATCTACTTTGTAATGGGACCAAAGTCGGACACAGTACTCAAAGTGTGGGTGTACTAGAGATTTATCCAAGAAGAGGTGATATTTCTCAATTTATATTCGAATGTTCTACTTATGACTCTAATTAATTTCTGGCTCACATAATAGCCTCCGTAAACTGTTTGCTTGGTGTCAGAAAATTACACCCGCGCTCACAAAGCGACACAAGGCGTTATGTTTTGATCAGTGTGTGTGTGTGTGGGGGGGGGGGTGATAAAATAACATCAAAACTAAATGTTTATTCTGTATTTCAGCCCACCCTTGAGCAAGACCAGTTAAAGGAGAGGAACGTGCACAAAAGTCCTGAGAGAAGAAGTGCCTCAGCAATGGCCGCGATGCTTGTGGTACTCTTGCTGGCCGTCTCTCTGGGAGTCGCTCAGTCTTCCGTGAGTAACAACCCCACTTGGACGCCCTCCTCCTCAACAAAGGAGTTTGGCTTTTGCGCTTGTGGCTGGGTCACATCACGGGTACATGATATCCTCATGGATGTTCAACCTTTTCTATTACCATCTCTTATGGGAGGAAGATGCAACAGTATTGGGGAAATGTAGGAGTTTATAGGACACTGTGAGAAGACGAGACTGGAAAGTTAACTGTTTTATTTTTTAGAACATTCGCAGACTCAATTGACTAAAACCACCAATTGGTATCTGAGTTTGGAAGAGATTTGATTAGAACGAAAGTGAGACAGAATGACAGAAAAAATTAGGTGAAGAGAAATATTACAACAAAAGACACTCATGCAAGAGTTAAGGTAGCTGGAAAAGGTGTAGAGGACATATAGTGCTGTATACATACTGGATAGACTAATTAACAGACTAAACTCACTGACCTGAATGCCATAGAGGCATAGAGTGATGGAGCGGGATGTTTTTCGGTACTACGAAACGTTTGGAAGGAGAGATTAGTGTTCACATTTTCCCATGTTGGCCAGAACAGAGCGGTGTGGAATGTGCTGAAAGGAGAAGTCTATATCGTGATTAATTAGAACCGGAAAACGGTGACAGTGCTAGAAATGAAGAGCATAAGATTGCTATTATCGGTATGATGGTTAGATAGGAAATAGTAAGAGAAAGGCGTAGAAGAAGAGTGCATTACAATAAAAAAATGGTTGACCGCAGTGTATTGCAGTGCATTACAGTGGCATGGACATATGGAGAGAATGATGATAGTAGCAGTGATAGGAAGAAATACATGCCAGAAACAACCAACGGTTTGAAGAACGATTTTTGTTTCTTCTTAACATTTCGAAAGCAATCGATTTCCGTTTAGTACTCCAGTGCCGAGTAAGGGACAGACTCATGTTCGTCATGAGGACAGCAGACCGTATCAGGACTTTTTTACTGTGTGTGTGTGTGTGTGTGTGTGTGTGTGTGTGTGTGTGTGTGTGTGTGTGTGTGTGTGTGTGTGTGTATTTTACTGATTATAATAAGGCGTCTGATTTCGTTGAAAGAACGGCAGTGATAAGTACAAAGAAATCAAAATTAGTTGAAGAATTACCGTCTTAAAAGATGTTAAGAGAAACAGCACTACATTCATTTTATGAGATATCAGTAGAGAGAAAATACCAATAATTAATGAGAGATGCGAGACAAGAAAACAGTTTTAGCAGAACTGGAGTATATTTTCTAATATTTCATTTATGAAAACTATGAAGTAAGCATGATAGTTAAGCGACTAAACAGTCGTCAATTTGCAGAGGACACTGACTACTGAGGAGTGAGGGGAAGAGCTACGAAAATTTCAGCTAAAATGAAGAGACAGAATATGAAAACACACCTGAAGATGAGTGTACAGAAGGCGAAATTGACCAGATACATTCAATCATGTTAGGTATGAAAAAATAATGAACTAAAATATATCCTTTTTCACCTCGTGCAGGCAATTCTCGATGTTCCAGTTCATGACAGTTACAAAGAGCGAAGAGGAATGAATGTTTTGGGTTTGGCAAGCTGAGTGATATTATGATGGATAGAAAAACACCATTCATTTTATGTAATGGTGTCTTCAACTGACTGTGCACTGAGGGACCAGCAAAATTGTTTCTTGTAACCCAAGGAAACTTTTACTACGCTGGGTAATAACCACATAACCATCTGACGCTTGGTGCTCTAGTGGGGTAAAGATGCAACATGATGGAGCCTTTACGTGTTTCCATCCGAAGGGGAACGTAGGTTTATTGCTCACATAATGACACTCTGGAGTCTATGAGGCTGGTCACCTTTGCCTTAAGTGTCGGGACTGGGAAGCCTGGCCCCTGGCCTCTACGGTCCTGCTGAGGATAAATGAACTAGGTGATGAATGTGTGGATGAAAAACACTATAATGGAAAATGAAGTCGGTTATCTGATAAATTCCTTGTTCCGAATTGTGGATTAGAAACCTGGGACATAACAAGGTACACTAAAGGTAAATTTGGGAATTGCTGAAAGAGGAATGAATAGGATAACGTTAGGTATCACATGGAGAAACAAAAATAAAGCACTTAATGAACATTCAGACTATTAAACTAGAAAGTATGCTAACCCCAATCAAGGAATTAAACTACATTAATGCAATAACCGTCCTTTGTAGGACAGATAAAGATGGAAAACTTGTAAGACAGACAGATTAAATCAGGAAATTTACTGGTACTGGGTGGAACAAGTTAACACTCGGTAGGTGTGAGTGGCCTGAGTATACACAGCGATATAAATACATTTATGTATGTATGTATGGGAAAATCTGGAGTGGGAGAAAGGAATGAAAGAGGAGAAATGCTAGTAAGTTTTGCTGAAATGTTTAATATGAGAATAATGAACACATTCTTCCACAAAAGAACAGGGAGAAAGTGGACCTGGAGAGGCCCAAATGGAGACACAGAGAATGAAATCGACTTCATTATAGCAGATAAGAATAACACGATCACAAATGTCACAGTTATCAACAAAGTAAATATAGGACGTGATCATAGAATGGTGGGTTGCACAGCCAGATTCAATTTCAAAAGTGAAAGAAAGAAGATGATTAAAGATAAAACGATATGCCCAATAAAAGTGAATGAAAACAAAACAGCCTTTCAGTTTGAAATAAGGAACAGATTTCAGGCTCTAGGTAATGCTGAATGTGACATTGATGAGCTGAATGACAGATTAACAAAAATGCCAAGAGAATTATCGAAGATAGTAGGAAAACCTAATACAACCAAAGCCAAGAAGTGTTCAAAAAAGACACTTGAGCTTATGAAAAAAAAGAAAGATGAAAGTAAAAACAGAGATGATGTAGAACGAACGGATTTAAATAAGCTTATCAATAAGAGACAAAGAGAAGAAAAAGAAGGAGAAACATGGATCAGATCAAAGAAACCATCAAAAAAGGAAAAAGTCTGAAACAGGTCCGTAGTAAAATGGCACTAGGAAAGCAACAAATTACATCACTGAAAGAAAAAAAAACGGTGAAATCATTAAATGCAGACATAAAATGGTGAAGAGACTTGAAGAATTTTACAAACAACTGTATGCATCAAAGACCGTAATACCAATAGCTAAATTTTCAGCTGACACAAGTGAAATATCTGAGGTAACACCAGACGAAGTAAATATTTCTCTTAAAAATATGAAAAGAGGGAAGGCTCTGGGAGAAGATGGAATAGTAGCAGATTTACTGTTGGATGCAGGAGTAGAAGTACAAAATAGGCTTGCTCACTTATTCCCTGAATGTATAAAAAAGAAGATAATTCCCAAAACATGATGTAATGCAATAGTTATTTTACTTTACAAAAAAGGTGACTCAAAAGATCTTAGTAACTATCGACCCTTTAGCTTATTATCAGTCATTTACAAATCCTTCAATAAAGTCCTTACGAACAGAATGACAACAACTTTGGAGGAAAACCAACTTCGTGAACAGGCAGGATTCCGAAGCGAGTATTCGACTACAGATCATCTATTGTACACTCAATGAATCAGCTGATTGAGAAAACTACAGAAAATAATAAACCACTGTGCTTAGGTTTTGTTGATTACGAAAAGGCTTTCGATTCAGTGGAGCACATAGCATTCCGAGAACAAGGAGTGAATGAGAACATTGTAAACCTGCTCGAAAACATATATAAAGAGGGAACTGCTACAGTTAGATTACATAAGGACTCAGAAAAAATCAAGATTGAGAAGGGCATGCGTCAGGGAGATACAATTTCACCAAAATTATTTACAGCATGCCTAGAAAGTATTTTCAGAAAGCTAGACTGGGAAAACAAAGGAGTGAACATTGATGGAGAAAAGCTAAATCATTTAAGATTTGCAGATGACATTGTCCTAATCTCAGAAACAGCGGAGGCATTGCAAGAAATGTTAAATGACCTGAAAATCATAAATTCTTGGAGCTTTGGGAACGTCGATTAGAGCCTCATTTGTCGGGCAATAGATCATCACTTGACCTGGAACGATTTTTGTTATCACTCCTCAGATGAAATGGTTCAGTTACGGAATCACGTTCTTCAGTGTACTTTCGATAAACAATGTGCTGAGGTCAGAAAGATATTTATCATATAAGACGACCCCCTTGAACATTAATTGTCTATAGGCGTTCTTTGCAGGGAGTGTAGAAATACTGAACATGGTTGCCTAGGCAGGAAACAGATGAGGCTCAATCAATGTGTATATCTGTAGGAAGGTCTGTCGTCTTCTCTGTGAAGGTAGGCAACGCTGACGAGAAAGAGAGGTCTGGCTATTTCTTGTGGTAGTAATTAGGAAAAAAAAAAAAAAATCTTGCCATACACAATGCGCTGCGGTGGAGGTCTCCAACAACTAAAACTAAGACTTCTTGCGTATCTGATGCGCAATTTGTCTCTGAATTTCCGTCGCTTTCCATGATAAAGATCTCCCTTATAAGCAACTAAGTTGTTGGTTTTCCTGTAAATGAAGAAGTTTAAGTTGAATTAGGGCCTCATTATACTACTAACTTTACAATGTGACCATTTCCTCCAGTTAAGGTGAACAGCAGTGTGTGGTACGTAATGATAAAAAAAAAAAATGTTATCTTGATACTATGTGTCCAAATTACCATTTGATTATGAACACACTATTGACTTCGTTGGAATAAATATTGTTCTCCTGAAAGTGATTTTAATGACTTCTGAAAACAAAATCTACTTCATTTCCTTATTAAGAAGAATGGACTTATGATGAAAATATTTTTGAAGTATTGTCTAGTCTAAGAGCGTGATGTACTGCACCACTTACGTCCACTTACTTCTCCGTTTGAGCGAAGTTATTCATCAGAAACACCAGTGTGTTAAATTCACAGTGACGCAGGAATACAGACCTGCTCGGGACGATCCTCACTTCTAGTTTTGTTGGATTTCTCGGTTGCCTTGGATGCACTTGATTATCAACTGTTATTAAACTCCCTTTGGTCTTTTGGCATCCAGGACGATGTACTGTCACTTCTTCAGTCCTATTTGTTCTATCAGTCTCAGTGTATCGTGGTCGGGGAGGCCATTTCATATCCAATTCCACTGCAGTTTGGCGTGTCTCAGAGACTGGGTTTGAGTCTATTTTTTTTGCATAGTTTGCACCTGTAGTCTGGAATCTCTGCTGGAAGCCCATGACATTCATTATCATGTCTGTGTATGTGGTATCCAGATTTTTTTGAAAAATTAAATGATAAGGATATCGAGGAGCAAATTAACACTTCGATGTCTTATATTAACACCAAATGGATTTAGTTCCTATCGGTATATAACGCCAAAGAAATGTGAAAAATATACACTAGTAAATTAATATTTTTCGAGGGAAAAAAAGACATAAAGAAATAATGACATAAATGAACTACCCCTGATGTTAAAGAATATTGAAGAAATAATTGGTCACAAGAGAAAAATATTAAATAATATAAAAGCACGGGAAATATATAAAATATATATAAAAAACATAAATGCACGGGAAATAAATGAAAATATATAAAAATATATAAATACACGGGAAATGTATAAAATTATATAAAAAATATAAATGCACTGGAAATATATAAAAAATAAATAAAAGATATAAATGCACGGGATATATATAAAATATTTATATAAAATATAAATGCACGGGAAGTATATAAAATATATATAAAAACATAAATGCACGGGAAATATATGAAAATATATAAAAAATATATAAATGCACGGGAAATGTATAAAAATATATAAAAAATATAAATGCACGAGAAATATTTTAAAATAAATAAAAGATATAAATGCACGGGAAATATATAAAAAATATATAAAAATATAAATGCACGGGAAATATATAAAATATATATAAAAATATAAATGCACGGGAAATATATAAAATATATATAAAAATATAAATGCACGGGAAATCACGATGACTACTAAATATATACAATACATCGGCAACGTACGAAAATTATCTGGAAGACTAAACAAGACTTTGAGACAAAAATTTCTCTTGAAGCAAATTCATACCCGGAGATTTTTTTTTCTTTTTTTCGTAATGTAAGGCGTCAGAAGAATGGAAAATAGAGTATAGTGCCACTGTTAAACTGGGAAAGTGATCTCGTTTATGATAACCAAACAATATCAGCAATATTGAAGGATTCCATTCACGGTGTTTTCACAAATGAAAATAGCGTAAATATCCCCATGCCATACATGTTCTTTAGATCACGTCCACCCCCCCCCCCAACAAATAACCTCTTTCTGGGCCAATAGACCTACTGTTATCTGTACTTCCCTCCTGTTATCTGTACTTCCCTCCTGTTATCTGTACTTCCCTCCTGTTATCTGTACTTCCCTCCTGTTATCTGTACTTTGTATATACTCCTAAATAAGACCCTCTAAACCTTTTGTTTGTTTGTTTGTCGTTCCAGGGCTCCATCTACTGCATTCGTAATTGAATTGCATTCACTCCCAATATAAGCCTAGATTAAGTGTAAACTACATTTGGTGATCATGGTATTAAGTTTGGTGAACCTGAGCATCAAGATGGGATGTCGTCAGCTCTCACTGCGTGTTGTGTTGTTACATTCCATAGTGGTGGTTATCAGCTGCGTCTTGAGGGGCCTACAGCAGGAGGGGAGTGTCCTTTGGCTTCACGTTCCAAATGTTACACGGCGCTCATATTATTTAAAGCTACCCATACCTACTGTAGATGCATGCTACCTCTGTGGCGTCATTTGAGAAACAACTCGGTGCTTTCCTTTTCTCAAAACCTATGATTCTGTTAATGGCGCTGTGATGGATGACTGAAGGGTTTAAGAAGTTCCACTGTTTCTGATGCAAAGCTACTAATGAAATCATGGTCATAGCATTTTCAGCTTTTCTGCGCTAGTGAATACTTCTGAAGGACTGGGTCTTTGGGGGTAAAAATAAATCGCAGTACTTATTATTATTATTATTATTATTATTATTATTATTATTATTATTATAATTGTCCATCTTACGATCCTTCATTTCCTTATCAGTGGAGTATTGTACCGGGGATAGGCTACTTAACGTAGGCTTATTAACTTAGTAAACATTTAACATTTTAATTATCAAATTAAACCTAAAAACATACATAAATATGACTAATTTCCTATATAAGAATTTATGAAACTCTCAGTAAGAACCGCAGACGCATTTAATACTTCAGTGATTGGTGGCGGGGACTGTAACATAAAGGAGCACATATAAAAGTGCGACTAGTAAACAAGATAAATGTAATATGGTTTCTGTATGTTGAGAGTTGTGAGAGTTAACAGTAGATTTTTGATGATGTGCCACAGGAAGACGTGGAGCAGGAGATGGTGAAGTCTGCTGATGTGATGCAAGTGGATGAGGATCAAATGGAGCGGGGAGAAGAACCCTCGTTCTTACAGGACCAGGCAGAGTTAGAAGAGGACGGGACATCAGACGACCCACAAGAACTTCAGCGTCAACTTGGTAGGTGCCCCACCAGAGGGTGAGTAACAAGTTGATAAATGTTCTATGTTTTGCAAAAGCTGAGCAACACCTTATACGTATGCATGATTGTATAGGACCTGAAGGATGTATCGATTTTGCACTGTACTTGTGGAGACGGTGGCTGAACCGGTACAGAGGTGGCCTGCTACTGATGTACCGGGGGTCCCCCTGACATGTCATAAAAATACCTCCGCTAATACCAATACATCAGTCCTGTATGAGGCAGCCCTAGCATGTATTCAGTATGGACGGTGGGTGTTTGCGCCGAAGTGGTGACATGTAGAGGTGCATGGTATGAACGAGAACTACTGGTCCTTGGGAACCGATTGTGTCGGACAAAAAAAAAAAAAAAAAAAAACTAAGTGTAATGTAACTGGACGCTGAAATACGTAAACACATGAAGTATATATATATATATATATATATATATATATATATATATATATAGATAGATAGATAGATAGATAGATAGATAGATAGACAGACAGATAGATAGATATTTGTCTGTATATATATTTATATAGGTAGACAGATAGAGAGACATAATCAGATAGACACAGATAGACATAGATATAGATATGTATGATGAAACAAAGAATGATACTGACCATATTATAGCAGATAAAAAGACGATAATCATATGTGTCAGTTATCAAAGCAAATATAAGAAATGACCATAGAATGGTGGGTTGCACAGCCAGATTCAATTTCAGAAGCGAAAGAAAGAAGGTGATTGACAATTAAAGTAGGCGAAAACAAAGAAGCCTTTTAGTTAGAAATAACGAGCAGATCTCAGGCTGCTGAGTGTGACATTGGTAAATTGAATGATAGACTAACAAAAGCACCAAGAGAATCAGCAGGGGTAGTAGGGAAAGCTAATACAACCAAAGCCGACAATTATTCTAAAAATGACCCTCGAGCTCATGAACAGAAGAAATGAGATGAAAGTAAATATGAAGAAAGGTGAAACAGAGAAAGCCGAATTAAATAGGTATATCAACACATGACAGAGAAAGAAAGAAAGAGAAAGTGAAACATGGATCATATCAAAGAAACCATCAGAAAAGGAAAAAGTCCGAAACAGGTCCAAAGTAAAATGGCACAATGAGAGCAACAAATTATATCACTGAAAGATAAAAACGGTGAAGAGATAGTATGGTGAAGAGAGTTTATGAATTTTACAAAGAACTTTAAGCATCAAAGACAATAGTATCAATGGGTATTAGTTGACACAAATAAAATACCTGAGTAAGACCAGACGAGGTAAATATTCCTCTTAAAAGTATTAAAAGATGGAAGGTCCCAGGTGAAGATGGAATAGTAACACATTTACTGTCGGAAGCAAGAGAAGAATTACAAAATGGACTCGTCCACTTACTTACTCAGTATATAAAGAAGAAAATTCCCCAAATATGGTGTAACTAAACAGTTAGTTTGCTTTACAAAAAAAAGGAGGTTCAAAGGATCTTAGTAACTATCGAATCATTAGCTAATTATCAGTTATTTACAAACTCTTCACTAAAGCCCTTACTAACTGAATAACAACAAATTTGGAAGAAAACCAGCCTCGTGATCAGGCAGGAGTTCGAGGCGAGTATTTGATTACTGATCATCTACACACAACGAATCAGTTAACTGAGAAAACTGCAGAATGTAATAAACCACTGTGCTTAGGTTTTTGTTGATCACGAAAAGACTTTCGACTCAGTGGAGCAAATAACATAAATTCATTGCACGAACAAGGAGTAAATGAGAACATGGTAAAACTGCTCGAAAACATATATAAAGAGAGAATTACTGCGGTGTGCTTCAGGGAGATACAATTTCACCAAAATTATTTACAGCATGCCTAGAAAGCATTTCAGAGAGAGA
>NC_137058.1:5365520-5410520 GCF_032717465.1 Coenobita brevimanus
TCCACTGCAAAGCTATTAACACCACTTCAGTGATGTAAGTGATAGGTATGTTTAATGGAACTTTCCAAGATTTCTCAGACAGTGTATTATTTGTTTATTTGCCAGTCGTGATCGGCATATTTAAATGAAAGCACCTGACTGCAGTGCTGTGAAAGATCTAGAGTATTTAATTTGTAAAGCTTTTAACTGTAACTGGTAACGAAGTGACAGTGGTACGAAACTTGGGTCAAACATGTGGGTGCGGTACGGTAGGAAAGTAAAAATGAGAGAGAATTAAAGGTAATGAAACACAGGAAAAAGTGGGAACGAACGGAACGCAGGATAGCAACAAGAATGACTGGAAGACAGGATAGCAGCAGCAATGAATGGAACACAGGATAGCGGCAGCAATGAATGGAACACAGGATAGCGGCAGCAATGTATGGAACACAGGATAGCAGCAGCAATGAGTGGAACACAGGATAGCAGCAGCAATGAATGGAACACAGGATAGCAGCAGCAATGAATGGAACACAGGATAGCAGCAGCAATGAATGGAACACAGGATAGCAGCAGCAATGAATGGAACACAGGATAGCAGCAGCAATGAGTGGAACACAGGATAGCAGCAGCAATGAATGGAATACAGGATAGCAGCAGCAATGAATGGAACACAGGATAGCAGCAGCAATGAATGGAACACAGGATAGCAGCAGCAATGAATGGAACACAGGATAGCGGCAGCAATGAATGGAACAATGGACAGCAACAGCAATGAATGGAACACAGGACAGCAGCAGCAATGAATGCAACACAGGATAACAGCAGCAATGAATGCAACACAGGACAGCAGTAGCAATGAATGCAACACAGGACAGCAGCAGCAATGAATGGATCTACAAGGGACTGCTTCAAGAGGAGGAGGATATGTGGTGTGATTGGTTAGACATCACGTATGCTTGGACCGAAAGAGGGCGCTGTACAGTACAGTACCTGGGGGTGACATACTAGCGGAAAATATTTTCACACAAGTGACAGACGCGTCATATTTTATTCTCTCTCTCTCTCTCTCTCTCTCTCTCTCTCTCTCTCTCACACACACACACACACACACACACACACACACACACATATATATATATATATATATATATATATATATATATATATATATATATATAGTGTGTGTGTGTGTGTGTGTGTGTGTGTGTGTGTGTGTGTGTGTGTGTGTGTGTGTGTGTAAGAATCGAATAACTCTAATAATCATCTTGAATCACGAGTTTTCGGCCCATCAGTGTCCTTCATCATTCAAATTATACTTCCTATTTTGCCAGCATGATTGAAGTATTATAAATAGTTATGAAAGACATTATTATAAAATAATTTTTCCTTGAACCAATAAAAAAAAAAAAACCGTAAACAAAACAAAACCCTCCTTCCAGTTTGAAAGCTGAATGGGAAATGCCTAGAAACATGACGTCAAGACCTAACTTACTCAGCCTCCCAAATGAAGTTAAGACAGTATAGGCTGCTGTGGGGAATGACGAAAATAATACTACCCATGAAATCTTTGCTTCGAAGAGGCAATAGGTGTTCAAAACACACGACCAGAAATCGTCCCTCTCTGAACAGGGAGCCAGAGAGCTTCTCTAAGGCACTGGCTGGGGTGCTTAAATGTACTGATGGTGCGAAGTGTGAGGCAGGTGTTGTGCTGATGAACACTCGTGTTACTGGTCTGAATGAAATGAAGATGACAGATAAAGGAGGAGGAATACTTGACAATGTTAGGTGGAAGTAAGTCTGGGTAAAGGAAAGAATAAATGCATAGGAAACTGTTCTTGTTGCTACCAGGGAGGAATTTTAGAAGTGCGTGACTAAGTGTAAATAGGGAACTGTAAAAATATTATTGTTTAGGACGAAAATATGGGATCGAGAATGAATGGCTGACAATGAACATGAACAAGACTGAGTTTTGTAGAGGAAATGGAGGGATTTGGGTTATAGCTAATGAATATATTAGAGTTTCTTAGGAGAGAGAGAAGTGAAATGAATGAAGGATTTGAATGCAAGAGTGAGGTATGAGCCAGCAAAAGAAATAATTGAGGATCCATAGGATATCTCGAGGATATGAGAGTAGGGAATTTCTTATAGATTTATATGCGCTAAAGGGTGATGATTAGAAACACTTTCGTTAAGGAAAGATACTCCAACAAATACAAACATCCGTAAGTGGAGTGAATAGGTGTCGGGCACTGATGAACTGTGTGTTGGTGGACATGGCTGTTAAGGAAAGTTTGCTTTATGTAAAGTCTGAAGGGGTCAGCAAGTGGGCCATTGGTTCTCTTGTTTTACTGAGGTACTTACGCTTATAACGGAGCAGTAAATGATGGATAATAGGTCGTTAGGCAGCTGTTACCCACAACATAAAGCTCTTTAATAACTGAATTCAGTTTTTCTTATTGTCTGTTTCTCTGATCATTTGCAACGTCCTTCCTTGCAGCAAAGGTACAGGTACAGCACTGAGCTACAATCAGAGAGTCTTTACGTGGCAATAATTTAACGCATAATAATTAGATGATAGCCTCTCGTACCTCATAATAACATATTTTTAAATTTTTGCATAACAACATTGTAAAACATATGGTAAATGGCTTTATGTAACAGGTAAGACTTCCTGGTTCACTGTCATGAATTTAGCGGTAAGCATTATTTATTTGGAAATGACTGCTTTATGGCCTACAGTGAGAACGGTTTATAGTGAAACCTGCTTAAACCGTCTGCCTTACCAATAGGGACAAGCTGTATAAATAATAATCTCTTTCTCCTTCACAGCGAGACGTTACGCCCAAGCCATGTCCATCCTCCGCTACTAGTCTGAGTAGACTACGATTTCACACCTTTGAGACGCCGTTGGTCATCTGATGATACACTATATGTTCAGATTAATTAAACATCAAGAATGTTTCACTTAATATGTGGAATAATGCTTAATATTATTAATATATCAAATCATAATATTTGTAAAAATTTTAGACTTTTGAAAATGTGAGATTTACTGCAATGTGAAAACAACTGAACACAGTAAAATGAGATAATATTGTTTCTACTGTAAACGTTCTTTAATTTTATTAAGAAAATTGAATACATATGAATGTTATACAGTATATATATATATATATATATATATATATATATATATATATATATATATATATATATATATATATATATATATATATATATATATATATACAGTATTTGTTTGATTTGGTCTCAATAAATCTTCAACAATTGGCGAATATTGTGTTATTCTTTTGTATGTGGGGGCAATAGTCATCCACTGGGTTGATGTGAAACAGGTGAGTACACTGAGCGGCAAGCCGTCCGAGATACCATTTACTCCATAAGGCGGTAACCACAGAACCGATAAATGAAAAACTAGAATTTTTTTTTAATGCAAAGAAGAAGGAACTAAAGGCCAGAGGCCAGCAGAATGTGGTCCATAAGGTTCAGAGTTCAAGTTATACTAGGGGCTCAGTGCTAACATATTTCCACTCAGGAAGTAATGACTGGTCACGTTTACATAAAATACCATCAGCCTAGCCAAGGGCCCCTATTCTCCCAATTTCAGGCAGTACAATCCTGGATGATGGATGGATGAGTTTTTCAAGGTGACCAAAGACGAAAGCTATTAAAAAAATCCTATCTCTCCGATGGGCTCCTCTGATCACAACCTTATCACCTTAACCTGTCCTAATGCTCCGGTACGGCCTATGGACCCTTCAAAGAAACGTCGTCTGTTGCACTTTGGTACTGCGGATTGGGAGGCCTTCAGACAGTACTTCTTTTATTTTCCCTGGAATGATTATTGCTTCCATGGCCGGGAGCCATCTGAGTGTGCCTTGCGCATTACGAAGGTTATTCTCTCGGGCATGGAAGCATACATTCCTTTCTCATATCCTTTGACTAATGCAAGAAAGCCTTGGTTTAATCACGCTTGTTCTAATGCTGTCTGCAACAAGAAGAGGGCCTTTTAAAGGTACCGGAGCCAACTCACCCCTGAATCACATCTTTTAAATGTTTCTCCCAGGAATCATGCTAAGTCTGTTCTTCGCTCTGCTAAAACGAATTTCATCCGTACTAAATGCTCTCAACTCTGCAACTCGAATTCTTCCTGCTTCTTCTGGCACCTTGCCAAAAACCTTTCTAACAACTTTACCTCATCATCCTTCCCTCCCCTTTTCTACTCTGATGGCTCTGTTGCTATTTCTTCTACTGATAAAGCAGATCTCTTCGCTCAGACTTTCTCCTTCATTTCCACCTTAGACGATTCTAGTGCTGTTCCTCCATCACTTCCCCCCTCTGACTTCCTCATGGCTGACATTAAAATATCTTCAGCTGATGTATTTTCTGCCATCACAGGCCTCAGTACTAATAAGGCATATGGGCCTGATGGAGTCCCTCCTATTGTTCTCAAGAACTGTGCTTCTGTTCTTACACCCCGCCCAGGCAAACTTTTTCGTCTTTGTCTGTCAACTTGTACCTTTCCTTCTTGCTGGAAGTTTGTTCTCATTCAGCCAGTCCCAAAGAAGGGTGACCATTCCCAACCCTCTAACTATCGTCTAATTGCTTTAACATCCTGTATCTCAAAAGTTTTCGGGGCGATTTTTAACAGTAAAATTTTAAAGCATCTTTCCTATCACAACCTTCTTTCTGATCGTCAGTATGGTTTCCGTCACGGACGTTCCACTGGTGATCTTCTCACCTACCTTTCAGACTCCTGGTCATCCTCCTTTCGGGACTTTGGCGAAAGCTTTGCCATTGCACTTGACAACTCAAAGGCTTTCGATCGAGTCTGGCATAAATCGTTAATTTCCAAACTGTCCTCTTACGGTTTCTATCCTTCTATCTGTGCCTTCATCTCTAGCTTCCTTTCTGGTCGTTCTATACCCGCTGTTGTAAACGGCCATCGTTCTTCTCCTAGATCTATTAACAGTGGTGTTCCTCAGGGCTCTGTCCTATCACCAACTCTCTTCCTTTTATTCATCAATGACCTTCTAGACTGTACATCTAACCCTATCCACTCATACTCTGATGACTCCACCCATCACCTTTCCATTCGGTTCCCAACGTCCATCTCAGCAGTTACTTCAACAAACAAGGGATGAGGCTATGGCACACCTAATGTCTAACTTGGCTCGGATCACTGACTGGGGTAAAAATAATCTTGTTTTTAATGCATCAAGACTCAGTTTTTTCACCTATCAACCCGCCATAATCTTCCACAGGTGTACCCATTAATGTTTAATAATACTCAGCTTAATCCTGCATCATCCTTGAACATGCTTGAGGTTTCATTTATTCGGGACTTATCTTGGAAAGATCATATTACATCTCTTGTAAAATCTGCTTCCAAGAGATTATGTGTGTTAATCAGAATCCGTTCCTTCTTTACCCCTGAACATTTGTTGACTCTATACCGGGATTTCATGCTCCCCTGCGTGGAGTACAACTCTCATGTGTGGGGAGGCTCCCCACATACAGCTCTTCTCAATTGGGTGGAGTCAAAGGCTTTTCGTCTCATTAAATCTCCTCCTTTTAGTGACTCCCTTAAACCTTGTCTCTTCGCCGCACTGTTGCATCTTTATCTCCTTTCTATCGCTACTTCAATGGTCACTGCTCCTCTGAACTGTCTGCATGCATTCCTCCACCTCTACGACGGGCGAGTAGCACCCGACTAGCAGCAAACTCTCATCCCTTTTCTATCCAACTCTCTAATGCAAGAGTTAACCGTTACTTCCAGTCCTTCATTTATGCAACAGGTCAACTCTGGAACTGTCTCCCTCTGTCTGTATTTCCTGCTTCCTATGATCTCCAGCCTTTCAATCGCGGTGTGTCTAGGCATCTCGAAATGACCGGATCTTGAATTTGGCTCTGTCTTGTATTTTGTTTTTCTCTTGGAAGGAACAGTTTTGCGGGCCCGCGGCCTTTGGTTCCTTCTTCCTCACATAAAGAAAACAAATAAAAAAAATAAAATCACAAGTCATATCAGCATTTACGAAATACTGGATTTAACATACTTCAATTTGAACCTTTACTTTCTGGCCATTTCTTGTGCTGTCCTTACTATTTATACTGAAAGAACAAATGTAGGGCATAACTTGGCACTTCCAGATGTAGTGGCCTTGATATGTAGGCCTATTACATCCCGAAGCAGGAGTTTTTTTTTATTTTATTTTTTTTTTATTTTTTTATTTTTTTAAAGAATGAAAAAACAAGGTCAGGAAGCCACCAAGTCAAGACGATGGATGTCATACCACGTTGCAACGATAAACGTGGTAAGAAAATACTGGCAGGATCCAGAGTTGGTGTAACGGAGAAGGCATGTAGGACTGCAGGCACTATCGTACAGTAACCTTAAATTTAGCCAAAATAAGGAGAGAGTAGTGGAGCACTGTGAAGAAACAGAAAAGTTTACATAATGGTCACTTTAAAGGTTAAGATACTAATCCTCCTCTCACATTACAGCTACATTCTACTTATGGCCAGATATGGTCCCTACCTGGATAGGGCAGCTTTGATTAGTTAGGAAAAGTATGCATTAAGTTCGGCGATACTGATTTATGGAAAGATTATGCCACAAAGGATAAGAGGTGAACTTCCCTTCTCCAGGTTCCAGGAATCTGCATCCCGAGTACATACTTATATACATTTTTAAACTGCAGATCAACAGAGGATGGGAAAAAAAATACACAAAATTATTGGTGCCATCCATCAATAAAAAAATAAAAAAATGTGACAGTTGGACTAGAACTGCTGTAGGTTCAAGACTGAAGAGTAACTAATTTGGGGAAGCGAGCTCCAAAGAGAATCAGTACGGGGAATTAGGAAATTCTGAAAAGCAAACGTTCTGCAATTTGGTAGTATGATAAGCATGAACACTTACTAGCTTGCCATGTAGCACGGAGGAATGCGTGAAGGGGTGTCACAAATGATGCAATAAACATCTGATCATCTGCCATAAAATTATCTGTAAAATAATTTAAGGAATGCAGTATTCCTTCTTACTTGTACGGGAGACAGTTTATTTGCATTGTTGAGTTACTAATTATTCTTATAGCTTTGTTCTGAATCTTGTCTAGTTGTTTTAATGAAACTTCACATCCAGTCCACAAGGGTGAGCATTTTTCTGTGTCATACTCTGTAAAAAGTGTTAAAAATATCAAAGGCAATTGCATGAGATTCTCCAGGTTGGTCAGTTGTCTAATGTAGTGTATGAATGAGACTGGGTATATCAACAGCTGCTATACTGGGAATCAGTGCTGTGGTTTCTCGGGTGACCACCACCGGGAGGGCTGGGTTGTCTGCACAGGGCCCTCCCGGTCGTCATCAAGCGACTGTGCCACCTCCAGTGTTGCGGCGCCCTAAATCTGCTCGTCAGTGCAGTAAAATTTTCTTTTGCAATATTAGGGGACTTCACTCCAACATCAACTCTGTTCAAAATTTCCTCCAGTTTGAATCCCCTGATCTGTTATTTCTGACAGACACAAGTAAGCTCCACCTCTGATTTAGCTAGATTTAATTTTCCTGGTTATATCTTGATTCAAAATTTCAGACCCAAAGGAGGCGTATGTTGCCTTGCTAAATCAGAAATTGCCCTGGAGGAGATTACTAAATTTAATTGTCCTTATTTCGACTATTCCATATACAAATTAAATTCTTTTGGTAAAATTAAGTATTTCTGTTGTGTTTATCGTTCCCCTAATGCCCCTCCAGAGCCAAGTTTATTTGACTCTCTGTCTTCACAACGGAGTGTCCTCAGCATTAATACTGCATCAGAAATTACTATTCTGGGTGATTTTAATGTCCATAATGTTGAATGGCTCACTTATTCACCCAGAACTGATGACTCTGGTCTTGAATGTGAGCTATTTGCAGACTCTTTTAATCTCACCCAGTTAGTCAGTCAACCCACGCGTGTACCAGACAACCCTGATCAAAATCTCCATCTATTGGACTTGTTTCTAACAACCAATTCAGATAATTATAATGTCGAAGTGAAGTCCCCCCTCGGATCCTCGGATCATTGTCTGATTCAAGGCACCAGTTTCACACCTACCACATCCTCCTGCTCTGAACCTGTCGTGATGACTAAATGGCACTACGACAGGGCAGACTGGGAGGGACTTGAAAATTTTCTCATGGATGTTCCTTGGACCTCCTTTTTCTCCCATTATGCAAATTCCACATTGGGCCACATACAGGATTTCATTAAAGTCGGCATGGAAACATTCATTCCCCATCATAGTTACAGAAAAAGATGTAATTCTCCTAAATGGTTTGACCACAACTGTGCTTGAGTAACAGAACATAAAACAATAGCCTATAACACTTATACAAGGACAAAAACCAAAGAAGCCTTTAACTATTATAAAAATATCAGAAACCATGCCGAAACTATTATCAATCTTTCTAAATCAAACTTTCTACATAGACAAGCTAACAAACTACTAAACAATCCAAATGATAACAAAATATTCTGGTCAACCCTTAATTCATTCAAAACTAACTTCACTACCACCTCTTCCATTCCACCATTACAGTCCCCCAATGGAAATCTAGTAAGTGACCCACACGGAAAAGCCAACCTTCTTGTTGACATTTTTTCAACAAACTCAACCCTAAATTCAGAAAATCATAATATTCCTGTACTTGATTTTGATTCCCCTCAAATACCTCCTTTCATGATTCACACCAGATACGTACAAGCCGTATTACAGAATCTATCAGCAGACATTGCCACTGGCCCAGATGAAATTCCTTCAATAGTACTTAAAAATTGCTCCTCAGTGTTGGCTCCTGTATTAGCAAAATTTTTCCGCTTTTGCTTCCGTACCTCAATTTTTCCAGCCCCTTGGAAAGAAGCAAATATCCATCCAGTTCCTAAAAAATGGGCAACTTCTGATACATCAAACTATAGACCAATTGCAATAACTTCCATTCTCGGTAAAGTTTTTGAGACACTAATTAACAAACACATAGTAAAGCATCTAGTAAACAATAAATTGATCAATGATCGGCAGTATGGATTTAGACAGGAACGTTCAATTATAGATATTCTTTGCCTTCTTACCCATCAGATTAACAAAACAATAGACCAATATGGTGAAACACACACAGTATCACTTCATATTTCAAAAGCATTTGACAGAGTATGGCACAAGCCATATTGTCAAAGATGTCACACTATGGCCTTGCATCATTGGTTCCTCTAATTTCTTTTTTCCTTCATAGTAGAAAAATACGGGTCATGGTAGATGGAATTTATTCTCAGTTTCATTCCATAAATGCTGGCGTACCTCAGGGATCAGTTTTGGCGCCAACTCTCTCATTCATATAAATGACCTCCTATCTGTCACGCACAACCCAATACACTCTTATGCTGATGACTCGACCCTTCATAGTTTTTCACATTTAGTACCTCCTTTACACAATTTGATATTATAAACTCCCAAATAAACACAGCAGGACCTTTCTAAAATTAATCAATTGGGACAAAAAAATCTGGTCTCATTTAATGCTCAGAAAACTAAATATATTAATTTCTCCAATAGAAAGAATCCCTCAGACTCTCACATAATTTTAAATGATGTCAGTATTCCCATATCCACTACAATTGATATCCTAGGTGTTACTCTAAACCCCAACCTAAGCTGAACAGCTTATGTTAAATCCCTTGTTAAAAATGCTTCTAAAAAACTGGGACTTATGTACATCGTGAGTTCTTCACTGACGAGCAGATGGCCACAATATACAAAAGTCATGTGCGTTCTCAGATTGAATACTGTTCACCACTGTGGAGTGGATGTGGAGCGGTTGCATTGAGGCAGTTGGACAAAATTCAAAATAAAGCCATTAGGTTAATCAATAATCCTGCCATAACGCAGGACCTTCCTCCGTTATCAGTACGTAGAGACGTTGCTTCTTTAGCACTATTTTATCGATATTTTTACCGTAAGTGCTCTAACGAACTGGCTTCAATTGTGCCTCCCCTTCACATTTTCTCCCGAAATACTCGGGCAGCTGGAAGCGCCCATGAACTCACACTCTCTCCCCCACAATGCAGAACCTCTGCTTATTAAAATTCATTTATCCCCAGAACTACCACTCTCTGGAATTCACTTCCTGGGAGTTGCTTCCCAAATACATTTAATCATCTCGATTTCCAATTGTTATAAGTATTTTATGAATGAAGGATGCCTTTAGGTACATGGACTTATTTTTTTTCCTTTGTTTTACCTTCTGCCATTTATTATAAAAAAAAAAAAAAAGTGGATCTTTCTTGGCAAAAACCATAATCTCTGTAACTAATCATATAGATATATATCACGATATCTTTCACTGTCCGGGTAAACATTACCATGGGTGACTGTACTGTGACTGAATGTAGCTGAATTTTGCTTCTGATCGTCCTTCTTATTCGTTTGAAATCCTTGGATGACATACCTCGATTATTTCGGCTCCAACTGTGATGTTTAACCTCCAGCTAAACTGTGTCTGCCCAACACTCTCCGCAGTGGTTTCACACTTACCATGTCTTTATCCAGCTGAATCTCATGCTTATATCCATTGGCTCTAGTACTGGAATTTGCCAACTCACTTTCGACAGTGATTTTTTCCATTATGAACTAAATTTTCAACGCTGTCCTGAATGCTGAATCTATGGCATCATGATGGTTTCTCTCCCTTCATAGCATTAACTGATGTATTATTACATACAAGAGCTTATCATAGTCTCCACAGAATCCGAAAAGGTGAGTGAGGGGACTGGCACTGCTCAAATTTCCCATATTGGGATAGGCATGCTTTATAGGCCAGCTCCATGCTGCGCTTATTGTTAGTCGCATTTTCTGTCTTTCTTGTGCCGTATTCTTTCTTGCTTCCTTGTTTGACTGTGGCATGCACTTCTAACCTTCAGAATGAACTGATTCCCACCAAACCTGGACACAATTACTAGCTTATGACCTAGCTGTGTCAGCAAGGTTTTGGTTGCTAAGCAACTGCTCGTTGCCTAGCAGCGGCCGAAAAAACGATTTTTGTACTTTTTATGTCTGAGCTACAGAAGCATTACTAATGGATGTAGAAAGCTATGACTTTGTTAGGCGTAATCTTGAGATCATTCCCCATCAGAGGTGTTCCATTAATTTTTTCCCCTCGCTCCTTTAAATTTCGAGTGGCAACTCTGTGAAGATTGGACTCAGTGTCCCAAGCAGTCTTGCTAAATTGTGGTAGGCATTTCTATCCATCAGCATCAACTGATTCCAGCAAACCTAGACACAATGATCTGCCTGTGACCTAGATGTGTCCACAAGGTTTTGGCTGCTAGGCAACTACTCGTTGCCTGGCAACGATTCGCTTAGCCTCTCCATGGCCGTGGGTCCAGAAATTGTCCGGACCCTGTGGCCAACCCTGGCACCATTTTTTTAAATTTCCAAAATCGATTTTTTTCTTACCAACTTGAAGAGAAACGTCTGGCGCATCCGGGAATGCAATTTTCATCTTCCTAAACCCACGCTGTGCTTCATAACCAAACGTGAAAAAAAAAAAAAATCTCAAAATGCGTACACGCCGGTGAAAACTAAGCAAAGGAGCATAAAAACATCACACTAAAAAATATCCACATTTTCACCCCCCAAAATATTTCAGTGGTGCTGAAATGGTTTGAAATGACTACATATACGTACTACGAACGAAATCAGTACATAATATGGGAGGCTTCATAGAAAAAATAATATATTAACAATTTTTGTCTCATTTTTTGTCGTTTATTGTGTTTATGCAAGCACCGAGTTATTTCTGTTGTCTGTGTGGTTTAGTCTGTACCCAAAGAGAGGCGAGAGATGGTATTTTTAGACTAACTAGATAAGGGTCCTTCTTTATGTGTACAGGCCGAACCACAACGGCCTGCATAGAGCTGGCCATCATCGCCTAATGGCTTGTAAGATAATTGTAAACCTCTCTGTAAACCCTCTGCTTTTAGCATTTGTCAAATCCTCGTTCGGGTCAGTATGCTACATAATGCTCATTCCCTCAGGATACTCCCGTGGATAGGCTAAAGAGACACATAAGGCCGCTATTGGCGAGGGGAGATTTCACTAGCACTTAGATCAAATTGCGTACCCTCTTCTTTTGTTAACTTACCTCCAGTACAGAGGTATATCCTTGATGGAAGAAGGTATAGGTCATCGTTTCAGATAACAATGTGAATGTCGCCTGATTTAATCAAATCAGCACACGTTTAGGGTTCGTAATCTTGGTACCCGAATCTTTCGAGTGAGTTATTTTCTAACAAAACTTGACTCCAGTTGAGATACTCCATTTACTGAATAGGAAAATACTGATTTTAAATGCAGTCAATGGGCTATATTTTTTTTTTTTTACCTCGAAGCATGAGAGGTTTGTGATTTTGATCCTTTAGCTGTACGTGAACGAAGTTAATCACAGGGAGTGTAATAGGTAGGTAAATAATGGAAATTGGTTTTTCATTGATTTTATAGCCAGGAGGGCCACTGGGGAAGAAGCTGTAGAGATCAGGATATAGCGATCTATATACACAAAATCTTCAATAATAACACAGTTGACTAGGACGGAGTATACAGGTAAGATGTCCACCGAGTTACCGCCCTCTTGTTCACCAGTGCTGTCAAAAACACATCCTTCAAACCCAAGAAGCTGTCGCATTGCTCGAATCTCATAAGCTCCCGTCAGAAAGGTGGTACTAACCTTGGCTTCCCTGTACTGTGAGATCCATTGGTTGTTGGAAATGTCGATGTTTGAAATCCAGTGGTACATTTCAAAGCTGAGAAGTGTAATCTCATGTCTTCCGTGACCATCGAGGTGTAAGGGTGGATAACAGTCGTATTTATATTTATAGGCTTATTGATTGTCAGCATAATACATTTGGATCGATTCCCATTTCTTACAGAAACAAAACCCCAAAACTTTAACCTAGGGTTAGTAACCTTCACCTAATGCATGCATTTTTTGATGAATTAATCATCTTAACCTTGACAGTCTCAGGTCAACAAGTCTCACCCACCATCACCCATTTAAGGGCAGCAGTTAGGGTCAGCAAGTGTCATCAATCTTAATCTAAAGTGAGCAATCGTAACCTAATGCAGGCACTTTTTTGGGGGGGAGGGGGTTTAGTAACTTTAAGCTAACCGATAATGACCGAGAGCTATCCTTTTGCTTTTCATTGCTTCCTCCTCATCGCCTAAATTCTGAGTGGCATACAAACCAATGAATTCCATGATCGGATTCCCAGACGTTTTATCCTTCATTTTCCCCAACACTTTCTTATTTTTGCCCAAGAAGAGGCTGTGATCTGCAGAGAACTAGAAAGTGTCAAAGAGGTCAAATCTCTTTTTCATGTACTTGTGCAGGACACCCGTTTGTTGGTGGTAGCATACGGGATCCGTATCGGTGAATATAAGCTGTGCTCTTTCACCGTAAATGTGTTTTATGCGCCAACAGTGGAAATCACACAGATGCCCAAGTTTCCAGCTTGGATATTTAGCGTTGCCAGCGCTGTCCTTATGCTAGGACTGACCCTCAGGAGTTTGGGCTCACGGATCGAACCATTCCCAACGAGAGGAAAGGAGTGCAAGGGGATGGCCGGTGTTGGCGGGTGGTGTGGTGTAGGTGGTAAGGGTTTGGGTAGAGAGGAGGGTGGAAAAGGACAAAAAAATTACTTTTATAGATATAAGTTACAATATATGACAGAAGAATATGATGATTTTGGATTTTATATTAAATCGTTGAGTAACACTGCAAGCTTGTGACACGTTTTATGATAATTTCTGGTAATTACTTACCGAGAAATTTCACAGCAATAATAACATCACAGCCCCTCCTCTCCCTCACCCGCACAACCAGGATCCCATCCCATTCATACAGAGGCACTTATATTGGTCCATCGTGCTGTTTTCTTCCTGATTTCCTTTCCCCTGTGTACCGCATTATTTGTCGCTCAAGTAACACCTTCACTACCTCTGCAGCAGTAACAGTGGGATGTCCCTACACCCCTAAGTATGGGTTACTTTATGATGGGATGGCTATTATGCAAAAAACTGTTTTGCTACACACACTCCTTTATGGGAGTGAAACCTGGGTAGTGAGGGAAAATTTTAAAGCTGTAGACTACGATGAAAGGCTATCAATTTTTTTAACATTTCCAGGCCTAAGCAGGATACGCGCTCTGAATTAACAGAGCAATAGATGATGGTTTTGGAATGGAAATAACGGCGATAGGAGTTGGGATGGGAAAATTATGAAGGGATAAATAAGAACGCTCTCAGACGGCATGAACATATATAAAATTACACACAGGCGGGGAGCCAAAGAAAATAATTTAGGGTAAAATTAGGGTTAGTTTTAGACGGGGCTGACATGATGGGGTACAGAAAAAGAGCTTAAAGTAACACAACAGAGAGAGAGAGAGAGAGAGAGAGAGACAGTAGTCAGGAGGTAAGGTAGTCATGGCCATTCCCTGCTGGGATGTTCCCAGGAGTGAGCAAGTCATCGGAGATGATGATGATGGCTGTCAGGATTATGGTTTTGAATACATTTCATTTCAGTTACTCAAACAGCACATTATATGTTTAGTGTTCACATACAGCAGAGTTGATTTTTATATCTGACTTTTGCAAACACATTTATAGGTCCTGCAGCCCTGATGAGAACGATGGTATCACTTTTGCAGGTTCAAGTAACCCCTTCCTGTCCTCAAACACTGAGTATGAGAATCAGTTATGGCGAGAAAGTACAGGGAATGTGGGAGAGTAGAACGGAGAAAAGAGTGACTGACTGTGAATGAATGGCAGTCTGGTGTGTGAATATGAGTAAGGCTGAGGAACAGTGGGTGAAACAAGTGCGAGACAGAGTCAGGGATTGGGTGGGTAGTACACTGTGAGCCTGGCCTATGATCTCCAGTCTTTCAAATGCAGTGTGTCCAGGCATCTCGAGATGATCGGATCTTGAATTTGGCTCTCTCTTGTATTTTGTTTTTCTCTTGGAGGGAACTGTTATTGCGGGCTCATGGCCTTTGGTTCCTTCTTCCTCGCATGAAAAAAAAAAACTTATCGGACGATAATTCGACGCAGCTGATTTATCACCCTTTTTAGAGATGGGCACTACGTTTCCGGTCTTCCACGCCTCTGGAACTTCTCCTGAACTTAAAGAGTCATTAAATAATTTTAAAAGTGGCTGACATAATTCTTCTTCGGTTTCTTTTATAATTTTTGCATATATGTCGTCCGGACCTGGCAATTTTTGAGGTTTTAACTTATTAATTTCTTTCAAAACGTCCTC
The DNA here is from genome assembly GCF_032717465.1 of Coenobita brevimanus. NCBI lineage: Eukaryota > Metazoa > Arthropoda > Malacostraca > Decapoda > Coenobitidae > Coenobita > Coenobita brevimanus. Next base: position 5,380,872 of record NC_137058.1, read on the forward strand.
CTTACTAATGATTATTTTACTAAGAACATTTTCCGTATTCTCATAGTAAATATTTGCTGCTTGAGGGACCAGGTCTAGATTTTCCTTGGTGAATACTGATATGAAATAATTATATAAGGATGGAGCACATATCTTTATCTTCACTGGTACAGTCACCTGATTCTGTTCTGAGTGGTCCTATCTTTATTTTTCGCACTGTACATTTGATAAAAACCCTTGGGGTTTTCTTTCGAATTACTAGCAACCTTAATTTCATAACTTCTCTTTTGCTTTTCTTATCTTCCTCTTTACCTCTCTCTTTAAAATCGTGTACCGGTTACGCAAGTGTTCCTCTCCACGTTTTATTTTTCTATATATTCCTTTCCTTTGGCCTATGAGAGATTTTAATCTGTTTAACCATCTTGATTCTGAATTATTCGTTCTAAACGGTTTTGAAGGGATATATCTATCTTGGCCTCCGTGTATTATATTTATTAACTCGTTATACTTCTCACTGGTCGAACATCTGCTTGGTACTGGAGCTGAGTTAATTCCCGTCACCTGGACTACACTCCCATCTACCACCTCCCCCTTCACAGACACCTGACGTACATTCCCACGTGTTTCCTGCCCCTCACCTACGACCTGGGATTCCCCACTGACCTGCCATTCCCTCAAATAGCTATTCTCCCTACGGAATACTGCTCTAAAATAAGTTCTTAAGCCATCGAAATCTCCCAGACGAAAATTAGGAACGGTGGAGTTATTTTCAGTGGAACAGAGATCCCAAATAAATTTGAACTTAATTTCTTCATGATCGCTATTTCCAAGTCGTCCACCAACCTCTATATCACTAATGATATTTTCTTTATTAGCTAAAACTAAATGTAGTATATTATTACCTCTGGTGGGCTCCCTGATATACTGATGAAGGAAATTATCCTGTACTACCTCTAGAAATTCCTCTGACTGTGTCACGAGTTGGCGCGATTCTCTCTCTAAATAAACTCATGACATTGAGTTTTGGTGGGAAACCGCGAATTCTAGTGAATTCCCATAAGTATCACTCAGTCAACCGCCACGTATTCACCCGATCGGGAGTGTTTTCAGAACGTTTTTCACTGTTCCTAAGTGATCGTCCTTGTGCGCGACATTAGTGCTTTTGCTGAGTGATTTATTATGGACGTGTTTCGCTCACTTTCCTTCCATTAGCCATTACCAATTAGTGGCTGGCCTCAGCCCTCGCCTCGCTTGTTTGAATTCAGTCAGGATTAGAGTGCCATGGGACTAGGTTCGTTGGCCCAGCTTGGAGCAGTGTGTGTACAGCGAGTTCCTGAATCTCCACCTAGCGTGAATCAGTGAGAGGTTCAGCGTGTGTGGCAGCATCCTTCCTCAGCAACGACGCCCAGTTCATCCTGCTTAGCCGACTCTCTGACCAATATTTCTTTTCGTTTTTCCTAGGTTTAAGAGTTTAGCTTTTGAGTGAGTAAGTGTGTTCTCCTTATTTTTTAATTCATTTTGAAACATGTAACGTAAATTTAACTCATTGTAATCTATAAATTAACAGTTCTTTTTCTTGAGCTTAATGCAATGTAAACTCGTGTTTTATTTCTCCACATTAAGCTTATTTAAACTTAATTCACTTATCGCTCCTAGTTTGCATAAACACTTTGCATTATTCATAACTGGTACTTAGGCCAGACCTTTATTAACTTAAATCCATTGTGCCATCTAGGAATTAATGCACCAGCAAGAACTTGTGTATCATTAATAGCATTAGATACTGATTGTCAGGGGTGGAGTCACTTTCTCCAGAGGCTAACAGTACCAATAAACAGCACGTGTGAGTAATTAGTCTCTGCTGTGTACTGTTGAGAAAGTTTATAAATTCTCGTCCTTAGAGAATTGGTGAAGTAAGCTGCCATAAAGTAATCATTGCTTGATTTTCACAAGTCAGTTCATTGTCCTGTTCTCAAGTAACATTTTAAAGTATCAAGTATTATTGAAAAGTATTCTTTAATATTGAAAAATCACAAAAACCCCGTGACATCTGGCGACCTCATTCCAGGATATTAACTCCTAGCTCTAAAGTTATTCACAAGACAATACTCGCTCACTCATACTTAGGTATCTATCATTAAAGTCTATAGGCACTATCTTACTGGTGATTATTAATTCATTTTTATCAATTTTAAGTAATAGTTTTCACAGTCAGTGTTTTGTTGAATTTTCTTTCTTTACCAGTCTAATTACATAAAACTGGTCACCATTAACCTGTGCCTATATTCTTTATTCTCGATTATTGGCATCTTTCTCTGCAAAATAGCAGTCAGTGCTTAGTCTCTAGTTCACTTAGATTGATTTAGCATCATGTCTGCCAACGTCTATGTACGGGAAGCTAAAGATATGGTGCTTACAGACCCCAAAGAAGTAAAGGATTACGTCCTCTCTCGGTTTAGTCATGAGCAGGAACGCGAGAATGATGCTCGTGAAGAGCGTCAAATTCAGCATGAGCAACGCGAAAAAGAGCGCGAATACGAGCGAGAACAGCACGAGGAACGCGAGAGAGAACGTCAACACGAGCAAAAACAACATGAACTCGAGTTAGAACAACGTGAGAGAGAACGAGAACACGAACGTGCCGAGCGAGAAGCACGCGAAAAACATGAACTTGAAATGTTGAAGCTCAAGCGAGATTCTTTGGCTTCAGACACATCTGGTGCAGCTGGCCCAAGCTCCACAAGCGCTATCCCTGCACATATTATGGCAATCCCACACATCAAGCTTCCTCCATACAAGGAAGGCAAGCGAACCGAGCCATACATAGCTCATTTTGAAGACACGGCTCAACTTTACCAGCTGGATGAGGTAGCTAAGCAGCTTCAGTTTCTTAGCCTGCTTGAGGGCCCTGCCCTCGATATTCTCCACAGAATTCGTGGAGACAATCTCACGTATGAGATGATGATGGCCGCACTCATCAAAGCATATGGTCTCACACAGTTGACGACACCAAGAGTCAGTTCATGAGGGCGTGTTTACAGGAAAAAGGACTGCCGTTCAGTTTCTTGACCGGCTTACTGCTTACTCAGATGAGTGGATGGAGAAAGATGAAACTCCTTCCACGCATGAGGGGATAATTGACCTTATGCTGCTCACACAGCTAGAAAAGTCTGGCCTACTGAACTTATGGCTCAGCTTAAGATCTGCCAGGTAAAGGATGCCAGCCAAATGGTGGAGAAGGCGGATGCATTCTTCATTGCCTACGGGTATCAAACTCACAAGCAGCATACCTGGAACAGGAAAGCTGATAAATCTGGGAAACCGTCTCAGACTGAACCCCAGCAACAAAGCCGTTTTCAGAATAATGGCCAAGGTCCAAAACCACAGAAGAAGGACCAGGGGCAAAACACTCAGAAACCTGAGTGGAAGCGGTACTACAAGTACCTTAACCAGCAGTAGTATCACCCACACAATCGACCGTCAGGACTATCCTTTTCAGCACCAACTCCAGTGTATCGGAGGCAGGAGGCGAATGCAGCCTTCATTCCTCAGCAGCAGCATGGTGGTGTTGTCCCTAGCAGTATGGGTACTCCCCCACAGTTCTCTAGTCCCCCAGCGACAGTGAGCCCTCCGCCACAGGAGGTCAATGCTCCAGCTCCTCAGATGGTGAGCACGACCCCTCAGGCATCAAATTTTCAGGGCACAGTGTTTGCTGCATCATTTATTCAGCAGCCCAATCAGTGGCTAGCTGCTTCCTCCACAGGCCCTCTCACAGGTGACAGTGCCTTCCTTGTTCAGCCAAGGTTTGTGGGAGACATTCCTGTGAAGGTCCTGAGAGACAGTGGTTCCTCAGGTTGCTCTGTCAGGCAGAGTCTAGTTCGGCCTGAGCAGTACACAGGTATCCTCCTACTTTCTCTATACTCATTTCAAAGCCAAAGGTGGCTGTTGTGTATATATACGCAACGACTTATCTTGCTCTCGTGTTCCTGAACTCGATTCTTCTGAATTCTCTACACTCTGGCTTCGGCTTTCCTGTCATTCTCTGACTAAATATATCTGTGCTGTTTACTTATCCCCTAATTCTACTGATTATCAAAAATTCTTCGACTATCTTACTTCTACGATGGAACACATTCTATCCATTTCTCCTTTCTCTGAAATCTCCATTCTAGGAGATTTCAATGTTCACCACCACCTTTGGCTCTCCTCTCCTTTCACGGATCCACCTGGTGAACAAGCCTACATCTTTTCTATCCATAATGACCTAGAGCAGCTTGTACAGCACCCTACCCATATCCCTGACCGCCTTGGAGAGAGCTCCAACATACTTGACCTCTTCCTCACAACTAATCCTTCTGCTTACTCTGTTAATCTTTTCTCTCCGTTGGGCTCCTCCGATCACAACCTTATTACCTTAACCTGTCCTATCACTCCGGTACGGCCTGTGAACCCTCCAGGGAAACGTCGTCTGTGGCATTTTGGAGCTGCGGACTGGGAGGCCCTCAGGCAGTATTTCTTTTATTTTCCCTGGAATGATTATTGCTTCCGTGGCCAGGAGCCATCTGAGTGTGCCTTGCGCATTACGGAGGTTATTCTCTCGGGCATGGAAGCATACATTCCTTTTTCATATCCTTTGACTAACGCAAGAAAGTCTTGGTTTAATCACGCTCGTTCTAATGCTGTCCGCAACAAGGAGAGGGCCTACAAAAGGTACCGGAGCCAACCCACCCCTGAATCACATCATCTTTACGTTTCTGCCCAGAATCGTGCTAAGTCTGTTCTTCACTCTACAAAAAATAATTTCATCCATACTAAATGCTCTCAACTCTCCAACTTGAATTCTTCCCGCTCCTTCTGGCACCTTGCCAAAAATCTTTCTAACAACTTTATCTCATCATCCTTCCCTCCTCTTTTCTACTCTGATGGTTCTGTAGCTATTTCTTCTACTGATAAAGCAGATCTCTTCGCACAGACTTTCTCCTCCAATTCCACCTTAGACGATTCCGGTGCTGTTCCTCCATCACTTCCCCCCTCTGACTTCCTCATGGCTGACATTAAAATTTCTTCAGTTGATGTATTTTCTGCCATCACTGGCCTCAGTACTAACAAGGCATATGGGCCTGATGGGGTCCCTCCTGTTGTTCTCAAGAACTGTGCTTCTGTGCTTACACCCTGCCTAGGCAAACTCTTTCGCCTTTGTCTGTCAACTTGTACCTTACCTTCTTGCTGGAAGTTTGCTCTCATTCAGCCAGTCCCAAAGAAGGGTGACCACTCCCAACCCTCCAACTATCGTCCAATTGCTTTAACGTCCTGTATTTCAAAAGTTTTCGAGTCAATTCTCAATAGAAAAATTTTAAGGCATCTTTCCTATCACAACCTTCTTTCCAATCGTCAGTACGGGTTCCGTCAGGGACGCTCCACTGGCGATCTTCTCACCTACCTTTCAGACTCCTGGTCATCCTCCTTTCGGGACTTTGGCGAAAGCTTTGCCATTGCACTTGACAACTCAAAGGCTTTCGATCGAGTCTGGCATAAATCTCTAATTTCCAAACTGCCTTCCTATGGTTTCTATCCTTCTATCTGTGCCTTCATCGCTAGCTTCCTTTCTGGTCATTCTATAGCCGCTGTTGTAGACGGCCAACGTTCTTCTCCTAGATCTATCAACAGTGGTGTTCCTCAGGGCTCTGTCCTATCACCAACTCTCTTCCTTTTATTCATCAATGATCTTCTAAGCTGTATATCTAACCCTATCCACTCATACGCTGATGACTCTACCCTTCACCTTTCCATTCGGTTCCCGCAATGCCCATCTCAGCAGTTGCTTCAACAAACAAGGGATGAGGCTATGGCACACCTAATGTCTGACTTGGCTGGTATCTCTGACTGGGGTAAAAATAATCTGGTTGTTTTTAATGCATCAAAGACTCAGTTTTTGCACCTATCAACCCGACAAAATCTTCCACAGGTATACCCATTAATGTTTAATAATATTCAGCTGAATCCTGCATCATCCTTGAACATGCTTGGGGTTTCATTTACTCGGGACTTATCTTGGAAAGATCATATTACATTTCTTGTAAAATCTGCTTCCAAGAGATTGGGTGCGCTAAGCCGACTCCGCTGTTTCTTTACCCCTGCAGAATTGTTGACTCTATACAGGGGTTTTATCCGCCCCTGTGTGGAATACAACTCTCATGTGTGGGGAGGCTCCCCACATACAGCCCTTCTCAATAGGGTGGAGTCAAAGGCTTTTCGTCTCATTAACACTCCTCCTCTTACTAACTCCCTTCAACCTCTGTCTCTTCGCCGCACTGTTGCATCTTTATCTCTTTTCTATCGCTACTTTAATGGTCACTGCTCCTCTGAACTGTCTGCTTGCATTCCTCCGCCTCTACGACGGGCGCGTAGCACCCGTCTGGCAGCAAACTCTCATCCCTTTTCTGTCCAACTCTCTAATGCAAGAGTTAACCGTTACTCCCAGTCTTTCATTTATGCAACAGGTCAGCACTGGAACTGTCTCCCTCTGTCTGTATTTCCTGCTGCCTATGATCTCCAGTCTTTCAAACGCAGTGTGTCCAGGCATCTCAAAATGATCGAATCTTTAATTTGGCTCTCTATTGTATTTTGTTTTTCTCTCTGAGGGAACTGTTACTGCGGGCTCATGGCCTTTGGTTCCTTCTTTCTCGCATTAAAAAAAAAAAAGCTCGACTTATTGATGGATCGGTGAGATTGTTCCCTGAGGCACGTATCCAGGTGGCATCTCCATTTTATACTGGTACGACACTTGCAGTTGTCATGCCAGAACCTTTGTTTGACCTGATCATAGGCAATATTCCTGGTGCCAAGTATAGTTGCACCAAAGATAACGCTACTCAGACTTCGGCTACAGTACGAGCCATTGCTGAGGCTCCAAACTGTGCCACCCCAGTGACCATTGAATTGCTGCAAGATCTGATGTGTAGCCAAGTTGTTGTTCAAGAACAGCATTCTGACCCGACACTTGCTGCCGTGCGAAAGAAGCAAAAGGGTAGAGTGATAAAGTATTCACGGGGAGGTCAAACCAAGTTCCTTCGCAAACAAGGACGCTGTACCGTGAGTCACGAACACCCCAGGGCGAGGTTCGACTGCAGTTCGTCGTCCTCGCAAAGTTCCGCCAAGCAGTGTTAGAATGGGGTCATTGTTCAGCCTCAGGAGGTCACATGGGCAAAGGGAAGACCCAGGGCCGTATTCGTGCTGACTTTTCCTGGCTAGGGATGGGACGAGAGATAGATAGTTTCGTGCGTTCCCACAATGTGTCTCCATGTACCACTAATCAGGGACATGTCCTTCCTGTGCCATTTGAAACCACACCCATAATCTCTGAGTCAGTTGAGAGACAGGGCAGTGGTGAAGTGGGTGCAGACCTGACGTCTCACCCGTTGGCCCCTCAGGACACAGTATGTCCAGGGCCTGTACATACATATGTACCGTAAGTTAAGGGGGAAGTTCGAGAACCCCGCAGAGACAGTCCGAGGCTGTGTATGAATTACCTTGTGGAACGTCTCGAGCTGTGAGCCTCTCAGAGGATTCCCGGAGAATACACATTATCCACATGAGTGTTCACATCCACGGTGGGTGTTAAAATGTGACCTGGCCGAGACTGCATAGGGATTCTCAGCTTCCTAATGTTAATCGTAAGTCTAGAGTTAGTTTAACTAGTAAATTGGGTCCCTAGCGAATTGCAGCATTTGATGTCCTGCACAGACGCCCAGTCTTTTCGCTCTTGACCACGTTCCCTGGTTAATTTGGCGAATTGCAGCATTTGATGTCCTGCACAGACGCCCAGTCTTTTCGCTAAATAGATATAAGGTTTAACCAGTAAACTGGGTTCCATTAGCAAATCGCAGCATTTGATGTCCTGCACAGGCACCCAGTCTTTTCGCTCATGACCACATTCCCTGGTTAATTCAGCGAATTGCAGCGTTTGATGTCCCACACTAATGCCCAGTCGTTTTGCTAATTAGGTTTAGGGTTTAACCAGTAAACTGGGTCAGCGTTTGATGTCCTGCAGAGACGCCTTGACTGGTTAATAATGTAAATAGTGTACTTTATGTAACATAAGTACTGATTGCTAGGCAGAGAGAGAGAAATGACACTTTTGATGCTCCACCTTGTTTGCTTCTGCAGGTGCAGTTGGCGGGTACAGCATTGTCATGCAGTTCAGCTGATCATCCCTGATGCATGCCGCCGCCTCTTCTCTTCTGCCTTGTCGGTATTATTTACTATAAATTTGTATTAAATGATTTTACACGTAGGTACAGTTACACCACAACTGTCACACCTACACTGTGTATTACATACAATACACTACATAACAATTAGTTGTTAATGTAAATGTAGCGAACTTTTTGCTCAGTTTGACCTGAGTACAGGATTTTTCACAGTCGTCACAGAGTTTTTTCCTCAAGCTTGTTTCTATTAATGTAAATAAGAGTTTTTTTTTTCACTCACTGGCGACTGTAACTTTCTCCTGTAGCAGGATAGCACACACACCACAGTGTGAATCTTGTGTGACTGAGTTGGGATTTATATGTATGTAAACTGAAATTTTTTTTTCCTGAGAAAAAAAAAATTGATTTTGATGGGGTGTAATGTCACAAGTTGGCGCAATTCTCTATCTAAATAAACTCATGACATTGAACTTTGGTGGGAAACCATAAATTCTAGTGAATTCCCATAAGTATCAATCAATCAACCGCCACGTATTCACCCAATCGGGAGTGTTTTCAGAACATTTTTCACTGTTCATAAGTGATCGTCCTTGTGCGTGACATTAGTGCTTTCGCCAAGTGATTTATTATGGGTGTGTTTAGCTCACTCTCCTTCCGTTAGCCGTTACCAGTTAGCGGCTGGCCTCAGCCTTCACCTCACTTGTTTGAATTCAGTCAGGATTAGAGCGCCCTGGGACTAGGTTCGTTGGCCCAGCTTGGAGCAGTGTGTGTACAGCGAGTTCCTGAATCCCCACCTAGCGTGAATCGGCGAGAGGTTCAGCGTGTGTGGCAGCGTCCTTCCTCAGCAATGAGGCCCAGTTCATCCTGCTTAGCCCACTCTCTGATCAGTATTTCTTTTTGTTTTTCCTAGGTTTAAGAGTTTAGCTTTTGAGTGAGTAAGTGTGTTCTCCTTATTTTTTAATTCATTTTGAAACATGTAACGTAAATTTAACTCATTGTAATCAATAAATTAACATTTCTTTTTCTTGAGCTTAATGTAATGTAAACTCGTGTTTTATTTCTCCACATTAAACTTAATTCGCTTATCGCTCCTAGTTTGCATAAACGCTTTGCATTATTCATAACTGGTACTTAGGCCAGTCCTTTATTAACTTAAATCTGTTGTGCCATCTAGGAGTTAATGCACCGGCAAGAACTTGTGTATCATTAATAGCATTAGATATTGATTGTCAGGGGTGGAGTCACTTTCTACAGTGGCTAACATTACCAATAAACAGCACGTGTGAGTAATTAATCTCTGCTGTGTACTGTTGAGAAAGTTTATAAATTCTCGTCCCTAGAGAATCGGCGAAATAAGTCGGCATAAAGTAATCATTGCTTTATTTTCACAAGTCAATTCATTGTCCTGTTCTCAAGTAACATTTTAAAGTATCAAATATTATTGAAAAGTATTCTTTAATATTGTATATACACAAAAACCCCGTGACACTCTGCATCCCCTGTCTGATTTCTCCAATCTATCCTTGGCAGATTAAGGTCCCCTACAATTATTTCTAAGCTGGACTGTGATGCTTTCCTAATTTCCTCCCAAAGGTATTTACTATCAGCTCTACTTAATTTTGGAGATCTGTAAATTGCTCCTAAGACTAATTTCTCCCCATTGTTCCTAATTTCAACCCAGATACTTTCTGTGTCCCTATTAACTTTAATGTCTGCTTTATTGTAACAGTTTAATGAATCCTTTACATAAATAGCTATCCCTCCCCCGTTTCTTCCCAGACGGTTTGACAAAAAAATATTATAGCCTTTTATCTGATATTCTGCTAAAAATTTTCGATCGTCTGTATTCATCCGAGTTTCACTAATAACGGCAATGTCTATTTTCTCTGTACAAATTAAAGCCCTCAATTCATCCATTTTATTACGTAAACACCGGCTGTTTGTGTTGTACACTTTCAGATTATTGCTTGTAGTTATGCCTCTACCTTGGCATTTACTGTTATTTATTTTATTACTAACTGGGAAACTCTTTACTTTACTAATATAACAATTTTTTGTACTATCGCTCATCGCCCTTCTGTCATCGCTTGTTCTATCATCTATCATCGCCTGCTCAATCTGAGGTGCCTGAGTGAATGTATCTACACTAATGGTTGAACTTTTGTTCTTAATTTTGCAAGTCTTGATGAATCTATCCAAACATGGTAATAATGATTTCTGAGTGTAGTTGCTGCAACTTCCTGTACACCTATTTCTCAACCTCGAAAAAATCCCTCCAACTCCCTATCTATCATTCCAGCTAAAACAGTAACTCCCTGCATGCTAATATGAGTCGCATCCCAACTATATAAGGCACTCCGTCCATAAAATCGTCCCAGCTGTCTCGCTCGATTTTTGCTCGAGACTATACAGTACGTCTGCATATGTATGTATACGTACATCTACGATCCACAGTTTCCACCACACCCGGGCTACTCACAGGTAAGGAACATATGCCCTTCTGGTCGGGGGTTGCAAGAGGTCTGGCGTTTCACTAACTATTGGATGAGACAGTGAATACATTGCTTCTGTCCATGTTTCAGATTGCCAGTATTAAGTGGTCTCGCTATGAATGTATGAATATTCACCAGATACTTAAGCATATAAAGTATACATATTTATATTTATGTATTCATGTATATATATATATATTTGCTTATTAGTATTATGTATCAAAAGCATGTAATACTGAAGGAAATGTAAATACTATTTAATAATATGTGTTTTGCCAGAGAATATTATAGTGTTGCCATGATGCTTTAAACAGGGTTGTGCTAACTTGTAATTATTACGCTTTAATAGAACTAGGTTAATATAATCGGAAAAGTCTCTACAGTCAATGTTTTACATAATGTCACGATGCGAGTCATCTTGGTTTTACCCCTTTGAATGGTAGGTCTATGTGCTTATATATTCAGTTAATACCGAATACATAAATATATCAGCCTACGAAGCTTGACTTTGTGTGGAATTACACTGTATCCCTGTTTTATGTCCATCTTTATCATACACTACTCATGACCCATCCTCGTTTTACACCTGTCTTATTAGATCACACACACACACACACACACACACACACACGACTGACATCAGTATTCCTAACACTTATTATCAGTACCACTAAATATATTTTACCTCAACAGTATCGCTGCTCCCCTCTTTTTTCATCGCTTTCCTTCAGTCGCTCTCGTGAGGCCAGTCGCTCTCGTGAGGCTCAGTCGCTCTCGTGAGGCCAGTCAGCTCAGACGTGCTAGAGACCTGTGGTAGTGTTGTGCTAGTGTGCTTTAGTGATCTGTGATAGTGGTTGTGTTAGTGTGTTGTAGTGATCAGCGATAGTGCTGTGCTAGTGATCCGTGAGTTTGAAATTTTATCTACCACATTAGCCACCCTGGCCCCTGGAAGACACACATGTTTAGCGAGTGGAGTATACATGGCCCTGTTCAGATATCTCACCTGGGAGTCTCCAACAACAACAACATTTTTCTTACCTTTCTTGTTCTGTTTATACTTACCTGTACTGGAAGTTCCCTCACCGTCCTTCTCCTCTACTTCCCTCTCTGCCTTCCCTTCACATTCGTCCCGTAGTGCGTCGAATGTATTAGTTGTCTTAATTTCCGTTTGTTTTTTAAGAGTGAACTTCGTTGCACCCTTGTTAACTAGTGTCCAACCTTCAGCCTTTTTCTCTTTCTCCTCCAACATCTCCTCCAACAATTCCATCATCTGTGCCTTCTCCTGCCTGAGAATTTGTACCTCCCGCTTCAGTTCGAGAAATTCTTCCTTTAATTCAAGGTAGTCCTTTTCAGTACTTGCAGTGGGGACACAGCTCTCTGCCGAGGAAGCCATTACGCACTAGTTCACACAAGGTAGCACACACTATCACGGGTCACTACGGGTCACCACAACACACAAATATCGTAAAGGAAAGTGGTGACAAACCCACTGTGTGCCTCAGTGTAGGAGGCAATGATATTAGTAGCCGTAAGAGTGAGGTACTGTGGAAAAGGTACAAGTTGATGTTAGAAAAGGTTAGGGAGAGGGGAGGAACCCCTGCAGTGCTTGGTGTTTTACCAAGGTGGCGGGTTGGAAGGGAATGGTTGAGCAGGGCAATAGGGTTTAATTGCCGCCTTGAAAGGTATTCCAAAGATAATGCAATACCTTTCATAGACAGCTGGGACCGGTTTTATGGACGAAGTGCCTTGTATAGTTGGGATGGGACTCATCTTAGCAGGCAAGGAGTTACTGTTTTAGCTGGAATGATAGATAGGGAGTTGGAGGGATTTTTTCGAGATTGAGAAGTAGGTGTACAGGAAGATGCAGCAACTACACTCAGAAATCATTATTACCATGTTTGGATAGTTGCATCGATACTTGCAAAATTAAGAACAAAAGTTCAACCATTAGTGTAGATACATCCACTCAGGCACCTCAAATTGAGCAGGCGATGATAGATGATAGAACAAGCGATGATAGAAGGGCGATAAGCGATAGTACAAAAAATTGTTATATTAGTAAAGTAAAGAGTTTCCCAGTTAGTAATAAAATAAATAACAGTAAATGCCAAGGTAAAGGCATAACTACTCGTAATAATCTGAAAGTGTACTACACAAACAGCCGGAGTTTACGTAATAAAATGGATGAACTGAGGGCTTTAATTTGTACAGAGAAAATAGACATTGCCGTTATTAGTGAAACTTGGATGAATACAGACACTCGAGAATTTTTAGCAGAATATCAGATAAAAGGCTATAATATTTTTGTGTCAAACCGTCAGGGAAGAAAGGGGGGAGGGGTAGCTATTTATGTAAAGGCTTCATTAAACTGTTACAATAAAGCAGACATTAAAGTAAATAGGGACACAGAAAGTGTCTGGGTTGAAATTAGTAACAATAGGGAGAAATTAGTCTTAGGAGCAATTTACAGATCTCCTAAATTAAGTAGAGCTGATAGTAAATACCTCTGGGAGGAAATTAGGAAAGCATCACAGTCCAGCTTAGTAATAATTGTTGGGGACCTTAAACTACCAAGGATAGATTGGAGAAATCAGACAGGAGATGCAGAGTCAGAGGAATTTCTAGAGGTAGTACAGGATAATTTCCTTTATCAGTATATAAGGGAGCCCACCAGAGGTAATAATATACTAGATTTGGTTTTAGCTAATAAAGAAAATATCATTAGCGATATAGAGGTTGGTGGACGACTTGGTAATAGCGATCATGAAGAAATTAAGTTCAAATTTATTTGGGATGTCTGTTCCACTGAAAATACCTCCACCGTTCCTAATTTTCGTCTAGGAGATTTCGATGGCTTAAGAGCTTATTTTCGAACGGTATTCCACAGGGAGATTAGCTATTTGAGGGAATGTCAGGTTAGTGGGGATCCCCAGGTCATAGGTCAGGCGCAGGAAACACGTGGGGATGTCCGTCAGGTGTCTGTGAGGGGGGAGGTGGTAGATAGGAATGTAGTCCAGGTGACGGAAATTAACTCAGCTCCAGTACCAAACAGACGTTCGACCAGTGAGAAGTATAACGAGTTAATAAATATAATATACGGAGGCCAAGATAGATATATTCCTTCAAAACCGTTTAGAACTAACAATTCAGAACCAAGATGGTTAAACAACAGATTAAAATCTCTCATAGGCCAAAGGAAAGGAATATATAGAAAAATAAAACGTGGAGAGGAACACTTACGTAACCGGTACACAATTTTAAATAGAGAAGTAAAGAGGGAGATAAGAAAAGCAAAGAGAAGTTATGAAATTAAGGTTGCAAGTGAATCAAAAGTAAACCCCAAGGGTTTTTATCAAATGTACCGAACGAAAAATAAAGATAGGATAGGACCACTGAGAACAGAATCAGGTGACATTACCAGTGAAGATAAAGAAATGTGCTCCATCCTAAATAATTATTTCATATCAGTATTCACCAAGGAAAATCTAAGCCTGGTCCCTCATGCAGCAAATATTTACCATGAGAATACGGAAAATATTCTTAGTAAAATAACCATTAGTAAGGAGGACGTATTGAAAGAAATTAACAAGTTAAAACCTCAAAAATCGCCAGGTCCGGACGATATATATGCAAAAATTATAAAAGAAACCAAAGAAGAATTATGTCAGCCACTTTTAACGTTATTTAATGACTCTTTAAGTTCAGGAGAAGTTCCAGAGGCGTGGAAAACCGCAAACGTAGTGCCCATCTTTAAAAAGGGTGATAAATCAGCTGCGTCGAATTATCGTCCGATAAGTCTAACGTCTATAGTAGGAAAAATGTTAGAGTCAATTTTGGCAAATAGGATTAGAGAACACTTAGAAAGATTTAATCTTATAAACGAAAGTCAGCACGGATTCAGGCAAGGACGATCCTGCCTCACAAATTTGTTGTCATTCTACTCGGAGGTCTATGAGGCAGTAGATAGCGATAAAGCTTACGATGTTATTTATCTGGACTTTAGTAATGTTTTTGATAGGGTCCCACACGAAAGGTTAGTTAGAAAGGTTCGAGCACACGGTATAGACGGCAATATCTTAAAATGGATAGAATCCTGGCTGAAAGGACGAAAGCAGAGAGTATTAATAAATGGAACTAAGTCGGACTGGGGATTAGTAACTAGCGGTGTACCACAGGGTTCAGTACTCGGTCCCTTATTATTTATCATAGATATAAATGATCTAGACTTAGGAGTCAATAGCAGAATCAGCAAATTTGCCGACGATACAAAAATAGGGCGTATCATTAACTCGACTGACGATTGCCATTACTTACAAAAAGACCTCGACACATTGTCCAAATGGTCTAAAACTTGGCAAATGGAATTTAACGTTGAAAAATGTAAAGTACTTAACGTAGGCAAGACCATTGGAGATACTAAATACAGCTTAGATAACAAAGAAATTAGCAAATCTGAATGCGAGAGAGATCTAGGAGTTATGATTAGTAACGACCTTAAACCTAGGCAACAGTGCATTAATGCGAGAAATAAAGCAAATAGGGTCCTAGGATTTATTTCGAGAAGCGTGAGCAATAGATCATCTAAAGTAATATTGAAACTTTATCTAGCATTAGTAAGGCCACATTTAGACTACGCAGTACAATTTTGGTGTCCTTACTATAGAATGGATATTAATTCGTTAGAAAATGTACAGAGAAGAATGACTAAAATGATACATGACGTCCGGAACCTGTCATATGAAGACAGACTGAAAAGACTAAGTCTGCATTCGCTAGAGAGGCGTAGAGTAAGGGGAGACTTAATTGAGGTTTTTAAGTGGATGAATGGTATAAATAAGGGAGATATTAGCAAGGTACTTAAAGTGAGCATACAGGATAGAACTAGAAATAATGGTTTCAAACTAGAAAAATTCCGTTTCAGAAAGGAAATCGGTAGAAATTGGTTTGGTAATAGAGTAGTAGACGAATGGAATAAGCTACCTAGTAAAGTAGTTGCTGCCTCTTCCATTGAGAGTTTCAACCATAGGCTAGATAAGCATATGACAAATAAGGGGTGGATATAGAATAAAGAAAATATTATAACCAGTACTAATTCAAAAATAAATTTTCTTTTCAGGTTACACTATGATAGTCTCTATTCTCCTTTCACACTTTCCTGTAAAATGTCCACGCCAGTTTTTCTATACGGCGTGGTGTTCTTTCTGACTTTTTCCTGCCGGCTTCGGCTGGAGGGTTTGGAGGGCGGGGGAGAGCCTTCTTCTTTGCTATCCTTATCTCATTCTAGTAGTTCAGTTACTCTTCTAGGAGCTGCCTAGCATGGGCCAACCGGCCTACTGCAGTTATTCTCTCTTCTTATGTTCTTATGTTCTTATGTTTATCTCTCGCGAGACCTCCCCCTCCCCCTCTCCCTCCACTTACCCACCTACTCTTCATTCTCTCTCCCTCTGTCTGTCTGTCTGTCTCTGTCTCTGTCTCTGTCTGTCTGTCTGTCTCTCTCTCTCTCTCTCTCTCTCTCTCTCTCTCTCTCTCTCTCTCTCTCTCTCTCTCTCTCTCTCTCATTCTTTCCATCCCCTTTCTTTCTCTCTATATCCCCCCTTTCTTTTCCCCCGTCCACTCCCGCGTCCTCCATCTTTATCCACCGATTACCCACTCCGCCCACATATCACCATACATTTGGGACACACACACACACACACACACACACACACACACACACACACACACACACACACACACACACACACACAACGAATACCATTGTTTCCATCAATGCCACTAGTAATTATTATTATATGTATATACATATAAATAAACGCACACACACACACACACACACACACACACATATTATATACTGTATATATATATATATATATATATATATATATATATATATATATATATATATGGAGCCTCTGTGGTACAGTGGTAGAGTGTGCGTTTCGTACACGGGTGAACCAGGGTTCGCGCCCCGCCAGGGTAATAAACTTTGGGAGTTCACCCGACCACGTACTGCATTGGCGGACACAAGGGGTGCTGTGGTTGAACCAGTGTCGCATGCTATAAAGTATGCTTGCACCCAGTCGCTTGCACGGGCCGATTACACTTGGTTCATAGACTACACACACATCCAATGCCACTCCAACATTACATTTACACTTACAAGCACTTCTCACTCTACATACATTCTGTACTAGACAGCCTAAGCCACTTGGTAGAGATACATTGGCTGGATCGTCCCCACTTCCGTCGGGATAGGCCGGTCCTGCAGTGGACACTCAAACGGCTGATGAGATATCTATGTATGTATGTATCTATCTATATAACTATCTATCAATCTATATAGCTATCTATCTATCTATATTTATCTATCTATCTATCTATCTATATTTATCTACCTATATCTATCTACCTATATCTATCTATCTATATTTATCTATCTATATTTATCTATCTATATTTATCTATCTATATTTATCTATCTATATCTATCTATCTATATCTATCTATCTATATCTATTTATATCTATTTCTGTCTGTCTGTCTGTCTGTCTGTCTCTCTCTCTCTCTCTCTCTCTCTCTATTACATTTTTTCCTCCCCTAACTATTACCATTACTTCTCTTCCTTCTCTTCCCCATGTCTCTCCCCCCAAACCTCCCCATCCCCCTCTCCCGTCATGTACGCCGTCTCTCTCCTATCTCATCCACCACGCCATTCCCCAAATGGACCCCCCAGTATTCCCCTGCCACCTCCCGTCCCCTCCCTCACCCATGTCGCTGATACTTAAGGCTCACGATGGCTTTGGGATACGCTTTTGACCTGAAGAAGCAGTAGCTACACGTCGTCAATAAAGGCCCATCCTCATATGGTGTTATTCTTTAAATCATGATTTATGTTCATGAGCACTTTAGTCAAGCATAATTTCTGAGAACTAATTATTACCATTTGACATCTACATTTCACATCTTTGAAGGCCTCAAGCACTATTCACTCGTTTTGTAAACGATTTATAAGAATAGGCAGGTTTATGTCATTAGCAGTCCACAACGTGATTACATGTAAAGTGTTTCAGTGGGTGATGCTGTTCATTAAAGTAAAAAGATGTCCGATGATTAGTTTATTTTTACTGAATCACTAACTTTAAAAATACTCATGAATTCATACAGATCTTTTAAGTAGACCATTTCTTCTGTAACAACCATTTCTTCTGTAACATAACCATTCATATCTGTGACTGTTACCATATGTCAAACATATCATACAAGCACAATCCAGCTATGTTATTAAAACAAAGGATGGTGCGATATTATATATCACACATATATACATATTTACATGTAATGTCTTAATACTTTGTCCATCCCCCATTTGCTTCTATTACAATCTCCAAACGTCCTGACACGGAGTCTACTAGCCTACTACAGATGTTTGGGGTTCGTCTCATGCCCTCCCATACCTCTCTTGCCTTCCTGTTCACTGCCTCTCTTGTCTTTTCCTCTATCCCCCACTCCTGCTTCATCAACGCCCACAGATTCTCTATGGGGTTGCAATCGCAACCACTCTAATAATCTGATCTGTGGGCGTGCCTCAGACCAAGCCATGACAGCCCTGCTGGTGTGTATTGGTGATCGGTCTTGCACAAGATAGATGGGTTCAGGCTCTGGGATGGTATAAGCCCTTACTGAAGGCCGAAGGAAGGTATCAAGATGTTAATATATTCCTGAGAATTTAAATGTCCCTCAATAACTGACAATTCTTCTACTCCCCCCCACCACATCCAGCCATGAAAGGAGACACTAACTCTGCCACTTCTTCCTCTTTCATTAATGTGTTTCGCTTCAAATCTATTGTTTTTTCTTCGCCAGCATTGGCGGCCTAGTGTAGCCACTAAGGAGAAGGTAGTCTCATTTGTGAAGATGGCAGACCTCCAGAAATCCAGGCCGATGTTCACACAAGCTTGACTAAACCTAAGGCGGCTTTGCCGTTGTGCCTCTGTTAAAGTTTCCTTAACTGCAGGGATGAAACACTTCAATGCAGCCTCCCTCAGTCGTCGCCTTGTGGTTACAGGAGAACAACGTAGGCAAACATCTCTAGTTAACTTTATGGCATTGTCCAGTGGGCGTCTGTGTGCTGCCTGTCGTAGTCTCTCGTCCTCTTCTACCGTCGTGACACGTGGACCTCCAGGTCTCGGCCTTGTTAAGACGTGACCTTCTGCCTGGAATCGGTTCACCCACAACTGCATTGTCGCTGTGGAGATACCCTTAAGCCTGCTGATTTCTCGTGAGGTCAGTCTGCTCAGACGTGCCAGAGACCTGTGGTAGTGTTGTGCTAGTGTGCTTTAGTGATCTGTGATAGTGGTTGTGTCAGTGTGTTGTAGTGATCAGCGATAATGCTGTGCTAGTGATCCGTGAGAGTGTGTGTTGTGGTGACCCGTAGTGACCCATGAGAGTGTGTGCTACCTTGTGTGAATTTGTGCGTAATGGTTTCCTCGGCAGAGAGCTGTGTCCCCACTGCAGGTATTGAAAAGGACTACCTTGAATTAAAGGAGGAACTTCTCGAACTGAAGCGGGAGGTACAAATTCTCAGGCAGGAGAAGGCACAGATGAGGGAATTGTTGGAGGAGATGTTGGAGGAGAAAGAGAAAAAGGCTGAAGGTTGGACACTAGTTAACAAGGGTGCAACGAAGTTCACTCTTAAAAAGCAAACGGAAGTTAAGACAACTAATGCATTCGACGCACTACGGGACGAATGTGAAGGGAAGGCAGAGAGGGAAGTAGAGGAGAAGGACGGTGAGAAAACTTCCAGTACAGGTAAGTATAAACAGAACAAGAAAGGTAAGAACAATGTTGCTGTTGTTGGAGACTCCCAGGTGAGACATCTGAACAGGGCAATGTATACTCCACTCGCTAAACATGTGTGTCTTCCAGGGGCCAGGGTGGCTAATGTGGTAGAAAAAATAACAAATATCGTAAAGGAAAGTGGTGACAAACCCACTGTGTGCCTCAGTGTAGGAGGCAATGATATTAGTAGCCGTAAGAGTGAGGTACTGTGGAAAAGGTACAAGTTGATGTTAGAAAAGGTTAGGGAGAGGGGAGGAACCCCTGTAGTGCTTGGTGTTTTACCAAGGTGGCGGGTTGGAAGGGAATGATGGAGCAGGGCAATAGGATTTAATTGCCGCCTTGAAAGGTATTGCAAAGATAATGCAATACCTTTCATAGACAGCTGAGACCGGTTTTATGGACGGAGTGCCTTGTATAGTTGGGATGGGACTCATCTCAGCAGGCAGGGAGTTACTGTTTTAGCTGGAATGATAGATAGGGCGTTGGAGGGATTTTTTCGAGGTTGAGAAGTAGATGTACAGGAAGATGCAGCAACTACACTCAGAAATCATTATTACCATGTTTGGATAGATGCATCGATGCTTGCAAAATTAAGAACAAAAGTTCCACCAATAGTGTAGATACATCCACTCAGGCACCTCAAATTGAGCAGGCGATGATAGATGATAGAACAAGCGATGATAGAAGGGCGATAAGCGAGAGTACAAAAAATTGTTATATTAGTAAAGTAAAGAGTTTCCCAGTTAGTAATAAATAAATAACAGTAAATGCCAAGGTAGAGGCACAACTACTCGTAATAATCTGAAAGTGTACTACACAAACAGCCGGAGTTTACGTAATAAAATGGATGAACTGAGGGCTTTAATTTGTACAGAGAAAATAGACATTGACGTTATTAGTGAAACTTGGATGAATACAGACACTCGAGAATTTTTAGCAGAATATCAGATAAAAGGCAATATTATTTTTGTGTCAAACCGTCTGGGAAGAAGGGGGGAGGGGTAGCTATCTATGTAAAGGATTCATTAAACTGTTACAATAAAGCAGACATTAAAGTAAATAGGGACACAGAAAGTGTTTGGGTTGAAATTAGTAACAATAGGGAGAAATTAGTCTTAGGAGCAATTTACAGATCTCCTAAATTAAGTAGAGCTGATTGTAAATACATCTGGGAGGAAATAAGGAAAGCATCACAGTCCAGCTTAGTAATAATTGTAGGGGACCATAATTTCCCAAAGAGAGATTGGAGAAATCAGACAGGAGATGCAGAGTCAGAGGAATTTCTAGAGGTAGTACAGGATAATTTCCTTTATCAGTATATCAGAGAGCCAGCCAGAGGTAATAATATACTAGATTTGGTTTTAGCTAATAAAGAAAATATCATTAGCGATATAGAGGTTGGTGGACGACTTGGTAATAGCGATCATGAAGAAATTAAGTTCAAATTTATTTGGGATGTCTGTTCCACTGAAAATACCTCCACCGTTCCTAATTTTCGTCTAGGAGATTTCGATGGCTTAAGAGCTTATTTTCGAACGGTATTCCACAGGGAGATTAGCTATTTGAGGGAATGTCAGGTTAGTGGGGAACCCCAGGTCATAGGTCAGGCGCAGGAAACACGTGGGGATGTCCGTCAGGTGTCTGTGAGGGGGCAGGTGGTAGATAGGAATGTAGTCCAGGTGACGGAAATTAACTCACCTTCAGTACCAAACAGACGTTCAACCAGTGAGAAGTATAACGAGTTAAGAAATATATTACACGGAGGCCAAGATAGATATATTCCTTCAAAACCGTTTAGAACTAATAATTCAGAACCAAGATGGTTAAACAACAGATTAAAATCTCTCATAGGCCAAAGGAAAGGAATATATAGAAAAATAAAACGTGGAGAGGAACACTTACGTAACCGATACATGATTTTAAATAAAGAAGTAAAGAGGGAGATAAGAAAAGCAAAGAGAAGTTATGAAATTAAGGTTGCCAGTGAATCAAAAGAAAACCCCAAGGGTTTTTATCAAATGTACCGAACGAAAAATAAAGATAGGATAGGACCACTGAGAACAGAATCAGGTGACATTACCAGTGAAGATAAAGAAATGTGCTCCATCCTAAATAATTATTTCATATCAGTATTCACCAAGGAAAATCTAGGCCTGGTCCCTCAAGCAGGAAATATTTACCATGAGAATAGGGAAAATATTCTTAGTAAAGTAACCATTAGTAAGGAGGACGTATTGAAAGAAATTAATAAGTTAAAACCACAAAAATCGCCAGGTCCGGACGATATATATGTAAAAATTATAAAAGAAACCAAAGAAGAATTATGTCAGCCACTTTTAACGTTATTTAATGACTCTTTAAGTTCAGGAGAAGTTCCAGAGGCGTGGAAAACCGCAAACGTAGTGCCCATCTTTAAAAAGGGTGATAAATCAGCTGCGTCGAATTATCGTCCGATAAGACTAACGTCAATAGTAGGAAAAATGTTAGAGTCAATTTTGGCAAATAAGATTAGAGAACACTTAGAAAGATTTAATCTTATAAACGAAAGTCAGCACGGATTCAGGCAAGGACGATCCTGCCTCACAAATTTGTTGTCATTCTACTCGGAGGTCTATGAGGTAGTAGATAGCGATAAAGCTTACGATGTTATTTATCTGGACTTTAGTAAAGCTTTTGATAGGGTCCCACACGAAAGGTTAGTTAGAAAGGTTCGAGCACACGATATAGACGGCGATATCTTAAAATGGATAGAATCCTGGCTGAAAGGACGAAAGCAGAGAGTATTAATAAATGGAACCAAGTCGGACTGGGGATTAGTAACTAGCGTTGTACCACAGGGTTCAGTACTCGGTCCCTTATTATTTATCATAGATATAAATGATCTAGACTTAGGAGTCAATAGCGGCATCAGCAAATTTGCCGACGATACAAAAATAGGGCGTATCATTAACTCGACTGACGATTGCCATAACTTACAAAAAGACCTCTATACATTGTCCAAATGGTCTAAAACTTGGCAAATGGAATTTAATGCTGAAAAATGTAAAGTACTTAACGTAGGCAAGACCATTGGAGATACTAAATACAGCTTAGATAACAAAGAAATTAGCAAATCGGAATGCGAGAGAGATCTAGGAGTTATGATTAGTAACGACCTTAAACCAAGGCAACAGTGTATTAATGCGAGAAATAAAGCAAATAGGGTCCTAGGATTTATTTCGAGAAGCGAGAGCAATAGATCATCTAAAATAATACTGAAACTTTATCTAGCATTAGTAAGGCCACATTTAGACTACGCAGTACAATTTTGGTGTCCTTACTATAGAATGGATATTAATTCGTTAGAAAATGTACAGAGAAGAATGACTAAAATGATACATGACGTCCGGAACCTGTCATATGAAGACAGACTGAAAAGACTAAGTCTGCATTCGCTAGAGAGGCGTAGAGTAAGGGGAGACTTAATTGAGGTTTTTAAGTGGATGAATGGTATAAATAAGGGAGATATTAGCAAGGTACTTAAAGTGAGCATACAGGATAGAACTAGAAATAATGGTTTCAAACTAGAAAAATTCCGTTTCAGTAAGGAAATCGGTAGAAATTGGTTTGGGAATAGAGTAGTAGACGAATGGAATAAGCTACCTAGTAAAGTGGTTGCTGCCTCTTCCATTGAGAGTTTCAAGCATAGGCTAGATAAGCATATGACTAATAAGGGGCGGATATAGAATAAAGAAAATCTTATAACCAATACTAATTCAAAAAAAAATTCTTTTCAGGTTACACTATGATAGTCTCTATTCTCCTTTCACACTTTCCTGTAAAATGTCCACGCCAGTTTTTCTATATGGCGTGGTGTTCTTTCTGACTTTTTCCTGCCGGCTTCGGCTGGAGGGTTTGGAGGGCGGGGGAGAGCCTTCTTCTTTGCTATCCTTATCTCATTCTAGTAGTTCAGTTACTCTTCTAGGAGCTGCCTGGCATGGGCCAACCGGCCTACTGCAGTTATCCTCTCTTCTTATGTTCTTATGTATCCCCTTCCCCGCCTTGTGGTAATCAACTACTAGGGGTTTCCTCGTGATGACCTCAGGACAATTAGCGCGTGTCCTTGAACCTCGCACCTCTCCTTGTGGACGTGCATCCATACCTACAACAACAACAAAAAACAAGAGTGTCGCAATAACTGTTACCAGTACACATTTATTATACAGCCACATTAAAACAATACAAAATGCTACGACACAGACAGTTATGTGTTATGTTAACCGTTGCAACAAGAAAAATAAGCCTGCCAACACTGAATACAGTTATTAAAGTAACAGACGGGTCCGCATAAGTGAACAAGTAATAATAGCGCGCAACACGGATTACACAGTGACATGATTAAGATTGCCTTATCTGTTTAGTAATAACGGGCAACACGGGTTACACAGTGACATGTTAAGATTGCCTTATCAGTTCAGTAATAACGGGCAACACGGGTTACACAGTGACATGTTAAGATTGCCTTATCTGTTCAGTAATAACGGGCAACACGGGTTACACAGTGACATGATTAAGATTGCCTTACCTGTTCAGTAATAACGGGCAACACGGGTTACACAGTGACATATTAAGATTGCCTTACCTGTTCAGTAATAACGGGCAACACGGGTTACACAGTGACATATTAAGATTGCCTTATCTGTTCAGTAATAACGGGCAACACGGGTTACACAGTGACATGTTAAGATTGCCTTATCAGTTCAGTAATAATGGGCAACACGGGTTACACAGTGACATGTTAAGATTGCCTTATCAGTTCAGTAATAACGGGCAACACGGGTTACACAGTGACATGTTAAGATTGCCTTATCAGTTCAGTAATAACGGGCAACACGGGTTACACAGTGACATGTTAAGATTGCCTTATCAGTTCAGTAATAACGGGCAACACGGATTACACAGTGACATGATTAAGATTGCCTTATCAGTTCAGTAATAACGGGCAACACGGATTACACAGTGACATGTTAAGATTGCCTTATCAGTTCAGTAATAACGGGCAACACGGATTACACAGTGACATGTTAAGATTGCCTTATCAGTTCAGTAATAATGGGCAACACGGGTTACACAGTGACATGATTAAGATTGCCTTATCAGTTCAGTAATAATGGGCAACACGGGTTACACAGTGACATGTTAAGATTGCCTTATCAGTTCAGTAATAACGGGCAACACGGATTACACAGTGACATGATTAAGATTGCCTTATCAGTTCAGTAATAATGGGCAACACGGGTTACACAGTGACATGATTAAGATTACCTTATCAGTTCAGTAATAACGGGCAACACGGGTTACACAGTGACATGATTAAGATTACCTTATCAGTTCAGTAATAATGGGCAACACGGGTTACACAGTGACATGATTAAGATTACCTTATCAGTTCAGTAATAATGGGCAACACGGGTTACACAGTGACATGATTAAGATTGCCTTACCTGTATGACAGACTGAACAGAAATGTGTTTCCCCACAAAGTGAGAATCTAAGATAATCCTCAAACCTATTTTCTTAGGGAAAATTACACATGATTGAACTTGGTAACAACGTTCAGTTTATGTAAACAAATTTTGTATAATTAAATGTATTCAATTAAGTTCTCCAGTTTACCGAACACTAAAAGTTTTGTATTTATTTTATAAAATATTATTTTTCTCATACAGAAACAAGAAAGAGTGAGACGATGTGTCAACAATAAAGTCCAGCCACCGGCTGACTACTGAGTCAGTGATAATAGTTAATGCAGCCTTAGGCACCTTACAAATCGGTTACATCGAACCTTAATGACGTCATAATAAATAATCATTCTAAAACAAAAATATATATACGTATATTTATAATTATTCAACTTCATAAATTAATCAGTATAATTTGCAAGTGATTTGTGATGTGCAAGCATATTTCGTGATGAACCATTGCGTTCTCAGTCGGCAGCGTTCACAAACTGCTTTTGGCTTAAAATAATCCAGCACCAGAATATACCAGCCATTAAACATGTTGGGAACACCAGAAAACTATGCGTTATAATGAAATCTAATATATTCGTAACTGTCACTACACTTTAAACTGTTTACAGCAATTGCAGTGCTTGGAAGCAATAGTGCTGGTTTTGGTATATAGCAACAAGACATCTCATTCAAAAGTAGCTGCTGTATTACCGCTGAGAACATCATTAATTAGCAAACTAAGACTCAAGTAGCCATATACCAAAGGTAATCCATGATTACTCTTACTCTCATTATAAGATATTGGCTTTTGTCACAACATGTAAACAAGTTGCGTGTCATAATTTTACATCTACTACCTCCATGTGAACATTGGTTCAGTGTCATCACTATTTCCCTAGGTCACATTAGTGGTTTCCAATATTGTTCTGCATAGGATACAAAAACCCACACTGGCAGACGAAAAAATATGTATTCCAAACAGTTTCGGCGACAACTGTCGCCCTCTTCAGTGGATCTACAGACCAAGAGTGGTACATACAAATGCTGAGAAGCTGCTTATATGCAGGGTGAGGACACGTTTTCCCAACCACACCTGATGTGACCTCACCTGACTCTCCCTCTACTCTGTCCACGACCTACGTATACGCTAACTTTGACGAGTTTCTTACAAAATTAAATGCACTGGTTCCCTCAATTAAATTTAAAGTTGAATGGGAAAATAATGGTTCCCTTCCATTTTTAGATGTATTTGTGCACAGGGATGAACTTGGGACACTTAGCTTTTCTGTATACAGGAAACCAACCCAGTGCAATTTGTATATACATTATTATTCATATCACCACAGTTCCACTAAAATGTCAGTTATTTCTTCTATGTTCCTTAGAGCACTCAGAATTAGTAGTCCCCAACATCTGGATACGGAAAACGCCAAGATATGGAAAATATTTTTAGATCTAAAATATCCCAGTTGGTTTATAAGGCAAGCGTATTTTAAAGCCAGAAAAGCCTTTTTCGTACCTAGACCAACATCACCAAGTCAGCAAAATAAGCCATACATCACGGTTCCGTATGTGTCAAATCTTAGCTTGGTGAAGTCTGTGAGTCATGATTTGGATGTAAACATTGCATTTAGATATACTTCCACCTTAAGATCAATGCTGGTAAAGAATAAACCAATTAGTAATAAAACTGCAGGGGTATACAAAATTCCATGTAGAGACTGTGATTTGGTTTATGTTGGTGAAACGGGAAGGGATTTGGACACTCGCATTAAGGAACACAAGTATGCTTGTAAGATAGGCAACATAAATAACGCAGTGTACGTTCACTCTTCGGAAAACGACCATAGAATCGACTGGAATTCTAGCCAAATATTGTACAAATGTAGTAACTATAAGAAACGTAGGATTGTGGAAGCTGTATGTATAGAGAGATATAATAATTTTAACCATGGTGAAGGAATGTATAAATTAGATCCAATGATGAGAGGATTAGTGGCAAGGTCCTTGCCGCCCCTTGTAATCCCTCACTCAGGTCGTGGACAGAGTAGAGGGAGAGTCAGGTGAGGTCACATCAGGTGTGGTTGGGAAAACGTGTCCTCACCCTGCATATAAGCAGCTTCTCAGCATTTGTATGTACCACTCTTGGTCTGTAGATCCACTGAAGAGGGCGACAGTCGTCGCCGAAACTGTTTGGAATACATATTTTTTCGTCTGCCAGTGTGGGTTTTTGTATCCTATTTCATGGTCACGATAGTGTGATTCTTCAGCCGTCATTGTTCTGCATATTAAGTGACCTGCATCTTACATGTTACTTAATCGGGGTAAGTATCAGTTTTATAATCATCCTACCATAGCGAGAGCCCCATAAAGCTGGCGAGTAGGCATACATCAAACCCACCATATTATGCTAAAGCTTGTGGCTTAAACCTAATCTGGCAACAGTGATACCAAACTTACCGGTGTACTGAGAAACAAATATCAGAAAGGCACTCCAGCAGACAAGTAGACAGGCAAGCAGAACAGCAGGAGACCAGGAGGCAAGAGGGTAGGGAGACAGATACACACACCATGCATCTGAAATACATGATGTCGTGCAAAGTTAGTTCCTGGCAAAGGTCACCTAACGAATATATGCATGGGGGTAATTGTTTCTACTGGACTCTGCACCTCGCCAAACATTGTAACGTGGATGGGTAAATGGCCAGGGCAGACCCAGGCTAATGAGTATCCAACTTACTTCAATTTACAGACCCGTATTACTGCAGTGTGAACTCAAAGACGCCAGACGACCAAGTGATAGCTAGGCAGAAGGGCTAGCAAATAGTGGGACAAGCAGACGGGTGGGCTGGGACGCAACTGGGATGAAGCACAATAAAGGAGACACTTTGCTAATTATTTCCTAAATGGCTCACGTGTGTTACATATTATTCAACTTCATAATCAGCCTCTGCAGACTGCGTAGAACCAGAGTAGAACCAATGAAATGAGTATCCAGCTTACCTAGACAAGCCCTAAAACAGTAATGGTGTGATGCCTCCTGCTGCTCTGCAAAGAAGACTTGTGGTCGACCATTACCCGTTTCACTGGCTGTTAAGAAACTATTTCATTTCGGTTCACGCCCTCCTTCTCTCGACAAACACAGGTCTTCATTTCTATATTCACAGTGGCGATGTCATGGCTGTATACTTGTATAAATTTCGAGTAGAAATATGTTGACTATTTTATTGACACTCATCTGATGTGAATTAATTATTATACAGATGCAGCGTAAAACATGGACTGGGATTATAAGTGGTTAGTGACGAATATTAGAGAGAGAGAGAGAGAGAGAGAGTCCGTGTGTGTGTGTGTGTGTGTGTGTGTGTGTAGGATATAAAAAACAGATGTAAAACGAGGGTGGGTCATGTATGATAAAGATGGACATAAAACAGGGCTACAGTGTAATTCCACACAAAGTCAAGAAGTTGAGAGGCGGAAGAAAGAGTTATATGTAGAAAAAAAGAGAGGTAAAAAGATTTGTAGGAGAGAGTAAGAAGAGAGTGGATGAAGAATTTGGAAGGAATTTGAATGTAAAGAGGAGGGACTGTAAGAAAATGTTCTGGAAAGAGGTGAAGAGAGTAAGACAGGGTGGAAGTGAAGTTAGCAGGGGAGTGAAAGATAAAAATGGTAGATTATTAGTGGAGAAGGGAGAAAAAGTGAGCAGATGGAGGGAACACTTTAAGGAACTGTTGAACATAGAGGATGGAAGTGATGCGAGTATACAGTAAGTGGCTGGGGAATGGCTGGGAGTAGGAGGGAGGTGAGAAGAAAGGAAGAAATCAGTAGAATAGAAGTTGTAGAAGCAATGAAGAAAGTTTAATTGGGCAAAGCCCCAGGAATTGAGGAAGTGTGTAGTGAAATGTTGAAGCATGGGGGAGAGATAGTAGTAGAATGGATGTGGAAGATGTGCAGATTGGCCTGGGAGGAAGGAAGAGTTCCGGAGGATTGGAAGTCAGGTATAATTATTCCCTTGTACAAAGGAAAAGTGGAAAAAGAAGTGTGTGGTAATCACAAGGGCATTTGTCTTCTTAGTATAATAGGAAAAGTGTATGGTAGGATACTTACTGACAGAGTTAGGGAAATAACAGGAATTAGTTGGAGAAGAACAGGGAGGCTTTAGGAAGGGAAGAGGTTGTGTAGATCAGATATTCATTCTCAGATCTTTAGTGGAAAAGTTTCTAGAGAAGGAAAAGAAGTTGTATGCGGCTTTCATGGATTTGGAGAAAGCATATGACAGAGTGGATAGACAAGGATTGTGGAAAGTATTAAGAATATATGGAGTAGATGGGAAGTTGTTGAATGCTGTGAAGAGTATGTATGATGGTGCTAAGGCTGCAGTGCGTGTGGATGGTGAACTGCGTGAATTTTTCTCTTTGAAGGTTGGGTTGAAACAGGGATGTGTCATGTCTCCATGGTTGTTCAATCTGTACATGGATGGGGTTATACAAGAGGTACAAGGTAGGGTACTGGATGTTGGAGTGTCCCTGATGAGAGAGGGTAGTATTTGGAAACTCTCTGTACTGTTGTTTGCAGATGATACTGTGTTGTTGACTGAAGACGAAGGGGAGCTGCAAGGCTTGGTGAATGAGTTTG